>NC_061797.1:51358281-51730781 GCF_021462225.1 Girardinichthys multiradiatus | reverse complement strand
ACCCAGTGACCAAAGCACTGGACCAAAAATAAAAGAAAAAAATAATACAGTAAAAATAAAATAACCAAAAAAGACAAACACCAACAATATCACAAATAACCAAGATCAAAATAACAGCCAAAAACCATAAAAACAGTAAGAAAAAATCAAATAAAAGTCTAGTAATTAAAAATAGTCTGATATTTCTGCTTTGCTGGAATAAAATGCCAAGTTAAAAAGATGGGTTTTTAAAAGGGACTTGAAATCATTTAAGGTGTTAGCCATCCTTACAGGAAGAGGAAAATTGTTCCAGAGTCTGGAAGCAACAACAGAAAAGGTTCTGTCTCCATAGGTCACAAGACGGGTCCTCGGAACATCTAACCTCTGACCTCAAACTTCTCCTTAGAACGTGCTTGATCAGAAGCTCTGTTAGGTAAGGAGGTGACTGACTGTTGAAACAACTAAAAGCCAAAAATGAAATGTGTGTCTGAACACAAACGGTCCAACAAGACAATGCAGTGTTTCCCTTG
Organism: Girardinichthys multiradiatus; assembly: GCF_021462225.1. Taxonomy (NCBI): domain Eukaryota; kingdom Metazoa; phylum Chordata; class Actinopteri; order Cyprinodontiformes; family Goodeidae; genus Girardinichthys; species Girardinichthys multiradiatus. The sequence continues at coordinate 51,730,272 of NC_061797.1, read as the reverse complement.
TCCTCCTTTCATTTTTGCTTCCCTTTATGGTCACGAGTTTATAATTTTTCAAGCAGCCCATCAATGTTGCTGTTGTCACTATAATTTATTTCCTGCCAGACAAGAAACAAAAACATATTTTCCCGTCTTCTACTAAATATCAATCAAAGTTCTGTTTATTGGTCTTTTTTAATTGAGCACCTTTTATATTTACTTTGACAAGGCCAGCTATTGATGCATGATGTTTTCTGCAGTCAGACATGTTGGTCAAGAACATTTTCTGTGGTCCTCACACGATGAGACAACAGGATCATCTCAGACTGTCTCAGTTCTTCTGGGGCCACAAATAATTTTACAAAATAAAATAAAAACAGATGAACTATGGCTGAAAAAAACAAGCAGGTATGAGCAGAATAAGCAGATCAAGTCTATTTTCACAGAACCTTTGGCTCAAAACGTTGTGGGGAAAACCTTAATGTGAGACAGGAAACACCAGGTGGAGGTCCTCCACAAAAATCTAACAGCTTATTTAAAATAAAAGTTTTTAAATTGTTTTTTCTGTTATTATAATAGTGGGTTTTATTTCCTTACATCGTGAAGACAAGAACATATTAACCTTCCTCTCAAGCTTTTAAGCATGGGGGTGGAACTATTATGCTTTGGGCTTGCTTTGCAACCACTGTCATGGGAAACACTGTGCTTTCTTCAGTCAGCTGATGCCACACCTGTAGAAAAACCTCCTGGCTGAAGCTGGTAAGAACGTGTCCACAGGGTGTCCAAGTCTTTACCGACATGAGCTGAAAGGCCACTCAGCGATGAAGCAGCCATAAAAAACCAGACTACATTGTGTTCATATGCTCAAACAACGGCCTTAATGTCTGGAGACATATCCTGTGGGCTGATAAAATGGAGATTGAGGTGTTTGGTCATAATGATCATCTTTACATTCGGATGAATAAGCCTGAAAACACCATCCCAACTGTGAAGTACGGGAGTGGCAGGATCATGATGTGGGGCTGCTGCAGGAGGGCCTGGGGCACATCACAAAATAGTTGGCATCATGACGAAAGAACATTATGTGGACATTGAAGCAACATCTCAAACCATCTGCCAGGAAGTTACAGCTTGGGTCCACATGGACCATGACCCCAGATTAGTCAGAAAGTGAAGAACAAAGTAATTTGTGTTTTGGAGCAGCCATCCCAGAGTCCTGACCTCAGTCCCAGAGGAAATGTGTGGGTGGAGCTGAAAAGGTGTGTGAGTGAGGAGGCCCACAAACCTGATCCAGTTACACTGGTTCTGTCAGGAGGAACGGGCCAAAACCGCTGTGAGAAACTGTACATCCAGTTTGAAGACAATTCAGCCAAATATTACTTTGTCTGTAAACTTCAGAATTTAATTAAAAGTAATAAAACATTCCTCTTTCATTAGCAGATTAAAACAATTTTACAAATCCCAATGGACCTAAAACCGGAAAGTTTAGTCGGACTTAAAGTCCGACAGCAACAAAAAGTGGTGCTGTGTCATTTTATTTTTTACAGTGTATTTGGTTTCAACTGTTCAAAATGAATTTTATGAATCAACTGTTTGCAAACAGCATGAGACAAAAATGTGTTGGGGAATAAAGAGGATGTAGGTCAGTTGGAGAGTTTGAGTCTTATTAAAGCAGCGTTTTCTTCATCATCTTTTGGGTGAGATGTTGGACCACAAACCGAAGATGGACTTTCAGTTTGTGGTCCTAACCTTTTTCATCTGTACGTGGAGAAATACAGTACAGTCATGTGGCCTATTTAAACCTGCCAGATACGTCATATTTGATTTAATTCAATAGTTTTTAGTTTAGTCTTGAAGTGCAGTCATCTGTTCTTGAAGCAGGAATAAAATCACAACCTAACAGCCATCCAGGAATTTAACTGAACTCTGTAAAAAAAATGGAGAGATTGTGGTGTTTCTTTTTCTCCAGACTTTAAAAGGCCTGATCTAGAGTAAACAAAAATGGTGACGATTTTGAACAAAACAGGAGCTATTAGAGCTGGTATCCTGAACTTAAACCTGTACATCAACCCTAGAGTCATCCCAGACCTCTCTTCTCTGTTCTTCTTCTTCCTCCTTGACTCCTTCTGTTATTCTGGTGATATTTTCTAAAACAAAGCCCTAAGATCATAAACAGGAATAAAGGGATTTGATGAAACTTGGTGCATGATCCCTTTACTCTGAAAAGCTCTTATGAAACTAAGTTTTAAGACAGCCTTGTCCTGCATCCTCACAAATCAGAGCTGTACTCACGTCTCTGAGCCCAACAAAGAGTAGAAAAGCAGAAGGCAACGATGCATCCGAGCAGAACATCCACAGGTTGGTTCTTGGGTTTCAGTTCCATGTCCTGCTTCTAGAGGCAGCAGCGAATGAAGTCTGATGGATGATGAGGAGCCCATGGTACCAGCTGGTACTCCGCCACATAATGCCCCGTCTGTGCTGCCCAGAGAGTGGGAGTTGACTACAGTCGCGATGTTTGTGACTTCATCTTAGGGCAAATTATCGCATTACGGGCCTGCCAGAAGCAGACTCGCAGCCTCCCACTAAAATACTTGCATCTCTTTTAGCCTGGACGGGTCATTCTGTTCTGGTGGCCCTGATGCATTCTGGGAGGTGTCCAGGAAAGAAATGCCAACAGCTGGAAACAATCCTGACAAGCTGAAGTACTGTCTGGGTTTGACGGACGATATTAAACTGTATGGGTCCCTCTTTTATTTTGAAATCCTGTGATAACAAGAGAACATTTGGTCACATTTCCTGTTATTGTAAAAATCCTAACATCCAACAGATTTGATCAGGTGACTAAATGATATACCCGGACTTTCCTACAGATGACCCAAACAATCCGAAGGAGGATTGTTCCAGTCTCCCTCTATCTGTCTCTGTCCTTCCTGGACATTTTCAGTCTGTCCTTGATGGTTCTCTCAGACAGAATGGCTTCTCTGCTGCTCTTCTAGCCCAAGCTCTGCACTGGTGGCAACATGTCAACACTGGAGCTTGTGTGATATCCTGAAGCCTTCTTCTCTGCAGATGAAGCCCTGCAAACACAAGAAGACAATAATTTAAAGCACATTTGCTCCTCTTTTATAGCAGTCCGGCTGCTGGTTAGATTGACAGACTGGTTTCAGCCGGACTCTCCCAGTACCACCTGCCGATCATACGAATGGACTGACCAAAAGTTAGTCAATCCATTTAGGTAAAAATTACAGTGAAATTGGGGTTGTCTTATAAAGAAATCTTTTTAAGATAAATCTGTAATGAGCTCGATGAATTGTGGAACCGGGACTAAAACAGAGCAGTTTGAATGCATCACAGCCTCAGAACTGAAGGCTATTCTCCAAAATCCTGTTTATCTTAAACTTCCAGCAAATGTTGGTGGAACGAAGAGGTCTTTTGGAAAAACATGAGAGTTTTGAGATGTCTCAGTCTGGTGTCTGTACGCACCAGTGCATGGAAACTGAATCTGGCATGTGGGGTACCACAGGGCTCAGTTCTGGGAACTATTATATTCTTCTTATACATTCTCTCTCTAGGCCTTCATTTATCAAATTTCCTTTGTTTCTTACCATCCTTATGCGGATGATATTCCACTTTACTGCTTATTTAAGACCACTGAACGTCATGAGCTATCATCTGTAATAAAAGCCCTCCCCAGCATTGAATGTTGCCATATAGCATCTACCTACAGCAGGATTCACAGCAGGCTGAGACTTTTGTTTTTGTCAAGCAGCACCTTGGTGCATTTAGCTGTACTGTTCAGCCAAGCCTCAGAAACCTTGATGTTGGTTCTAAATCTGCTGTATCGCTACAGTCATTCAAGACAATTAAAAAAGAGCATATCTGACCTTTAACATTTGAGTTTGTTACGAATTGGTTTTATTTCTACGTCCCCCTTCATATGATTTTTCTTCCTGGCCCATTTTTTTTAAGTTCTTGTTCTTTGTACGTTTTAGCTTTTTGAAGTACTTTGTGGTTAAAATTGCTAAATAAATCAACTTTACTTACTTTACCTTTCAAATCCACTTCTCTATCCATAAAGCACAGGGGTGGGACTATCATGCTTTGGGCTCATTTTGCAACCAGAGGCCTGGGGAAATGCTTTGCTTCCTTTAGAGTACAGGACATTCTGAAACACAACACCTTTAAACAACGTAAACATGAAATTAAGATGGATTTTATAGATAACTAAATTCCATGACAGACATTTAGGACAAGATTGCTGGAGGCAAGCAATAAAAACATCTTTTCCTTCCAGTAAACCCAGTAAATCTTCTTTTTATCCTTCAGTGTTATCTCACAAACATAAAGTTTCCTCTCTGTGCCCTTCCTGTCTGATCCCGGGCAATAATAATAAAAATGACGTGGCACAAAGTGAAACACATAACGGCTTCACATGTGAACAAGGCAGCTCTGTGAGGACCCACCCCCCCACCCCCTCAACCCCACATCTGTGTGGGAACAACAAGCTCACAGTGTCATGATGCCACATGAAACTCATTTCTTATGTCTCCACACACAACATTCAACAGGCGCACCAAGGCTGCAGAGAAACTTTACTTGGTTTATTGTTTCACAAGTAGGAGAACAAGAGCTGTTATTTCAGTCTCAGACCAGCAGGAGGCGCTACAGCTTCTCAGATCAGCCAAAACATTGTTGTGAGTCTAAGATTATTTACAATTCTTTAGATTTTGGCAACAGGAAGAGCTGACCAGTTTTTATTTAACCTGAGCTAGTTTGGAGATTACACCAGAAACAAATACACAGTTTCAGCCCAGGTTCTGACATTTGGAGAGATGGTCCAGTACCACTATCTAGTAACATTTCAGGCCAGTTTAGTATGATTCTTTTTCACACCCATAGGCATAATGTCCATTTCATCCAGTACTTCCAAATGATTAGAATGACAAATCCTCCACTAGTGGACTCAGACAAGCTTTAAATGTGCTGAATTAAAATCTTGCTGAGTCCATCAGAATAATTTTATTATAATAATATTCTCACTTCTATTCATTGTGCTGATTTCTGTATGAAATGTAAAACCAGCATTTTATAAGGACCTAAAAGCATCCCACAGCATGATGCTCCCACCACCATCTGTCAAAGTGGATGGAAGGTGTTTTGGTTTCCACCAACCCTAAAGTTTTCCATGCTGGCCCAAAAGTTGAACTTTAGTCTTACCTGAGCAGAGAACCTTCTTCCACATGGTTGCTCTGTCCCTTCTCGGCTCGTGGCTCGTTGTAAACAGGACTTCTTTTGACTTTCCCTCTGCCTTTGATTCTTTTCAGCAAAACAAATCCCATCAGGCACAAATAAAGTAACATTAAACCATGAACTTGTCAGCTGGACAGATAGAGAACAGTTGCATTTATATCAGATTATTATACACAGGTGGGCTCTCTTTATCAATTCTGCACTGGATTTTATTTTGAATTAATTCATACACCACATCCATGCTGAAAACCACTTCACAATTCTGCCCTACTTTACATTTGTCTGTATCCTAAAATCACAGCAAACATTTTGTGGTTGTAACGTGTCAGAAAGTGGAAAACTTGAAGGGGTTTTGATTTTCTTTGGAGTGTTTTTTTACTTAAAGCTGCAAAACCTCACCAATAAACTACAAGGCAACTGGAAAATACAGGAGGAAGAGGAGAAATGTACTTGGTAAAGACCCTGCTCAGATCTGAAACTGCACAAAGACAACACTGAAAACTCAGTACATCAGAGACTAAGGACATGAAGCTGCAGGAAGGATGTAGTCTGAAGTTTTCCTTTAACTTCTTTGCTTCTTCCTGTTCTTCCATCAGAGGCCTACAGTTGATGGAGGGTCTTACATATTTGTGCAGAGGCTAATTTTTCCTAATCTGTTCATGCATGCAGTGTGTGAAAGTGCAACAAACAGTCTCCTGTTTGACCTCATTCCTTTTATACGTGATGGTTGCCAAGTATAACAGGAAACTCCCTTTGGATGAACTTTTTTCTCTGTTTCTCACAGAAGATTAAAGGTTTACAGGTAAGTGAATCATTTCAGCTGCTGATCCACCAACAGCGCCTGAGTTCTGTTCTTTGTTTTGCTCCATATTGATGTGTTTCTGGTGAATTGTTTGCACTTTTTCTGACCTTTCTATGGAGGAATCCGGTCACTGCTGATGATGTAACCAAAACTCTGTGGTGTTTAGCAGAAAACTGTAATCCTATTATAGACCTACTTATTAGCATCCTGGATTGGATCCGCCCGCAGCAGCAAATCAGACTCACATCTTATTTTTTTCTGCCTTATGACTTTTTGGGAGAAATGCTCAGATGCAGGAAGTTACGATAGATTAAAATTCCTAAACCCTGGTTTATTCCTATATGACCAGAAATAAATCAGCCAGGAGTTGGGAAAGATAGACAGCAGATCAGTACTGAAGATGCATTAATCTGAGTCCATCTTGAAGAATTTACCATCTTGGTTCTGAGAAATTCACATCTTTTTCTTCTGGTAAATTAGCTCTCTGTGTGAACTGTAAGACGAGCAGAGTCAGACGTTGCTTTGCTCAGACACATATTTATTTCTTGGTGTTTTAGGTTTCTCATCATGTTAGACATCTGCTGCATTTTCATATTTGCACACAGCCATTACCAATTACCAATATGCTCCTTTCAGTCACATCCCACAGGTGTCACACAGGAGTAAAAACACTGACCAGGGCACAAGTGGCTCTTTGGACCTTCCACAATGGTTCTCAACAACTTTGATTAAAAACGATAAAGAACCAACCAATGTTTTTAAATGTAGATATAATAAGAAATGCAGGTTTTGGCAATTTATCTTTTTTTAACTTTTTTAACTGTCAAATAGTTTGAATTTGTTAAAGGTAGAAGTGAGCAGCTTAATACCTCAGCTGCAGTAGAAGAGACTGTGTGACTGACTTCAGTTTGGATCAGCTAAGCTAACATACAGTTGGAGCTGTGGTTCAGGCAAACACAATTTTTAATTCCTTTAAACAGAATTCGCCTTTACATTAGATGACCATCCACATATGGGTCCTTGCAAAAGTACTTATAACCGTGAATTTGACACATTTCTCACAATGTAACCGAAAACTTTAATGTTACCTTTTTAATGGGGAATTTAAGTGACTGACCAGGACAATGTAGAGCACAATTATGAAGAGGGAGGAAAATGATTCATATATTTTAAGTATTTCAGCACTCATCAGTTCTCAAATGTCTTTGTATCAGACCAAGATGTGTTGCTTTTTGGGATCATTCAGCCTACTTCATGTTGTCAGACAGGTTCTGTTTAACTGGTTTCTTGATTCTACAGATCAGGCCTTAATGTTGCTGGAGAAATTTGACCAGAAATGTGTTTTATAACGGTTCATAATGGGTGGCGATCACTTCCCATACAGGAGCTAACCCTCCCCTTAATAAATAAAATCCTCATTTTAAAACAGGTTTTTGTAAATTGATAAGAATATCTTTGTCTAATAATAACAATTGATGATTTGATAATATTCCTGGTTATTTTCTGCTTACAGCAAATGAGGGCATGCCATTTAATATTACAATATTATCAATCAGACCAATTAAAAAAACATTTTTAATAAAGAGAGGTGGACCTAATGAGAAATATGTTTAATACCTGCTTAAAGGTTGTAATTTTCAAAAGGTTATTTTATTCTGACAAACCCCCCTCATCAGAATGTAGACTCTAATCAGTAATGATGCAGTTTTCACCAAAGTACCTTCTAGACTAATGAACAATGCAGACTGAGGGTCACACCAAAGATGTCATGAATAAATTATCGATTCTCTTTTAAACCATGTTCATAAAATCCTTCCGTGATAAGGTGAAGATAAACGGATATTGTAGGCAGAAGATATTCCAGAAGTTGTTGCTCTGCAACCAAACGCTGCCCAGTTTTTAACTTTTTTTGTTCTTCAGGCTGCTTTCTTCATCTAATCTATCTCCTGCCTTTAAGTTTTTTGCTGCTTCTTAAACATCCTCTTTTTAGACCTCTCGGCCCATCAGTCTTCTCTGTGCCTTACAGCTCTCTGTTCTCTGTTTATGAATATTTTAAACTGACTCCAGAGAAAATCTTCCTTCTTTTTTCAGAGTCTGGAGTTGAGAGAAGCAGCGTTTAATACTGCTGATGTACAAGGAGCTCTCTGAAACCAACTGCAGCGTCAAGCAGGTCAGCAACAGGCTGAAATCAGAACCCTGTGGCTGAGTGAACAAACCTAATGTGGCTCCAATGGAGCTAAAGTTGCTATACAATGTTTGTTTGACAGCAAATCTACATAAAAGACACAAATTCAAGAAATCAAAACACAGTATTTTATTTCCTAATTATATGATGTAGTCAGCGGTCCATTCTTCCCAACAGACTTGAAAATGGAGCCATTCTTGAGTATCCTATGCTAAAAAAAGCAGTTTTGTCTGGTGTTCTGTATTTTGCCCCACACCCAGTTTAAGAACCACAAGTCTAGTTGGACCTGAACTTAAAGTTGTCTAAAAAGTAGTGAAGTGGCCCTTCATAGACTTTGGAATGAGTCAGAAACCAAAGCTCTGAAGGTTAAAACATTGAAATCAAATCAAAGATTAAAACACAAAATTTCAATTAAAAGTATAAATGCCACCTCAGTTATTAGGCATTCTTCAATGATTTCCAGAGGACAAATTCTGGAAAACCAAACATTTTTTTAGAATAATCTAGACCTGGAGAATGCTGAAAGTTTGTAATTTTTCCAGGAAATTGCCCTAATGAGGTCACCACTGAACAGTTGCATCTCAGAGCAAGCTGTTTGAATTGCTGAAACATTTGAACTGAACTGTTGATTACATTTTTGCAGCGTATTACGGTCAGACAGCAAATTTACCCAGATTATATCCACATTTATTTAGATGTGCCTGCAGGGCTGTGGAGCTTGTGGACTTGTCTCAATATAGTTTGTGCAATAAGCTCTAAAATGAGTATTTCCTGTTAGTCTATTATCCTGTTCTCTTGGGAACAAAAATGAGCACACATAAAGGATTATTTATCTCTTTATAGCATAAAACTTCTTAAAGATGTAACATCTTTCTGTATTGGATTCAGGATGAATTCAGCATCTGTGTTGTATTTTCCAAAGCATGTGTGCTGTTCTCCAAGTTGTTCTCCTCCTCAGGCTTTCTCACACTGTGTAAAACGCTAATTGCTGCTGACTTTATTCTAATGATATTCATGCCACAGGAGCTGCTGTGACCCAAACACTTTTAATCAGAAGGAAGCGTCGTTAGGAAGCCTGTCAGCTGTTTGTGACGTCTCATTCTCTCTCTGTGGTGTGAAAACCTGGAATTAAAATGAATATTTTCCCCCTTTCCCCCTGGAAAACAGTAAATTCATGGGATTAAAAGACGTGTTGCGGACATATAATAATTAGTGTTTTTTGAGGTGTTTGTTCGCCTTGGTTGAAAGGATGAAAGTTCAGTGATGATTTGTTAGGATCCTGAATGAAAGGAGTGAAATGAACACTAGATGCAAAATTATTAGATGTGTGTGCTAATGAAGAGTTGAAAATGTAAATAAAATATCTAGATATGCCTAGAACACAGAATCAATGTGAAAGAGATGATTTAACTTTGTCAGAGGTTATTACCGACCACATCGGAGGGTCCTAATTACTATTTAGAGAGTCGTAGGAGAAACATTCGATAAATTCAGCAACTTACGGTTAAACAGAAGGCTTGCATATTGAAATGATCAGTGGAGAGTACATTTTCCACAATAAAATCATCTTTTATTCTTTATACCACAACACAATGAAAGCTTTCTGGCTTTTACTTACTGGTCATCCTGGGGTCACATCTTATCATTTACACCAACATTGTTGCACAAATTCTGAAAATAGCTTTTGAATATCCACAGATACAATTTTCTACCCACTAATTATCCTATATTAGGTCATTGTTAGCTAATGTATACCTTTACAAATTAGCTTCAGATTCATCACTGCTTTTTAGAAAAAATGTGATGCAGAAATTGGAATATAGTTGTTGTAACTGCTTTTAAATTGTAGCAAACGTTTAGACAACCATTCACAATGCAAGATCAGGTAAAATATTATTTTAATAAAATAATGTTTTAAATAATGATCTGCTGAATAAAACCAAGCTTCTGGATGACTAATTCTCAACGGTGTCTAATTAGCTGCCTTCATTTATTAAAATCATATTTGAAGAAATATTATTAAGGAAATGGTAAAACATTTAAGGACGTATTTTGGAAAAGAGCCAAATCTTTCTGGAGAAATGGGGCTTAATGGTGTTTACTTAGTTATTAAATTTAGTAAAATGATGTTAGGGACACATTATTTACTGGATTGAAAACTAAACCTTTCTGGGTAAATATTCTTTAGCAACAAGCACATGTTCTTAGGTGTTAGCAGTTAAAGCTAACAAAAGAAGCTAATAGCTTAGCACCAGATTCAAACACACACCTTTAAAATACCAGGGTTAATAAAAGGGTTAAAATGCTTAAGCGCGGACGGCGCGTTATGATCAATGTTCTGTTTAAAAATCACCCTTTAAATAAAGTTTGTCTTAACTTTAAAAACAAAGAACACAACCTGAACATGTTTGCTGCAGATAGCCTGCTAGCACCAAGATAACTGAGTTCAACACAAACAAAACCAAACTTCATAAAATGAAAACGTTCAGATAATTTCATCCTAAATATCTCTGCCCAAACCCTAACCTCTGAACCACGCTGAGGAAAAGCTGTCCAGGGTGGCGAAGTTTGAAGAAACGTCCACAGTCAACAAACGGTTAGCTACTGCTAACACCTTAGCTGTAGGGAGCAGCTCGTTCTGTGGGGCCACCAAACTGCATGTTACCGTAACCACGGTGATGTGGCTCCTGTTGTCCTCCTCTCAGACCGGGAAAACCGCTACACTCGGCTTGTAGAGACCGCGTCTCTGCAGGAGATTCTGTGGAGCACAGTTTGCTTCTGCAGGCCACAGAGAGAAAGTAAAGCAATGCTTATACCTTAATTTCCCCTTTTATGAATGAATACCGGATTCTTTCAACAGTAATTCATCAGTACTTAATTTGTGCATAAGATCGATGATCGTATGACATCCTTGGATCCAGTTTAAAGAGTTTATGTCTGTTTGCCAGCAAAGAGACATCAGCGCGCTGTTTCTCCGGCCAGCCTCGCATGGAGTCCGGATGGTAAAGATCGGACCTTTGGTAAGGTCAGGGTTTTATACGGCCAGTGGCATCATGGGAAGTCCGCTGCTACCCCCCTTTCACCTTCTGAAGTTGTGCTGGAAGTCGGTTAAATGCAATTTATTTTGAAAGTTCCAGAAAAGTTTGTACCGGAGTTTTAATGTTGAAATCCATGGCTGTGGGTCCAACACCAAACTTCATAAGACGTTTTGACCTTTAATAACGATACATTTAATCATAAACTGAAAAAACTTCGACTCTATTGATGTGAACTTCAAAATGCTGGAGAGTTTTATATTTCTCAAACGCATTTCATTTTCTACATCAAATTCTCCAGAGGTGGAGTAACATCTTTTTCCCCTAGTGTGAAAGTTATAAAAGAGAAAACTTTTTAAAAATAGATGTATTTCCTAGAATTAGTCGGACTAAGTCTCCCAGAACTGAGACTAAATTCAGAATTATAGAACCTTCTCAATAAAATAACCTATAAATATGCCAACAAATGCAACAAATAAAAACAGCCAGTTTCAACATGTTTTACTCAATTAGCAAAAATGACAGAAATTCACATTTTAATTTTAATTTCTGACTGTATCTATATAACTCAGAGTCAATATCTCTTTTGTTTGTTTATTTATTCTGCCCTACAATTTTTAGTGGTAATTTTATGTGCCTATATTTTTCCTGTTTAATATAGTTATGTGAGACCTTGTGTGCTGTTCAGCCGGGAGCTTAATGGTGAATAGACCTGTCTCTGTTTTTATAAAAAGATCTGAATCTGTTGATAGACAGTGTAATTTCCACGACGTAAAATGATGTCATATTTTTGGGAATCCTCTGTTCATTCAAATGAGTTTTTCTGTATATTCCTAATGACCTTGATCAGAGGTAAGCTTGGTTGTAACGTGTTGGTCAGAAATGTGATTTTAAATATTTTTTTACTCGTTAGTGTGTCTCTGTGCATTTTGGTCACTTGCTGTTGCCTATTTTTTACTACAATCTTTTTATTGAAGGCCTCATGCATAAGAAGCCATTTTTATTTAAGGTTCCCTTACATTTTCTTCCTTAATTTGATCATTTTTTACTCTACCTGTATTACTATAAATGTCCCATTAGTTGTGTGGTTTGCTGCTCTGACCTTGGGGGGAATCTAATGGGATGTCTACTCCTGGGAAGATTGGCAGCTGTCTGAAATGTTTTCCACTGTAAACAGTTTATTTCTCTGAAGGATGATGGAAATTGCTTCCAAACCCTTCCCCGATTAATGAGCAGCAATAGTTGCTTCTTTGAGGTGATTGCTGATGTCTTTCTGCATTTGATCAGCATTGCTTGGCTTAAATCCTACACAAGCAGCAAGATCTGCTTTGTTTCTGAGTTTTCTTGGGAATCTGTTGTGTGCATTGAACATTTTTATTTTAGCTCCTCATATTAGAAATTATATTGTTTTTTGTTGTGTGCTGTCCTTTGCCGTTGCTCAGTATCTTGTCTCCTTGCTTTGGGGACATTAGCTACCTGAATTATTTGTTTTTTGTATATTTGTCCAAATATCTTGTTTGGTCTTGTAAATTTAAGTCTCTCCTCTGCACAATGCATTTTGTCAGTGTGGACCCTTAGTCTAACTAATAATATATTTCTCCCAGTCAACAATTGCATTTAATTTATTGAACAACGCATTTTTAACTCTAGGTTGCCACTTTGGGACCCTCTGTCTCCTGCCAGACTTGGTGATTAAAGTATTTTTTGTCAGCGTTAGTTAGCTGCTCTCAGGCTGATCCGTCACCCTGCACAGATTGTGCACACACGCCGAGCAGAGCCGCAGTAAGCAGATTTGTGCGCACGGATTTGCTCTTGGCTTCTGATTCGTTCCCTGCGCTAAAATGTTCCTGCATGGGCAGGTTAGAAGACGGCGGGGAAACAGATCCACGTAATGCTGCAGGGGTCTATCGGGAACAACTCTGGGAGAAATGTGGTAGGACGTGTGAACTTGGCTGCGTACGATCGGATGAAGCGTGGTTGCAGCGGGGAGGTTTTTACGCACCGGGAGAAGACGGAGCGCTGCACCTGGAAACCTGCTGTTTATTCCATAGCTGCTGGTTTTCTGCTTCATAGATGAAAGCCCCACCGGAGACACCTGTTCCCGGTGGGATAAGGGGCCCCTCTGTCTACGACCACCAGGGACCATGTCGGACAACTTCACCGATCTGATCAACGAGTCGCTGCCGGCGGCTCAGGTCGCTCACCACAACTTCCCAGCGCTCATATTCGGGATTCCGCTGATCATCACCGTAATTGCTGGAAACGTGTTGGTGTGTCTCAGTGTTTACTTAGAGAAGGCTTTAAAAACTACAACGAACTACTTCATAGTGAGTCTGGCGTTTGCGGATTTGCTGCTGGCGGTGCTGGTTCTGCCGCTCTTTGTTTACGCAGAGGTAAGATGATGGCTGCAGAGGAGACACAGGGCTTAACTGGCATTTCATGTCACAGTCCAATGCGAAACATAATTGTGAAGAGCGGAAAAAAGTAAGTTTAAAAAAAAAAAAAATCTTCTGCAGATAAAAATCTACCTTTAAATAAAGCCCTGTGCAGCCAATTGCCTTTAAAAGTCATCTAGCTGGTAAAAAGAGTCCATCTGTCACTAAGTATAAGTCAGTACAAAGGCCTTAGAGGTCTGAAGGAGAACATTAATGAAAAGTCATCACTGTGAAGACCATATGTTGAGGGTCGCTCAAAGGTGAACCTCCACCCTATTCAAGTCTTCTGGCGCCTCTAATAGGTTTTCTCTCAGGATTGTCCTGGATTTCGCTCTGGACTCTGACCAGCTTTCCTCTCCATGCTGAGGAAAAACAGGTCCACACCATGATGCTGCCACCACCACTGGATTTTATTTACGAGTATCAAAGTAAATGGTTTGAATACACAAGTATGCCGAATTTTGATTTTTAATTGCAAAACAAAAAGTATTGAAACCTTGTAGTGTATCTTTGACCTCCCACTTCGCTGTTAGGCACTACTTTGTGTTGGTCAAAACAACAAAGTTTGTGGTTACAATCCTCTCCACTGTCGCTACATGCATGCTCAGTATGAGGGATTGCTGCAAAGTCAACACCAGTGACTGTCCACTGTCTCTACATGCTCATCCAGGAGGAGTGAATGCTGCAAGTCACTGACTGGATGCAATCTGCTGGGTTTCCTTAGATAGAAAAACTATTCAACCAATTTAAATAATAAACTTAACTTGCCTTTAGTAAACTGCCTTGAGACAACATTTGTTTAGAATTGGCATTATTAGTGTATGAGTACATTTTCAAGAGAAAACTCTTTAACCAGTGGGACCAGAGTTCGGGACTGGTCTACTGAAATCAGAAGGAAATAATAAATCTAGAAAACTGTAGAAATGTAGAAAGGCATGCAAAACCCCTTGAAAAGATACACTGACTAAATTAGCAGTTGAATAAGAGCATTTAAGCTAAAAACTCAAAGGTGAAAACAATGACAGTGTTCTAGAAAGACCATAATAAAACAGTAAATGGTCCAAGAGATGTTCATTTACAGAAAATATAATATATCTTATAATATAGATTATAAAGTTCATTTCATGAAACGTTGCAAACATGTAAGTCAGAAAAGGGAAATGATCATGGAGACATAAATAACAAGAAGACTACAAAAAAAGACCAAAGAAACATTTATGGACCTGAGAGGGATCTGAAATTTACAAATGGACGCAAATTGCAAAATGATGCAGAAATACCCTGAAAACAGTCAGAATCTCCTCTTCTCCATTTCCAAGAAGAAAGACCACTGAGAGGCAAATAAACGTAAAAGCATTTGGAAAATGATCATGGAAAGACATCCTGGCTAAACTAAATGGAAATATGTCTGAAAATCTGGTGTTTTGGATCCAAACACCTGCAGCTGGAGAAATTCTGTGTTCAAGTGTCTAATGTTCAAGAACACCTGACAGAGATTTAGGACCATCATCATGACTCAAACCTCCTCGCTGAAGATTAATTACCAACAGAGGCACATGGGGGCTTTTATACTGCTTATAGGCATGGTTATAATTCATATTTTACACTTTATCCAGGTACTGAAAGCTGTACGCTAGCCCTCATTTAAGCCACCTGCTTCCTTTGCTGTCTGGAAATCCCAGAGATGTTCTGCTGAGGCTTCCTTGTAAGTCCTCCTTAATGAGCCCTGTTTGTGATCTTGTTACCTTGCAGCGAGGTAATCTGGGGCGTGTCACACTGGTGGCTTGTCCGCATGCAGTCATCGGATTAGAGACGTCAGAGTGGACCGGCTGCGTTCACCTGCAGACAGGGTGGAGGAGGAAGTGGGCGGGGCCTGTTGTGTAGTAGAGGGAATGTTTCTCAGGATCACACACATTCACTCTGGGATTTGGGTCAGCTAATCAGTTTTTCTGTGTATGTGTTTTGGAGCAGTTTCAGGGCGGCGTTTGGACCCTGAACATGATGATATGTGACGGTCTGATGACCATGGATGTGATGTTGTGTACTGCATCGATCTTCAACCTCTGTGCCATCAGCGTGGACCGGTATGTAGTTCAGTGGCCCGGATCAGTTGTTCTATGGGCTTTTTGATCCTCAAGTCTTTCAGTCTTTGGATTTTGGCAGCTTTTTGTCTCCTTTTCAGACAGACTTACATATCATTCAGGCCTAATAGGCGTTAAACTTAAGAGGTGAACGACTGCACAG
Source organism: Girardinichthys multiradiatus (assembly GCF_021462225.1). Taxonomy (NCBI): domain Eukaryota; kingdom Metazoa; phylum Chordata; class Actinopteri; order Cyprinodontiformes; family Goodeidae; genus Girardinichthys; species Girardinichthys multiradiatus. The sequence continues at coordinate 51,714,348 of NC_061797.1, read as the reverse complement.
CAGAGCCAGGGGGTGGCCAGGGGTGGCCATGCCCACCATAAGCCAATCTTTGGCTACCCCAAGTGATTTGTGGTTTCCATGGTGACATAATTTACCAGGAGAGCAAACAGTTCCCCTCCAAACAGGTGGTGGCAGCATTAATGCTCTCAACCACAAACACAATTATAATAGAAGTGGTTTTGGTTCACGTTCACAAGGTCAATAAAGGCAGCAACTACAGAACGACTTAGTGGATCTGTAATTTCTCTCTCATTTCCTCTGCTGCTGAAGAGGTCAGACTCTTGGTTGGGTTAAAAAGGTAGCAACATTATTTACTTTGAAAAGTTTCTAATATTAATTTAAAATAAAATAAAAACAAAAATGGCTCATAACTGCAACTGTGAAGGGGCAACATGTAATGTGTGAATGCTTGTTGGCTCATAAACAGCCTCTGAACTAACATACATGGAAAGGACCTCTTCTCCTAGTTCTTTTTTCTTTTGAAAGAGACATAACGAACCCAATTGCTGTGCTCCCTTATTATTATTTTATTTGAGGTGTATCCATAAAAGCTGTAAACAGTTTTATGGAGTCACTGCTGTTTGGAAGAGAAAAATGCTATTTTATTATTATAAATTGAATTAAGGTGAATTATCCACGTTGATGAAATACTAACATGGAATATGACTTGTTGGGACTAGTTTTGTGTATTTTTGTTATCAAATATGGGGGAAAAGACAAAGTTATTCATGTGTCTCTGCAAGAGAGAGTGACCAGCACTGCTCAAACCACAGAAAGAAGAGCTACCCATATACAGAGGCTTCAGTCCTCGATGCAGCTATGCCTGGTTCGAGTTATGACCCAGGCAACCTGTGCTGCATGTCTTCCCTCTCTCTTTACCCTACTTTATTCTAACAATAAAAAAATAAAAGTAAAATAAAACTAGTGCCACACAAAGAAACCTAAAATCAGTTTTTGGCCACCCCTCAATGAGCAATGGTCTCAGTCTGGCCAGCCCAATGAAACCTTTCTGGCTCCTCCACTGCTGCGCAGCCATGAGAACTCACTCAGTGTTCTGCTAATCAACTAAAGTAAAATTAACTTCTTTTTGTTGAGAAGGATCCCAAAACTGAGTTCATTTAAAGCTTTCAGACACAAAAAAAACTCATATTTAAAATATTTCCACAGACAGCAGTAAGAAATTGGCCGGTAGCAGTGTCAGATTTATAGAAGGCATCTCTGCTTGAGGGGAGTCACATCAGGCCAGTGGGGGGTTGTTCACGGTGCCTCAGGACAAATTGCACGCAGATTGCTAAACTAAAACAGAAATGTGAGTTTCTGGATGTGAGTAAGTGAATCTGTCCATTTACATCCAAAATGTGGGAAGACCAGTAAAGATAACAGTCATGTTTGGGCTGAGAGGAATCTGGAGAAACTTCATGCATTTACAGGGAAGAACATGCGAGCTCCATGCAGAAAGATCCCAGCCTGCTGCAAGGCAACAGTGCCTCCAACTGTGCCATCGTGCTGCCCAGCTTATAAGTGTTCACATCTTTATTTTACTGCTTTAGAAGTGTGTTCCAATTCCTCAGGTTGGATGTTTATGTCAGGTCTAATGAAACCACAAAAATAAAGAACTCAAGACTCGACTTGGTGCACTAAAGACTTGAGACTCAAACTCGGTAGTCCCGGGTTTGAGTCCTGGCCCCGGTGACATTTGCCCCATGTCTTCCCTTCTCTCTCCGGCACTGTTTCCTGTCTATCTACTGTCAAAAAAAATTCTTGGAAAAATAAAGGCCACTAGTGCAGCAAAATAAATCTTCAAAAAAAGGTGCTGTGGGTCCTAGTACTGGTGAAAGAATGAATGTTTCTGTGCATAAACATGAATCTGACCAACAACCAGACATCCAGAGGAGTTGATACAGCTCATGTTTATTTTTCAGGTTTATTGCAGTGTCCATACCTCTGAATTACAACCGTAAACACGTGGACTATCGTCAGCTCATCCTGCTCTCTGCCACCTGGCTTCTGGCTTTGGCCGTTGCCTCACCGGTCATCTTCGGCATCAACAATGTGTCGAACCGCAACCCCAGAGAGTGCAAACTAGAGGACAACAACTATGTAGTCTACTCATCAGTCTGCTCCTTCTTCATCCCCTGCCCCATCATGGTATTACTCTACTTCGGAGTTTTCCGAGGCCTGAAACGGTGGGAGGAGGCCAGGAAGGCCAAACTACGCAGCAGCATCGAGGCGTGCAGGAAGCTGCAGCAGACCAGCGTGGTCAGCGGCACTCTCCCCCCGATGATGGGGACCATCCCTGGGGCTCTGCCCATGCCCCTGCCTCGGATCATTGAGAGGGACCTGGCCCAGTCTCGGATGGACGACTCGGGAGACTGCATCCAGCAGGAGATTCCTTATCCTCTGCAGTACAGGGAGAACTCTGTACCAACAGTGAGGTTCAACCAGCAACATATCAAGAAGAGGGCGAAGATCAACAGCAGGGAGAGGAAAGCTATGAGGGTCCTACCTGTTGTTGTAGGTGAGTAAAAAACATAGACGTAAGAACCAGGATTTACTGAACTTTTTTACTAAAGCTTGCTATTGTTCTGAGATGTTTTGTGACCTCCCAGATGAGTCTCTTGGAGTAATTTTGATAGCATGGTCACTTTTGAGATGGTGCACCACTGTTCCATGTTTTCTGTTTGGAGATAATGGCTCTTTTTTGATAATCCATGTCCCAAAAGTCAGATTATGACTTCGGACCCCCGTCCTCGCCTGCTACCTGGTTCTTGGAGGTCTGAGGCCGATTTACTGTGGGAGACCCTACCACGGAGCCGAAGCTCCAAACAACACGGCCCACTTGATTATAGAGGCTCTCAGACCTCTCTACTTCATTGAGTTGGTGATTCAGTAATTGGTCAGTTGTGATGGTTAGGGTATCTGATCAAGATGCCTTCTGGATAATTTCATTTTGAGGTTTTTCATGCATATCCCACTGGGATGAGACCCAGGGGAGACCTTGAATGCTCCAGAAGGACCATATATATCTGTTCTGGCCTGATAAAGCCTTGGGAGTCCCCTGCATGAGCATGAGAGAGTTGCTGGGAAGAGGGATGTCTGGGTTTTACATTCTGGACCTTTTAGCCTCAACGACCATGAGGCAGTTTATAATACAGCTGCAGTTTTTTCTTTACTGGGGCAGAAACTGGGACCCTTCAGTAGCTGAACAGATGTAGTGTTAATAATTACAGCCCTATGAAGTCCATCCTGCAGCTGTTGCTTCCTTTGGATCATCATTAACTGAACCCAGTGGTAGTTCTTGCTTGAATGCTGCCCTGGGTGAGCCCCCCTGTCTCTACCCCTGATCCCCCACTGTCCCCCATGACCAAACCTACTGTTCCAATGAGCAATATTTGCCAAAAAGAACATAAATAATAATAATTACATCATTTGTTTTCTTTTAATTTATTCAAAATTTCATAAATTTATTGTGGTTCTCATGTTTGTCTCTAAGGTGATCCTAATGATGGTAAAAAAACAACAACACTGGAGCTGCTTCCTTTTGTGTTCAAGCTAATGGAAATAAAGATTTCAGGGATCTTAAATTGTGTCATTGAATCATGTTTAGCTTTGACTAGTGTCAGTACTTTATATCCAGAACCTGAGATGTTCAAACCTGGTCAAGAACCTTTAGAAGCAAACCTGCCCTTAGGACCAACTGAAGCTGTGAATCAGAGACCAGCTTCAGGTCCATTAGCCATAGCCGTAAACACTATTTTATTTCATGTTTTGTGGTTATACCCTGAGGGGGGAACCATATGGACCATAATTAACGGCTTCTGATCAAACGAACTATTGGCATGGTTTGGGAATCTTCACAGACCTTCTCTTTTTGTTTGATCGGAGCTCTTAGTGTTGAAATGAGTGAGGAGGTCGACCTTCCTGCAGGACAATCTGAGTCCCAGGATAAAAGCGGCGCTCCTGACCAACCGTAGCTCTTCATGCGGTGCTGTTACAGCTTATAGCCTTCAATCCAATTATCACACAACACATGATGTTAAACTCAGACTGAGAAAACAGCCTGATAACCACTCACTGGTTGGTTTCAGCGAGACAGCAGAGACGAGTCTGTTTTATTTCCCTCTCATCATGCTGAGAATAAAATTTAAACGTTTTGTTTTACATTCAAAAAGGTCATCTGTGTGCAAACCGTACAGCTAACATCAAACAGCACAACAGAAATATTCCAAGTAAATACAAAACATGAAACTAAATGATGTCTCAAATTATTCAGAGCCTCACATGAACTGATGCAACATGCAATGCAATTTTAGTAAACACAAATCCGCAGTAAGAACACGCTGTGACCCAGCAGCGTGTAGAACCTCCTTCAGCAGCAAAAGCTCTCAGTAGTTGTCTTCTGCGGGACTTTATGAGTCTAACACATCGTTTGTGGAGGAGTTTTGGCCCATTCCTTCCTACACTGCTTCAGTTCATTGAGGTTTGTTGGCATTTGTTTCTCCACAGCTCTCTCAAGGACTGTACCTGAGGTCTGGACTTTGACTAGGCCACTGCAACAACTTGATTCTTTTCTTTTTTCAATTAGGGTTTTACATACAGAACAGTTTGTGGTTACCGCAAAACAAATCCAGATCGTTACTCCTCCTCCACCATGTTTGGTAGTTACTATGAGGTGTTTGTGCTGTTGGGATTTCTTCAGAAATCTATGGTCCACTCTGTCCATGGACATTGTTCTGGAAGTGTTGTGAATCATTGCTGATGTCTTGCCGTCTTGGCATTGTGTTAACACACACCTGTGTGCTCCAGAACTGCCAAACGTCCTGCTTTTAGAGAAGTGATCAATCAATCCATGCAGTTGATTAGCACCACATGGCTGCTACTTTATCTCTTAAATCCTGTGAAAGCAGGAATGTGAATGGCCCAGAATACCACCAGAACCTCATACTGTACTGCATCAATCATAGGGTTCACCAGACCCGTTTGACTGGAGCACACATCACAGAATATACAATTTGTTTGTTTGACTTCAAACGTTGGACATTTGAAATATCTGTAGTGTTCCTAACTTGAGTTGTGCGTTTTAAAATCTCATTTATAAAAACTGACACAGCGTGCAGAAGACTTTATGCTCTTCTTTAAACCTTTCTCTCGAGCATTGATCAGATTTCCTGTATTGAGATCTTTGTAACATGACTTTCGACTTCCCTCCTGCCCTTCCTCGTGCAGGCTGCTTCCTGTTCTGCTGGACGCCGTTCTTCGTGGTGCACACGATGCGAGCTTTGTGTCTGACCTGCAACATCCCTGACGCCCTGATGAGCACCGTCACCTGGCTCGGTTACGTCAACAGCGCCCTCAATCCCATCATCTACACCATCTTCAACACGGAGTTCAAGAAGTTCTTCAAGAAATGTTTCCGGAGCTGCTGCTGACACCAGATTACCTCCACAGACTCATTAAACTGAAGGACCAGAGGAGGTTGGGTTTGATTTACAGCTTATATCTCCTGACTGGGAAGTATAACGTTTCCAGTTTGCAAGTTGAACTGGAAATAAGAGGATGAACATTTTGTAAGGAGAGTTCTGGTTTCATTTCAGATTTTTATGAATTTATGTAAAGTACAAACTGACTTTGTTTGGATTTGATTTTACCTGTTCAGATCTTCTCTTGAAGGATACTGTCCATCAGTCTAGCTGGATCTATTAGCTACAGGACCTGATGAGGTCTTTTACAAGGAACACGACGGTCTAGCAGGGTCCAAAAACCAAAAGCCAAACACTCCCTCATGTCCACAGTCAGACAAACTGGTTTTATTGGTGTTAGATTACAGAACAGACCCAACCCCATATGTTTCCATGCTGGGTTTGGAGCTACAGCTGGTTCAGGCTCAGATTAGTTATTTCGGAACAGTTCAGCTATTTCTAAAGACATAAAAATCCAGCATTTTCATGTTCCGGCTCTGTTTATTCATTGAAACTCAGCTTTCGAAATAAAACTGTGTTTATTTTCTTACAACGTGCCATATTTGTTTCTGACTGGGTTGCATAAAGGAATGTAAGGAGGCAGACAGTTACCCCTCCATTTGGTTTCCAAATGCTGCCTAAACAAATATAGATTTGTTCTTATTGGACCAATACAGCATCAATATCTTTGATTCTAATTTATAGCGCTCAGAATACACTGCTTTGTTATAATTTTTTTACATTTCTTTTAAGGGGATTTTATGTTGTAGACCAACACAAGGTAGTGCATCATTTTAAAGTAAAGGGAATATTCTGTATGATTTTGAAATCATTTTACAGATAAGAATGCAAGGTGTTGTGTCTATTAGCATTCAGCCTCCCCCTGAGTCAGGTCTTTGTAGGACCACCTTTCTCTGCAGGCACAGCTGCAGGTATTTTGGGTGTGTCTCTATAAGCTTTGAACATCTAGAGACTGACAGGTTTTCTCATTCTTCTTGGTGAAACAGCTCCAGCTCTGTCAGATTGGATGGAGAGTGTCTGTGAATAATAGGTTTTACGTCTCGCCACAGATTATCAGTTTGGTTTAGGTCTGGACTTTGACTAGGCCATTCTGACATATAAATATGCTTTGATCTAAACCATCCCATCATAGCTCTCCCTATGTTTAGACTGGTTGTCCTGTTGGAAGGTGAACCTCCACCCCAGTCTCAGGTCTTCTGCAGCCTCTAGCAGGTTTTCTTACAGGATGGTCCTGGATTTAGCTGCAACCATCTTGCTGTCAACCCTGACCAACCTTGCTGTCCCTGCTGAACAAGAACATTGGTACACCATGATGCTACCACCAAGATGTGTCACCATGGGATGGTGTGTTCAGGATCATGCTGGTTTCTACCATTCATTCATTTTTGGTCTCATTTGACCAGAACACCTTCTTCTACGTTTTCTGTTTTGTCTACATGGTGCATGAAGAACTACAAACATGACTTCCTATAGATTTCTTCTGGCCACGCTTCCACAAAGGCAAAGATTTGTGCAGTTCATGACAAATAGTTGTGCTGTTGATAGATCCTTCCACCTGAGCTGTGGATCTCTGCAGCTTCTCCAGAGTTTGCCCATGTTGTCAGTTTAGGTGGACGTTCATGTCTTGGTAGGTCTACAGTTGGTCCATCCTCTCTCCAAGTCTAGATGATGGATTGAACAGAGCTCTGTGAGATGTTCAAAGCTTGAGATATTGTTTTAGAACCTAACTCTGCTTTAATTTCCACAACTCTTTCCCTGACCTGACTGTGCTCCTTGGTCTTCATCATGCTGGTTGTTCTCCAATGTTCTCTAAGGAACCTATGAGGCCAGAAACAGAACAGCTGCATTTACACTTGGATTAAATTAAACACTGTTTGAAGCTGTTAACTAATTTGGTGGCTTCTAAATGCAATTGGTGCTTAGGACTTTATTTCGGAGCATCTGAGTAAATTTGGGCAAATATACACCACACTTTCAATGTTTATCTTATGTGTAAAAATGTCAAATACTATGTGTCAGTTTTGTTCCATTGTATGCACTACTTTGTGTTGATCCATCACATAAATGTTGCTACCAAAAATGGTTTATACATTATGCTTCACAACAGTGTTGACTCATTACTGATCCTGTTGAGATTTTCTCCCAGTTTCATGGATATTTCCAAAGATTTGGCTGAGCTAATCTCTCCAACAATTCATCTAAGTCTCTACCCTTCACCTGAGAAGGTTATGGAGCTGGAGATGTTTAGGGCAGGGCTGTCAAACTCAAATGCACATTGGGCCAAAAGTCAAAACTAGAACGAAGTTGCAAGCCATCCTTGCATTGAAATGTATTGAACATGTCCACAATTGAGCATGTTTTTACTTTTTTACAAAGAACCTTCTCATATGAAAACAAAGTTTAGTATAATAAAAACTGTGCTGCCATGCAGCCCCAACAAAATACAATAAAAAGTAAATAAAAATCTCCTGCATCTTCCTCTGTTTATAGTCTTCCTTTTTTCACAGTAATAATAATATGAATTTCCTTCAATGAGACAACTACCATTCAAGTCCATGTTTTGGAGTACCAAGGAAATGAGTATGAAGTAAACATGTGTTAAAGTCAGTTGTCTACACTCTGATCTACTCTAATGCACGCTGGTCCAAGCCAGATACCTGGCATTTCTTCTTCTGAGGTTGCTATTATTTTCAGCAGTGGAGGGGGCCTTGTGGCTTCTGACCGCCGTGCCAATGCACCAGCAGAGCATTCAGAGGTTTGCAGTATTAATAGTGCATGTTCTGTCTACCAGCGGGTTGGCGCTAGTAGACATTTGGAATGATCTTCTGGGTCAAAGATACCTGCGGGGCCTGACACCGATGGTTTAGGGGTAATTAATTAAGGTTTGTGATTCTCACTTGGCAGTATCAAATTAATCATGGATATTTTGGCTTGCCTGTATAATGCCCCCATTAAACAGCCCACTGACCGTGATTTATTTCCACATTTTTGTGATAAAAAAAACTGCCTAAGAGAAGCAAAGTTAAACAAGTATTGAGCCTCATTGTTCTGCATCAGCTTCTCTAATGTGTAAATTTGCAACATTCCAACAAAAACTGTTGGCACTGACAAGCTTATAATTGTGTTATTATTATTATTAACGCAGCCACAAGAAGAAATAGGTAAATAAGGAACAAAGTAAAATAATTTGATCTCAAATCAAGGAGAAATTGGTTTGACTGAAAAACGCCCAAAACATTTAAACAATTTGAGTTTCTGTGTGCAAATATTCACTTTAAAAGATTATTAGAAAATCTGCATTACATCTATGATCTGCATCATGCTCAGTGAAAATCTTCGGTTTCAAAAGTTTGTTTGAACGGAATATTTTTACTGTGCAAAGAAATGAAAGACAGTATATGTTTTTGAATGCTTGTGGTTTTGCTATTGAAGTGTTGTGATTATGAATCTGAGAATATTATTGTACTTGTACTCGTCGTCTTCCACTTTATCCGGGACCGGGTCGCGGGGGCAGCAGACTCAGCAGAGACACCCAGACGTCCCTCTCTCCAGACACCTCCTCCAGCTCCTCCGGGGGGAGCCCAAGGCGTTCCCAGGCCAGCCGAGAGACATAGTCCCTCCAGCGTGTCCTGGGCCGTCCCCTGGGCCTCCTCCCGGTGGGACGTGCCTGGAACATCTCCCGAGGAAGGCGTCCAGGAGGCATCCGGTATAGATGCCCGAGCCACCTCAACTGGCTCCTCTCGATGTGGAGGAGCAGCGGCTCTACTCCGAGCTCCTCCCGGATGGCCGAGCTCCTCACCCTATCTCTAAAGGAGTGCCCGGCCACCCTACGGAGGAAGCTCATTTCAGCCGCTTGTATCCAGGATTTCGTTCTTTTGGTCATGACCCAAAGTTCATGGCCATAGGTGAGGGTAGGAACGTAGACCGACCGGTAAATCGAGAACTTCATTTTTCGTCTCAGCTCTCTCTTCACCACAACGGACCGGCACAGCGCCCCCATTACTGCAGCAGCCGCACCGATCCGTCTGTCGATCTCCCGCTCCATTCTTCCCCCACTCGTGAACAAGACCCCGAGATACTTAAACTCCTCCACTTGAGGCAGGAACTCCGCTCCCAACCTGAAGAGGACAAGCCACCCTTTTCCGATCGAGAACCATGGCCTCGGACTTGGAGGAGCTGATCTTCATCCCAGCCGCTTCACACTCGGCTGCGAACCGCCACAGTGCATGTTGTAGGTCTTGGCTAGAGGGGGCCAGCAGGACCACGTCATCCGCAAAAAGAAGAGACGAAATCCTCTAGTCCCCAAACCAGACCCCCTCCGGCCCTTGGCTGCGTCTAGAAATCCTGTCCATAAAAGTTATGAACAGGACCAGTGACAAAGGGCAGAACTGCCGGAGTCCAACATGCACCGAGAACAGGTCCGACTTAGTGCCGGCAATGTGGACCAAACTCCTGCTCCGCTCGTACAGGGACCGGATGGCCCCTAATAAAGGGCCCCTGATTCCATACTCCTGGAGCACCCCCCACAGGGCATCACGAGGGACACAGTCAAATGCCTTCTCCAGGTCCACAAAACACATGTGAACCGGTTGGACAAACTCCCATGAACCCTCGAGTACCCTGTAGAGGGTATAGAGCTGGTCCAGTGTCCCACGGCAGGGACCAAAACCACACTGCTCCTCCTGAAGCCGAGGTTCGACTATCGGTCGGACTCTCCTCTCCAATACCCTGGCGTAGGCCTTATCAGGTAGTCTGAGGAGTGTGATCCCCCTGTAGTTGGAACACACCCTCAGGTCACCCTTCTTATGAAGGGGGACCACCACCCCAGTCTGCCAATCCAAAGGCACTGTCCCCGACCGCCACACAATGTTGAAGAGGCGTGTCAACCATGACAGCCCTACAACATCCAGAGACTTGAGGTACTCAGGGTGGATCTCATCCAACCCTAAAGCCTTGCCACTGCGGAGCTTTCTAACCACCTCGGTGACTTCAGCCTGGGTGATGAAAGAGTCCTACCCCGAGTCCCTGGCCTCTGTTTCCACCAGGGAATGCGTGATGGCAGGATTGAGGAGATCCTCGAAGTACTCCTTCCACCGCCCGATAATGTCCTCAGTCGAGGTCAGCAGCTCCCCACCCCCAATGTAAACAGTGTTGGTGAAGCACTGCTTCCCCCTCCTGAGGCACCAGAATCTCTTCGGGGCAAACCGGTAGTCCTTCTCCATGGCCTCACCGAACTCCTCCCAGGTCCGAGTTCTTGCCTCTGCCACCGCCTGGGCCGCGGCACGCTTGGCCCCACGGTACCCGTCAGCCGCCTCAGGAGTCCCACAAGCCAACCACAGCCGACAGGACACCTTCTTCAGCTTGACAGCGTCCCTTACTGCCGGTGTCCACCACTGGGTTTGGGGATTGCCGCCGCAACAGGCACCGCAGACCTTATGGCCGCAGCTACGGGCGGCAGCATCAATAATAGATGTGGAGAACATGGTCCATTCGGACTCTATGTCTCCAACATCCCTCGAAATCTGGTCAAAGCTCTCCCGGAGGTGAGAGTTGAATACATCCCTGGCCAAGGGGTCCGCCAGACGCTCCCAGCAGACCCTCACTATGCGCTTGGGCCTGCCAAGTCTGTCTGGCTTTCTCCTCCTCCAGCGGATCCAACTCACCACCAGGTGATGATCAGTGGACAGCTCAGCCCCTCTCTTCACCCGAGTGTCCAAAACATGCGGCCGAAGGTTTGATGATACAACAACAAGGTCGATCATTGACCTCCTGCCTAGGGTGTCTTGGTGCCAAGTGCACTGATGGACACCCTTATGTTTGAACATGGTGTTCATTATAGACAATCCATGACTAGCACAGAAGTCCAATAACAAAACACCGCTTGGATTCAGATCGGGGAGGCCATTCCTCCCGATCACGCCTCTCCAGGTGTCACTGTTGTTTCCCACGTGGGCGTTGAAGTCCCCCAGCAGAATAATGCAGTCCTCGGGAGGGGCACTATCCAGCACCCCCGACAGGGATGCCAAGAAGGCCGGGTACTCCGCACTACCACTCGGCCCGTAGGCTGAAATGATAGTCAGAGACCTCTCCCCAACCCAAAGGCACAGGGATGCGACCCTCTCATCCACTGGGGTAAACCCCAACATGAAACGGCTGAGCTAGGGGGCAACAAGCAAACACACACCAACCTGCCGCCTCTCCCCACGGGTCACTCCAAAGTAGCAGAGAGTCCAGCCCCTCTCGAGGAGATGGGTTCCAGAGCCCACGCTGTGCGTGGAGGCGAGCCCGACTATTTCTAGTCGATATCTCTCGACCTCCCGCACAAGCTCAGGCTCCTTCCCCCCCAGCGAGGTGACATTCCACGTCCCTAGAGCCAGCCTAAGCATCCGGGGATCGGGCCGCTGAGGTCTCCACCTTCGTCCGCCACCCAATCTTCTTTGCACTGGTCCCTCACGGTTCCCCCTGCAGGTGGTGGGCCCACTGGGGGATGGCCTCGCGTCTCTCGTTCGGGCTTGGCCTGTCCAGGTCCCGCGAGGAGCAACCCGGCCACCAGGCGCTCTCCGACGAGTCCCGACCCCAGGCCTGGCTCCAGGGTGGGACCCCGGCTCCGCCGTACCGGGCGACGTCACGTGTCTCGATATTTTGGTCCTCATGAGGGATTCTTGAACCACTCTTTGTCTGACCCATCACCTAGATTCTGTTTGCAATGGGAGACCCTACCAGGGGCATTTAGGCCCCAGACAACATAGCCTCTAGGATCATTTGAGCACTCAAACCCCTCCACCACGTTAAGGTGGCGGTTCAAGGAGGGGGGTGCAGTTTTCATGAGGTGTAAAAAGGATGTTAGTAAAACCTTAAGGTCCAGGTAAAGTCCCAAATACAAAGACATAACTGCTAGTGGCTCCAAGAAGGACCTCCATGCCTGTAATAGATCGTAAATGGTCTGCACTTGTATGGCGCTTTATCAAGTCCCCAGAGATCCCAAAACACTTTCCACTACAATCAGTCATCCATGCATTCAAACACTGACAGTGGTGAGCTACAATGTAGCCACAGCTGCCCTGGGGCAGATTGACAAGATGCTGTCATACAACTGACCCCTCTGACCACCATGAGCAGGCAAGGCGCATTTAGTCTCATGGCCAAGGACACAACTGAGACAGACAGAGCAGGGGTTCGAACCGGCAACCCACTGGTTACAGAACCACAGTCGCCCCCATACTGCAGCTGCAGCGGAGGTTCAAACTGCACCTGCTCAGACTGGTGTGGCTATTCTCACATCCAATTAACATTTCTTATTAGGTACATGAAGAATAATCTGAAAAACCTCTCAGTCGTCCCCGTCTGCTGTCTCTCATTTACGATGCATCTGTCTCAGTCAACTACTTCTGATTGTGAATGATGGGCGAGCAGAGAGCAGACAGCTGTTTCTGGTGTTTTCATGCATCATAACATGATGAGTCACTCAGCTATATTTGCTCAATGGACAAATTACTTCCTGTGAACAGATTAGTGCAGGAAATAAACGGTGGTGCTGGAGAGGTGAAGGCAGACCGGGCGACAAATGGAGCCGAGGGAGGACACCTGCTGGACACCTTTTCAGCTCTGAATGGGGCCCCTTTACATTCACTTAGTCAGCAGGTTGAGGCAGACGAGTCAACACAATCACCATCTCACTGAGGAGTTTATCCCTCCAAGAGACCACAAGACATCAAGAGGGTTTCCTTCGCGATGTTCTTGTAATGTAGTTTATGTATATGGTGCCAGTTCATAGCACACGTCGTCTCAAGGCACAAAAAAAGTCAATTCAATCCAATCATGCAGACCGATTTCAGGTCAGTTACATACATTCCCAACTGGTCCTAGTTATCAAACCATGCATTCCAGTTCAGATTATTATTCAAATTGGATAAAAAGTTTTTCTATCTAAGGAAACCCAGCAGATTGTATCCAGTCAGTGACTTGCAGCATTCACTCCTCCTGCATGAGCATGTAGAGACAGTGGACAGTCACTGGCGTTGACTTTGCAGCAATCCTTCATACTGAGCATGCATGTAGCGACAGTGGAGAGGAAAAACTCCCTTTTAACAGGAAGAAACCTCCAGCGGAACCAGAACCAGGCTCAGTGAGGGTTTGAGAGAACAGAGATACAAAATAACACAGAAAGCACTGATCCAGGCACAGATGGGAGCTTTGGATGAACATGGTGATTTTTACTAAACAAAAACAGAACCAAAGAGGGCACCAGGAAAACAGGGTGAGGAACAGGGAACTAAAAGAGCAAGGGTGGATTCAGTGTTTTTAGTGTCTTTTTCTTTTTCCTTGGCTGGGGTTTTCTGGATGCCTCTGCCTCTCTCCCCTCTACAGCCACTGAGTGTCAATATTATTTATTAGCTGGTCAAGTTACATCCAATTTTAAAGTATGAAGGTACACTCCTTTCTGCACTCTCACTACCCTTCAGTAATTAGCATTTTCCCATCCATCCTCTTTCTTGCTGCTTTTGTATGAATATTTTAGGGCAGCTTTGACTAAATCCTCTACCAACCTTTAGTCTGTTCCACCTTACCAATCTCTTATCTTTCTGGGAGGTGTGTACAAGACCACCTGAAGCATAGAGACACTTTACAGGCTCATGTAGGAAGGCTGACCTGTGAACACAAGTGGCAGAAACACACTTTGAGGGTCTCCAGAAGAGCTGAAGCTGGGGAGAGGAGTCGAAATGTTGCCTTTTTCTTTTCCATTTCTGGCAGAAATTTAGAGCTGGATTAAGAAAACCTGCAGGTAGATTGGGATTTAAAACTGATCAAATTAATTAACTTGAAGTTGCACGCCTCTTCAATTAAGTCTGCTAAAGCCTGAAGAGGAGTATAGGAGCTTCACTTCACCTCTGCATTCCCGCCTCCTTTCCCACCAACCCAGTTTAAGTCAAAAGGTGTAACAGCTACATTACTGCACAGTATTCATTTTACAGTGAAGGTCTGGAAAAGGTGAGAGGTCGTTTCTCCGCAACATTTCTGGTAATGGACCCGTCACCATGGCAACGAAGAAAGATGGAAATCAGAGCTTTCTCACTTGTGTTAATAAATTAGTTGATTGGTGGTCTATGGTGATTATTAATCTGAGAATATTATTTAATATTTAATATTAATATTTTATCAAATAATATTTGGGTCTGTTAAGGGTTGTCCTGTGAATACCAGCCCAGTAAGGTGATGGTATTAGGACAAAATAGAAAGGTGTGAGACGAGCTCTGACATTATTGAACAGCATAAACTCTGCACATACAGGTCCTTCTCAAAATATTAGCATATTGTGATAAAGTTCATTATTTTCCATAATGTCATGATGAAAATGTAACATTCATATATTTTAGATTCATTGCACACTAACTGAAATATTTCAGGTCTTTTATTGTCTTAATACGGATGATTTTGGCATACAGCTCATGAAAACACAAAATTCTTATCTCACAAAATTAGCATATTTCATCCGACCAATAAAAGAAAAGTGTTTTTAATACAAAAAACGTCAACCTTCAAATAATCATGTACAGTTATGCACTCAATACTTGGTCGGGAATCCTTTTGCAGAAATGACTGCTTCAATGCGGCGTGGCATGGAGGCAATCAGCCTGTGGCACTGCTGAGGTCTTATGGAGGCCCAGGATGCTTCGATAGCGGCCTTTAGCTCATCCAGAGTGTTGGGTCTTGAGTCTCTCAACGTTCTCTTCACAATATCCCACAGATTCTCTATGGGGTTCAGGTCAGGAGAGTTGGCAGGCCAATTGAGCACAGTGATACCATGGTCAGTAAACCATTTACCAGTGGTTTTGGCACTGTGAGCAGGTGCCAGGTCGTGCTGAAAAATGAAATCTTCATCTCCATAAAGCTTTTCAGCAGATGGAAGCATGAAGTGCTCCAAAATCTCCTGATAGCTAGCTGCATTGACCCTGCCCTTGATAAAACACAGTGGACCAACACCAGCAGCTGACACGGCACCCCAGACCATCACTGACTGTGGGTACTTGACACTGGACTTCTGGCATTTTGGCATTTCCTTCTCCCCAGTCTTCCTCCAGACTCTGGCACCTTGATTTCCGAATGACATGCAGAATTTGCTTTCATCCGAAAAAAGTACTTTGGACCACTGAGCAACAGTCCAGTGCTGCTTCTCTGTAGCCCAGGTCAGGCGCTTCTGCCGCTGTTTCTGGTTCAAAAGTGGCTTGACCTGGGGAATGCGGCACCTGTAGCCCATTTCCTGCACACGCCTGTGCACGGTGGCTCTGGATGTTTCTACTCCAGACTCAGTCCACTGCTTCCGCAGGTCCCCCAAGGTCTGGAATCGGCCCTTCTCCACAATCTTCCTCAGGGTCCGGTCACCTCTTCTCGTTGTGCAGCGTTTTCTGCCACACTTTTTCCTTCCCACAGACTGTATCAAGGCACTGAGGTGCCTTGATACAGCACTCTGGGAACAGCCTATTCGTTCAGAAATGTCTTTCTGTGTCTTACCCTCTTGCTTTAGGGTGTCAATAGTGGCCTTCTGGACAGCAGTCAGGTCAGCAGTCTTACCCATGATTGGGGTTTTGAGTGATGAACCAGGCTGGGAGTTTTAAAGGCCTCAGGAATCTTTTGCAGGTGTTTAGAGTTAACTCGTTGATTCAGATGATTAGGTTCATAGCTCGTTTAGAGACCCTTTTAATGATATGCTAATTTTGTAAGATAGGAATTTTGGGTTTTCATGAGCTGTATGCCAAAATCATCCGTATTAAGACAATAAAAGACCTGAAATATTTCAGTTAGTGTGCAATGAATCTAAAATATATGAATGTTAAATTTTCATCATGACATTATGGAAAATAATGAACTTTATCACAATATGCTAATATTTTGAGAAGGACCTGTATATGTATACCAGTAGAAAGCCGAGAGAGAATACAGAAAAGACAAAACAAGTCATCAATCATCTGAGATTGGATCGTAGCACTCTGAAACAGAGTTAAGCTGCTTGAGACAGTCATTACCGCTCATCTTATCATACATATCAGTGATTGCACTATGGAAGCCTTGTACCGATTTCAGTTCATATAAAACCGTCTCTGCAATCGTTTTCACTCTGAAGTCATCTGCTTGTATGCGTCGAAGTGTCAGAAGTTTCCGAATAGCAGGAAGGAGCTTGGGGTTTACAAGTCGTCGCACGATGCGTTGAAAGTTGATTTGGTAATACTCCTCCTCCAATATCTCCAGGCACGGATGCTGTCGTTGGCTCGGGTGGTTCGTAATGCACCCATAACAGGTTTCTTTGACATAGTTCAAACAGGTTATGTTGAATAAATGAAGTATTGCTGTTTTCACCGTATTGATGAGAGCGCTTGAGATCCAGCCGTCAATTTCATCACCCTGATTACTCTCCTCCTCCTCTGGTGAAGGCTGAGGGGCAGGTATCGGGTCTGGAGTTTGTGGGGAGGGTGAGTAGCTGATGGCTGCCTCGTCCTCCACGATCACCCTCTTGTCTTCAGGTTGGATATCTGTGTACAGACTCAGACATGCATAGCGGTGAAGAGAGGTCGGGAGAAGACGGATGATACAATCTGAGGTTGTATCCTGTCGGTGTCCCTTAACTGAATAGGGACTCAAAGAGCTGCGACGATGAGGCGGCTGGTGAGTAGAGGTCTGGAGAACGTGGATGATACGGCCCGGTGTTGAAGCTTTCATCATCATGATCAGGAGAGAAGACGGTCTCTTCTTGATGGCTGTAGAGGTCCCAGTATGGTGTTTTCCCGTACGCTCCATACATTCTCAAGGTCTGCCGCCCGCCGTTATGAAGAAGAAGAGTCTGTGAGCTCGCAGTTAGACCCTGATATATAGCGCAGGAATGTGGGAGGGTCCTCATGAAGGGGAGTGGGTCCTCAAAAGAGGGTGGGCTTTAGATCCACAACAGGGAACGTCAGGATTCTTTTCACTGACATAACATCAATCCAGCAGCGTGAGTTTTGGAAAAGGTTGGAAAGACGCTGTCCAATTTCATTCATCTTCTCAACCCAAGCATCATACGGTAGAGCCAGCACAGTCTTGAATACACCGCAGTTCTGATTGAATGCCTCCAACACAAACAGATCTGAGGGGGTCGTCTGGTTATTCTTGCGTTTGCTTGCCTGAAAAGACCAGCGGCCATTTGCTGTGGTTTTTGACCCCCACACTGCACTAAAGAGAGGTTCTCTCGCAGCTATTTCAACATCGGAAGGACACATTCTCATCCTTTTTGCTGGTTGAGGAGAGCTTTCATCTTCATCCTCCCTTTCGTACACTGAGACTGATTCAAGGTTATCGTTAAGGTGTGGGATTGCCAGCCGTAACACAGCCCAGTCGTTGTGGGTGAGAGTACACAGAGCCAATGATCCATTAAATACCTCGTCTTGATCCAATTGATACAGGCAGAGCTCTCCTATTTCGTACATGAAAATATACCCCCAGCTACCGCTCAGTCCATATGGTTCCAAAGACCACTCTTCCTGCAGAGTGTCGAACGGAGGCCTTTGTACCTTGCATAGGTAATATGTTGATTTCTTCGGGGCATCCAATTCACGGCGCGTATGCCTGTAGACGGTTACTGGGGTTTCACACAGAAGAGATGTACATCTTAGCTGACCTGAGGCCTGTTTTTCATCCATTGTTGTTGGTGAAGTTGAATCATCATCTGCAGAGTATGTTACGATAGGAATTCCGATAGGTATCTCAGACGAGGAAATAGATGATGTAGATGGTTGTTCATCATCTTGGCACATCTTGCTTTTCTCCCTGGTTTGATGAAAAACTCTCTTAACTCTAACCATTGTTCAACAAGCGTTCTTTTCCAGCAAATGCTGCAGGTAAATTGTTGCGTTTTCCGCTAGTATTTAAAACAAACACTGAAGAACGCCCCTCTGTTTTTTTAATTCGTTGATTCTAGATTCGCCCCCTAATGACAAAATCCTATCAGCGCGCATAGCTACGCCCCTTGGCCACACCCCCCTGAGACACCTCAGCAACAGCGCAGACGTGTTAATTCAATAAACAGGGAATGGGAATTGTCAGAGACAATGCTTGAGACTTATGGCCAGGTAAAGAGCACAGTCCTCTTAATTACTTTGACTACAGTTGGTGTGAAGACTGTGTCTGAGAGAAAACGCAAGAAACAGCTGTGGATGCCTTAATTCAATAAACAGTGACTGAGGATTTTATAACCTTTATTGTTTTTTTTTTTTAGTTTCTTGTGTATTGTCCAAACAAAGACTTTTAGCTATAGAATACATTTCTAATTTGGAAACATCATGCTGAGCACTCATAAAATTTTAGATAATTCCATGTTTGGCTTACTTTTTAACTATTTTTTAACTCATTTGTTTCTCTGTTTTAGATCATCTCTATAAATTACTGGTGCAGATTAGATTACTCAAACATTTGAGCAGAGGAAGAAAAGTTCTGTATCTACTTTTTGTCTCCTTGTTTTTTAGATGTAAAAACATCCATCTAAATAACCTGTGTTAAAACAAAATGAATTTACAATTCTGTCAGGTTCTCTCTTTTTATCAGAATTTCGTGTGATGTGCCTGCATTAACCTGAGTGACCTTTTAAAGTGGAGAAACTACATGTTTTGTTTTTAGATGTAAAAACATCCATCTAAATAATCCGTGTTAAAACAAAATGAATTTACAATTCTGTCAGGTTCTCTCTTTTTATCAGAATTTCGTGTGATGTGCCTGCATTAACCTGAGTGACCTTTTAAAGTGCAGAAACTACATGTTTTGTTTTTAGATGTAAAAACATCTCAAAACATACAATTAGAAAGATTCGCTTCCTTGTAATGACAACATCCGATTAATGATGATATCCGGTTACGTCACAGGAAGGCCCAGCCACCGGAAGTCCCGCCCACCTGTCAAAATCTTCACACCTCGTTTGATTGAAGGATGTACATTTAGTCTCTGACCACTTTCACTCTCTTCACTACATTCTCATACTACTCTCCAATTTTGTATAATTTGCTGTTATTTCAGCTTTTAACTTTATGTTCTCTCTTTTCTCTTCCTAGAAGCTACACCTGGCCTGACTCTGTGACACCTTTCTGGAGAGGGACATTGTCCAAGCTTCTGCTGGCAACAACTTAATGCTCACCTTCTACTGATGATCCATTCATACATGCATGCTCAGTATGAGGGATTGCTGCAAAGTCAACACCAGTGACTGTCCACTGTCTCTACATGCTCATCCAGGAGGAGTGAATGCTGCAAGTCACTGACTGGATGCAATCTGCTGGGTTTCCTTAGATAGAAAAACTTTTTATCCAATTTGAATAAATAACTGAATCTGACTGAACTGTTCAATGGTTACGATTAACTGGAATGTATGAACCTGACAGTTGTGAAGAACCTTGAGACGACATGTGTTGTGAATTGGAGCTATATAAATAAAACTGAATTGAATTGAATTGAATTAAAGTGAGGGTGACTTGCTGAGACACAGGAAGACAAGTTGAACTAAACTGCTGATCACAAGAAACCAAACAAAGCAAACACCCACAGACCCTTTCTGCGGGTGATGGATAATAATAGAAACAATGTTAACTGCTTTGTTGATGCTACAAACCCATAGCAAAGGGCATGTTTCTGTCTTCAGTTCTGATGCTTAGAAACTGCTAACAGGGACAACCGGACCTGCAGTTATTCCAGCAGGTATCAAAACTGCTCTTATTTAAACAAACTGGAAAGTTTTTGTTTACTTTATATTGGTTCAGCTGAGCACTGTTGCTTTGGAGCAAGAAAGACCTGGGTTCAAATCCCGACCTGGGGTCTTTCTGCATGGAGTTTGCATGTTTTCCCTGTGCATACATGGGTTGTCTCCCGGTACTGCATCTTCCTCCGATAGTCCAAAAACATGACTGCTGGGTTAACTGGTCTCTCTAAATTGCCCTTAGGCGTAAATGAGAGTGTGTGTGGTTGTTTGTCCTGTATGTCTGTGTTGCCCTGCAATGGACTGGTGAACAGTCCAGGATGGACCCTACCTACCGTAGACTGCTGGAGATGGGCACCAGCTCCCTCACGACCCAGAAGATGGATGGATGAATGGATGGTTCAGCTGTACTCCCTTAGCAGGAAAACATGTCAAACATTTAGGTTTTTAAAACACAGAAGCCAATGTTGAGTTGGACTCTGGCCCCCTCTGCTGGTCACTGTCATAGGATTCCATTTAAAGGCAAAGAAGATCCTCCAAATTCCTCATAAAATGTATTTTATTCAGTTAGAAAAACCCTGAGTCCTTCACTAAACAACACTAAAAAAACAGCATCTGATTTTTCAAGAAAACAGATCCCAAAGCAAGCAGCTTCAATCTGAGCAGAGAACACAGATGCACATTTCAGCTTTTATCTGAGATAATGTTTTACGTAAACTTATTTTAAAGAATAATAAATTATAAGTCTGTTCCCCTAATTAATTATCTCTGTTTTGGGCTCTTCAATACAAATCTGAGCTCTGCTTGATGTCATTTTATTAGCACCACCGTCTCCAAATCGTACATCCCAGCAGGTCTCACCACCATCTTCTAAACCTTCCCTTCTGTCACAGATCTCCATCTTCACCACCCTTCCTGCTCTCTCTTCTTCACGCCTGTGCTCCCCTTGCTTTGAATGGTTGACCCCAGGTACTTTTACTCCACCTTCAGTACCTTTGCTCCTGCAGCCTTGCAGCTTCACTGTCCCACCCATCTCCTTTACATTTATACTCCTGGATTCTGTCTTTCATTCCTCTTGTCCCCAGAGTATAACTCCACCTCCCCAGGGTTTCCTCCACCTCCTCGGTACTCGCACTACACATCACAATGTCTTTCTATTATAATCCATCATGACCTTATGTGTTGAAATGTTTATCAGCAGTGCAAAAAAAGGGAAGCTCAGAGCTTTTTTGTCCATGCTCCACCACACACCTCACTGCTGTCTCACTACCACGCCAGACTTCCTCATAGAAGCTCATCTCCTTACACATTGTAAGTAACTTTTGATGTATCTATTCGCTTCTTGGAAACTGATCACAGTTTCATTTCTCCTCTCATCTGTCTTCTTTGGATCTGAAGCGTCTTTCTTTTCATCTCTCTTGTTTAATTCTCTCTCCGTCTCCGCCGTCCTGTAAACTGTCGACTCAGAGCTGGACGATGTCCAACAAAATTCAGTTTTATTGAACAAAAGAAAAACACAGCATTTATTTTACTTTGAATATAAAGATTTAATGGTTTTAAGTTTACACACAGTAGAGATTTTAATCAGTGTTTGAAAACATTTCCTTAACAACTGACGTGAAATGATTTCTAGTGAAATTTAATGTCCTGAACTCCAAAAAACATTTCCAGTTTCTGTGCATCAGTCAGTCATGTGAATTATATGAATATAGTGTTTCCTTTATATCCATCATGTCACATTTGTTGTTGATCAATATGATCAAACTAATAATCAACATTGTTAAAGTGCATAAAAGAAAGTTGAAAGAGAATCGGCTAAGCATCATAATTACTTTCTGGCAGTTTTCTCACCAGTGCTCCCAGTAAAGCACCCAGATTGCCGGCTGAAGACGTCAACTCCAGTCTGACTGTTACCAAAAGGGGGTAGGTACGAGCATACAGCGCCCATGTTCGGTGCTCACTATCATGGTGGCAGGGTGTGCGGTGCTCTGTGTGTGTCTGTGACCCGGCTCACTGGACAAAACAATGAGTGGTGCAACAAAAAGACTGCACACTTCATTTGGTTAATGTTTACATTTAACAGTGTTGTTCACCATCAGTGGTTTGCCTTAATTAATATGTTTAATGGTGCAGGAGGTGAGTTTTGTTTCTGCCAATACAGCTCAAGTTCACCTTTTCTCTACTATTTTGTTACATTTTGCTCTTTATTTTTGCTTCTATATTACATCTAGCATTATTTGCTATGATTGCACACAACACTGGATATGTGTTATTTATGTTTTGACATTTTATACTTAATTATATGGAAAATAAACACCCCAACACGGTTTACAGTGGGGGTGGGGAGCTGCTGACCTCGACTGAGGACATTATCAGGCGGTGGAAGGAGTACTTCGAGGATCTCCTCAATCCTGCCATCACACATTCCCTGGTGGAAACAGAGGCTGGGGACTCGGAGTTGGACTCTTTCATCATCCAGGCTGAAGTCACCGAGGTGGTTAAAAAGCTCCGTGGTGGCAGGGCTTCGGGGTTGGATAAGATCCGCCCTGAGTACCTCAAGTCTCTGGATGTTGTAGGGATGTCATGGTTGACACGTCTCTTCAACATTGCGTGGCGGTCGGGGACAGTGCCTCCGGGGGACCGGAGGGTGTGTTCCAACTACAGGGGGATCACACTCCTCAGCTTCCCTGGTAAGGCCTACGCCAGGGTATTGGAGAGGAGAGACGGCCGATAGTCGAACCTCGGCTTCAGGAGGAGCAGTGTGGTTTTCGTCCCGGCCGTGGAACACTGGACCAGCTCTATACCCTCTACAGGGTACTCGAGGGTTCATGGGAGTTTGTCCAACCGGTTCACATGTGTTTTGTGGACCTGGAGAAAGCATTCGACTGTGTCCCTCGTGATGCCCTGTGGGGGGGTGCTCCAGGAGTATGGAATCAGGGGCCCTTTATTAGGGGCCATCCGGTCCCTGTACGAGCGGAGCAGGAGTTTGGTCCGCATTGCCGGCACTAAGTTGGACCTGCTCCCAGTGCATGTTGGACTCTGGCAGTTCTGCCCTTTGTCACCGGTCCTGTTCATAACTTTTAAGGACAGGATTTCTAGGCGCAGCCAAGGGCCGGAGGGGGTCGGGTTTGGGGCCCAGTGGATTTCGTCTCTTCTTTTTGCAGATGACGTGGTCCTGCTGGCCCCCTCTAGCCAAGACCTACAGCATGCACTGGGGCGGTTCGCAGCCGAGTGTGAAGCGGCTGGGATGAAGATCAGCTCCTCCAAGTCCGAGGCCATGGATCTCGACTGGAAAAGGGTGCCTTGTCCTCTTCAGGTTGGGAGCGGAGTTCCTGCCTCAAGTGGAGGAGTTTAAGTATCTCGGGGTCTTGTTCATGAGTGAGGGAAGAATGGAGCAGGAGATCGACAGACGGATCGGTGCGGCTGCCACAGTAATGGGGGCGCTGTGCCGGTCCGTTGTGGTGAAGAGAGAGCTGAGCCGAAAAGCAAAGTTCTCGATTTACCGGTCGGTCTACGTTCCTACCCTCACCTATGGACATGAACTTTGGGTCATGACCGAAAGAACGAGATCCCGGATACAAGCGGCTGAAATGAGCTTCCTCCGTAGGGTGGCCGGGCAGTCCCTTAGAGATAGGGTGAGGAGCTCGGCCATCAGGGAGGAGCTCGGAGTAGAGCCGCTGCTCCTCCACATCGAGAGGAGCCAGTTGAGGTGGCTCGGGCATCTATACCGGATGCCTCCTGGATGCCTTCCTCGGAAGGTGTTCCAGGCACGTCCCACCGGGAGGAGGCCCAGGGGACGGCCCAGGACACGCTGGAGGGACTATGTCTCTCGGCTGGCCTGGGAACGCCTTGGGCTCCCCCTGGAGGAACTGGAGGAGGTGTCTGGAGAGAGGGACGTCTGGGCGTCTCTGCTGAGTCTGCTGCCCCCGCGACCCGGTCCCGGATAAAGAGGAAGACGACGAGTACGAGTATATGGAAAATATATATACATATATAAAGATTTTTTTTGCATGAACATACTGTGGTTCTAGTTTGCACCTTTAAAATAAAAATATTAATCTTACTTAATACAGATACTTTAGCTTTTGTGTTACCCACACATGCCAGAATTCCCAAAATTAATGTGACACTATATTAGGGGTAAACTTGCTTGTTCTTCAAAATATGCACATTTTCAAAAACGAATCATTTCAACAACTCCTTTGAACGGCTCTTGGAAGTGAACAGATCCTGAAGATTCCTTCCCATCACTAGTCTTAATAAAATTAAATTAAAAATAAAAAACAAGGAAAATACAGAATCCAGTTTAGGGAAACAGAAGGAAATTATAAAGAAATAAAGAAAGAGATAAAATAATTTATTTTAAAAGACGATAGTTGTGTTTTCATACAGTGACGTCTTCCTGTAAATTCTTGATTTCGACAGTTAAATTATTTGAAGCCAACAGCCTAAAATACAAAAATACATTTATCTGACTTATTAACGAATGATCAGTCATTTATATTAAAATGTCTGTATTTAAGTAAAAGCTTGTTAAATGCAAACATTTCCCGTGATGAAGGAGCTGAAACATTTTGATTTCCTGTTTAACGTTGCTTGATGTTTAAAAAACCTGGCAACAAAAGAACAAAATCCGAACATATTCAAGACGGTTAAATAATAGATTTTACTGAACTTTACAGAAACTTGAATGAAGTACATTAGATTTTTTTCATTTAAATAAAACAGTATAAGAGTGAAAGTAAAGACAGTAGAATAGAAAGCAGTGAACAGCAGTTGTTACAGGGAGCAAATAAAACAGAGTTCTGCAGCTTTCTGCTCAGCTTCTTGAATAACGACCTGAACATCAGAACTAAACCAGCTTAGATGAAAAACTCTGAGCTCGTTAACAGGACCAAGGGTCCAACAACAAAACCCAAAAGAATCATGAACAAACTTTCTGATTGCCAGCAGCCATCAGAGCTTCCAGCTCCCGAGTCCAACCGAGAGCGTCGACGAGGGTCTTCACGCCGCCGACCACGTCGCCCAGCTGCACGACGTCATGGGGCCGCAGGCCCCACGCAAAAGGCCCCACCAGGTCCCTGTTGATGAGTAGGCGAGGCACAGTGCTGCGCACGGCTCCTGCCAGGCTGGCAAACGGCTCCACCTGCAGGACAGAAATATGAATCAGGATAAAATACCGGTTCTTTAAAAGCTGTGGAGCTAAGAGAACATGGTGTCCGAGTGAATGGTTGTTCTGATGCAGCCTGCAGAGTCTCCTCTGAAACCTGAGACCTTCTGAGACAAGCAGGTCGTTTACAGGTGAACCCGCAGAGTCCGCTCACCTCCAGTGACGTTCCCATGATGATCAGCAGGTCCACCAGCGGGAAGTCTGTCAGGTACTTGAAGAAATGCAGTGGAAGCTCCTCCCCGAAAAACACAATGTCAGGCTTCACTACGCCCTTACAGGTGGGACACTGAGGGACGGTCCCGCTCATCACTGCCGGCTGACGAGACCAAAGACATGACATTTAGTTCCACTGAAAAGAGTTCTAACTAAACTGTTTGGGTTCCAAGTTTGACTATTCAGACTTGTAACATGGTGACTGATCCACACAGGTTCAAAAATATTCATACATGTGGCTGATATGTGGCCCCGCTGCTTGGAAGCATCAGTACAGTTTAGAGATGCATGAAAAATCTGCATTAATATCGGTATCGGCCGATGTTGCTCATTCTTAACATATCAGTATCGGTCCCATCAGTGAAACTAGGCCAATATTAACAACCGATGTTTATTTGCATCTTGTTGCCGTTTGTGTTTCTGAAGTTTGAGGGGAGGGGGTTGGTCATGTAACAGTGGTGGTGATGCAGAACGGGACTGTGGGGAGTTTAACTGAAGCAGAGAAGCAATGTCAGCAGGGTGGTTGTTTGTTCACGGTGTCCAAGGGTGGAGTAATATTGACCTAAATGTTTGAATCAGTGCTTCCCTAGTAAAGATAATATTACCTAGTTGGTTTCCTGGCCCAGATTGAGGTTGGAGCTCTGGAAAAGCCATTGTATGTTTGGGATCATTATCCTGTTGGAACACCAAACCATGTCCAACCATCTAGCTGTTGCCCAATGCACCAGTCCCACCGACAGCCAAAAACGCCCTGAGCATGATGCTGCCGCCACCATGTTCCACAATTGTTAAAATGTTCTTTCAGATGTTAGACTTATGATTATTGATTAATTAAACCTTATCAATAATTATAATTAAAAATCATAATTTGACCAAATTAATTTCTTAACCAAAATCCTCATTTATGAATCAAGACCAGAGATGTTTCTGGTGTTGTAATTACGGCTCAACGCCTTTGATAATTACAACCGTTAAATACTCCGTAATAATTAATAACTATTACTAGATGTCGCTGTTTAATCGACCGTTTCTGCTGAAACGTGGGGAACTTTTAACCTTATCTTGACTGACGAATAACTCTTACACAAAATAACCCAGAAACGCCTTCTCTTTATCTATGTGAATATTTATTAAATCACAGCCTGATACAATCCGTTCTTCTGATTTAATAATCTTCACCTACTCAAACATGCAAAGTTCTACAAAAAGGGTAAAATATCTAACTGAACAAAATAAAGGAAAACAGCAGTGGGATCAAACCAGCAGTTATGGCAAAAATTATAATATGACAGGCTTTCTAAGAAAGAAATAAAAAATAAAAGATGGGTTTTACTTGTTGAAACCTTCTTTCTCAGCGGAGTTGAGAGCGAATGGAGGGGGAAGTTGGAAGTTACTGTGCGTCCACAGTTAACTTCAGGAAAAGCGGTCAATCTTCGTCCTCTGGCCTCCTTGGCGAAAGGGAAACTATGATCTGACCATCAAAGTTGACTAGGACAAAACAAGGTGGCAATTCGTCTCCTTGAAACTCCGTGGTTTTTTTTAGTTACGTGTTAAACTCACGTCTTCGATCGGCAAAGTGAAATTTCTGGCCTTCTTAGTCCAAAAACCTCTTTTATGAATTCT
Organism: Girardinichthys multiradiatus; assembly: GCF_021462225.1. Classification (NCBI taxonomy): domain Eukaryota; kingdom Metazoa; phylum Chordata; class Actinopteri; order Cyprinodontiformes; family Goodeidae; genus Girardinichthys; species Girardinichthys multiradiatus. The sequence continues at coordinate 51,687,155 of NC_061797.1, read as the reverse complement.
TCGTTGGCCAACGAGAGAAAATAAATGAGATCCACTCGGGACTCTTCTCCTGGTGATGCTTCAGATGTTGGTAACCGGACACGGTCTCCAGCTGAAGGCGAGTGTTCAAAATGGGCGCCTTCATATATAGCGTCTTGTGACGTCAGACTTGGGACGCCCCGTCATATCAGTCACAATGTCCGACGGATATGTAGGAGCGGACTGTCCTGGATACAAAATGGCCGATGTCGTTGGAAAGGCATAGTGACGTCCAACAACGTGCAGATGGTCCAATGTTCAGCCAACAAATGGTCCAACATAGAGTTCTTGGTACTGAACATTCTGCCTCATTTTGTTACATCTGAGGGGGATCAGTTTGGGGCTTCTTTCAGACCTCAGCAAAGTGGTGACAGCTGAATATCTTGTACTTATGAACGGTTGTCTCAACAGATGATCTGCAGTTGGCTCCAATATTCCCAACTTCCCTATAAATCTCAAATTCTCCTTAGATTCTTACTGAGTTCCTTGAACATCCAAATAAATCATTGAAAGCCTAAATTTAATATGTAATTCATGCCAATGGTGAATAGATTATGTCTAGACCTGCAGTTGCCTGGAAGACCACCGTGTTGTAAAGTTGGAAATGCAACAGATGAAGAATTTGTGACTTACTCGGAGATCCTCGCCGTCATATTTCTGCAGGCACAAGGTGCAGGTGGCCGTGGCAAACGTTCCATGGGCCTCCACCAGCATCTCCGGAGGAACTCCTGCCACTTGATCCACAAACACCAGAGACCAAACATTAAAAACACAACAACACCCGTGAGGCATCCAGACTGCAGGCAAGGGGGCGAGCACCTACGTCTCTCCAGCCCGTCGATGTTCTGTGTGTACATCCGAAGCAATTGGCCCTTCTTGTGGAGCAGGCTAACGAAGTAGTGTGTCAGGTTTGGCAGGTAATTACCCGGATACAGCTCTTTGGCCAAGGCAAAGAAGGGATTAGGGTTTCGATGGAAGAATCCGATTTCGAAGATGGCCTCGGCGTACGGGAGGTCGTACTGCTGCAGGTTATCATACAGACCGCTGCCTGGAGACCTGCAGGTCCGGAAAACACTGAATATTGACAAGTCTTATGATAGGATAAAGCAACCAGGCCAACCAATCACAGACAGGCCTTTATACCTGAAATCTGGGATGCCACTCGGAGTGCTGATCCCCGCTCCGGCCATCACCACAACCCTTCTGTACCGCTGCTCTTGGATGTTTTTGGCGACATCCTGCAGAGTCTGTGGCTGCACAGATTCACCTTCACCACGAGAGAAAAGTCCTCTGCTTATTATCCTCTGGAACAACGGCTTCTGTCTGAGAAGAAGCAAACATTTTTATCAGCAAAATCTTCATTAGAACATAAATAAAGACCATGACAACCCCCTGAACACATTCCCTCAACCTTCTTATTAGTTCAAATGCTAAATTTTTCACGCCTAAAGTCGGATCACTAACTCCTTTAGTTTTCCAGGTCCACAAGGTATTGATCATCGGAAATCAGATCCTTGTTTGGAATTGACTGAAAATTAGCCCGAAATTATTTTGGAAATAATTTATTGATTAGTACTTATTATTAGTATCCAAAGAATTATAATGACATCATTTTTTATTACACTTTTAAATTAGATTGCCAAGATAAGGCCCTTCAGACATTGTTACTGGATAAAAGGAGGATCATTGTCCAAACTGCAGGGAAATCATTCTGGGACATGTTCATGGTTCATTAGAGCTTTACTTAAATCGAACCACCTCTACGAGAGCAGACGTTCTGGCAGCTTGCTGTTCTAGAGCACATAGATCTGTGTAAGCACAATGCCAGGATGGAAAGGCATCAGCAAGGACCTCAAAGAAGCAATGACAGCTGCCCATCCATCTGCATAAGCTCTTGAGGCCATTCTTAAACATTTTGAAGTCCATCATTCTGCAGAGGGATCCTTCTACGAGTGGAACATTTTTAAGACTGTCAGTCTTTTCAAGAAGACGTCCCAGCTAAGGTCAGGGCGAGCAATACACACAGAGATGACAGAAAACAAAAGAGCTCCTCTTCAGACACTACTGGCCTCAGATAGCAAGTCAAATGGTAAAAATCATGACAGAACAATTAAAAAAACCTGAGCAGGTACGACCTTTTTAGAAAAAGGTTAAAGGAAAAAGCTTCTTCTCTCTAAAAACCACCAGGTGGCATAAGGTTTACAAAGTTACCTCTAGATGAATCACAAGACTACTGGAACAATGTCCTTTGGACAAATGGTCCCAAAGAAGAAATGTTTGACCTTACTCCACAGCATGTTAGCCTCTCAGCAAAAACACCTCCTATTAACTGTCAGGCACGGTGGTGGAGGGGTCATGATTTGAGCTTTTTTTGCAGGACCTGGATTCTATGTCATCACTGAGTCAAACTTTGTATGAAAAGGTATTCTAGAATCAAATGTGAGTCCACCTGTCTGTCAGTTGGAACTGAAGCTCAAACTGACTCACTTGACTTCACTGAACTTCGCAGGGATTCAGAGGAGCTTTAGAGTGGAGCCTTTTTAGGAAAAGATAGCCTGCAGTGTTGATTACACTTTTCCTATTTTTCTCTGCTTTGATTTTGTAAAAGCCTGAGGAAACAGATGCAGATCCTGGTTTATTTACAAAAACATGTCACCTGAACAGGTGACATATCTGAACAAAGCTACTTAACTTTCAACCGGATACAGATGCAAGCTTCTTGGACCGAAACCTGTTCAGAAAAGCGGTGCACGACGTTAAAACACCATCATTATTATCACAACCATGTGTGCTTCTGTTGGATGAGTTCAGCTTTGAGTCCGCTAACCTTTTGCACGGATCGTTCTGGCTGCTCCTGAACTCAGCCTGCGGTCCAAACAACACAGCCTGACAGTTACAGATAACCCAGCCATCCTGCAGGATCAGTGCGGATCCGGTTCCGTTGGTTTAGGAAGATCAACACCACCTAACAACTCTTAAAACCAGCCCACACTGAGAGAAGCCACCAGTTTCTCTGTTAAAGTGTGCGTTGCTGTCCTTAAAGTGGACCAAGACGTAATGCTGCATTCACGAACACAGGAACGCAGACGTAAGGCTGCATTCAAGATACCTCGGAATTAGCAGCTTCAAACGGCAAATCATTTTGCTCGGAAAAGTCAGTGTTGAAAGATGCCATTCCTCAAGGTTCATTGTCTGCATGTTTTAAATGTAGTCGTGGTTCAACACACCTAAAGAAAAAATATAAACTACACCATTATTAGTTAATGCTTATATCTGTATTGTAACTGCACTGAGAAATATTGACTCATACTTTTAGCTCACATACTTTTTGCTGCATCTTTCTGTCCCTTTTGCTCGGACTGAATATGGGTAAGAAGGCTTTTGTTCCCCTGGAACTTGCTACAGAAAACTTTAAAATTAACTGACTGTATCTCAATGAGAGTTTTACTTCCAAACTAAAAAATTCTCCAGGCTGATTCGTACTTGTCGTCTTCCGCTTATCCGGGACCGGGTCGCGGGGGCAGCAGACTCAGCAGAGACGCCCAGACGTCCCTCTCTCCAGACACCTCCTCCAGTTCCTCCAGGGGGAGCCCAAGGCGTTCCCAGGCCAGCCGAGAGACATAGTCCCTCCAGCGTGTCCTGGGCCGTCCCCTGGACCTCCTCCCGGTGGGACGTGCCTGGAACACCTCCCGAGGAAGGCGTCCAGGAGGCATCCGGTATAGATGCCCGAGCCACCTCAACTGGCTCCTCTCAATGTGGAGGAGCAGCGGCTCTACTCCGAGCTCCTCACCCTATCTCTAAGGGAGCGCCCGGCCACCCTACGGAGGAAGCTCATTTCAGCCGCTTGTATCCAGGATCTCGTTCTTTCGGTCATGACCCAAAGTTCATGTCCATAGGTGAGGGTAGGAATGTAGACCGACCAGTAAATTGAGAGCTTTGCTTTTCGGCTCAGTTCTCTCTTCACCACAATGGACCGTCACAGCGCCCCCATTACTGTGGCAGCCGCACCGATCCGTCTGCCGATCTCCCGCTCCATTCTTCCCTCACTCCTGAACAAGACCCCGAGATACTTAAACTCCTCCACTTGAGGCAGGAACTCCCCTCCAACCTGAAGAGGACAAGCCACCCTTTTCTGGTCGAGAACCATGGCCTCGGACTTGGAGGAGCTGATCTTCATCCCAGCCGCTTCACACTCGGCTGTGAACCGCCACAGCACATGCTGTAGGTCTTGGCTAGAGGGGACCAGCAGGACCACGTCATCTGCGAAAAGAAGAGACGAAATCCTCTGGTCCCCAAACCAGACTCCCTCCGGCCCTTGGCTGCGCCTAGAAATCCTGTCCATAAAAGTTATGAACAGGACCGGTAACAAAGGACCCCCGATTCCATACTCCTGGAGCCCCCCCCACAGGGCATCACGAGGGACACAGTCAAATGCCTTCTCCAGGTCCACAAAACACATGTGAACCGGTTGGGCAAACTCCCATGAACCCTCGAGCACCCGGTAGAGGGTATAGAGCTGGTCCAGTGTTCCACGGCCGGGACCAAAACAACACTGCTCCTCCTGAAGCCGAGGTTCGACTATCGGTCGGACTCTCCTCTCCAATACCCTGGCGTAGGCCTTACCAGGGAGGCTGAGGAGTGTGATCCCCCTGTAGTTGGAACACACCCCCCGGTCACCCTTCTTATGAAGGGGGACCACCACACACACCAGTCTGCAAGTCCAGAGGCACTGTCCCCGACCGCCATGCAATGTTGAAGAGGCGTGTCAACCATGACAGCCCTACAACATCCAGAGACTTGAGGTACTCAGGGCGGATCTCATCCACCCCCGAAGCCTTGCCACCGCAGCACGCTTGGCCTCACGGTACCCGTCAGCCGCCTCAGGAGTCCCACAAGCCAACCACAGCCGATAGGACTCCTTCTTCAGCTTGACAGCATCCCTTACTGCCGGTGTCCACCACCGGGTTCTGGGATTGCCGCCGCGACAGGCACCGCAGACCTTATGGCCGCAGCTACGGGCAGCAGCATCGACAATAGATGCGGAGAACATGGTCCACTCGGACTCTATGTCCCCAACATCCCCCGGGATCTGGTCGAAGCTCTCCTGGAGGTGGGAGTTGAATACATCCCTGGCCGAGGGCTCCGCCAGGCGTTCCCAGCAGACCCTCACTATGCGCTTGGGCCTGCCAAGTCTGTCCGGCTTTCTCCTTCTCCAGCGGATCCAACTCACCACCAGGTGATGATCAGTGGACAGCTCAGCCCCTCTCTTCACCCAAGTGTCCAAAATATGCGGCTGAAGGTTTGATGATACAACAACAAAGTTGATCATCAACCTCCTGCCTAGGGTGTCTTGGTGCTAAGTGCACTGATGGACACCCTTATGTTTGAACATGGTGTTCATTATGGACAATCCATGACTAGCACAGAAGTCCAATAACAAAACATCCCTCGGATTCAGATCGGGGAGGCCATTCCTCCCAATCACACCTCTCCAGGTGTCACTGTCGTTCCCCACGTGGGCGTTGAAGTCCCCCAGCAGAATAATGGAGTCCCCGGGAGGAGCACTATCCAGCACCCCCGACAGGGACGCCAAGAAGGCCGGGTACTCTGCACTACCACTCGGCCTGTAGGCTGAAATGATAGTAAGAGACTTCTCCCCAACCCGAAGGTGCTGAGATGCGACCCTCTCATCCACTGGGGTAAACCCCAACACGAGACGGCTGAGCTGGGGGGCAACAAGCAAACACACACCAGGCTGATTCGTGTATCTGTTTTTCATAGTTTCTTGTTTTTTTTGTGTAACTTTGTGTGTTTTATTTGATGCTGCCTCTTGTCTCGCTTAAAACAATGGTTTTAATCTCTAAGGGACTTTATCCTGGTTAAAAAATTGAAGTCCATTTCAGCCACTTGAGATAATACATAAAAAGGTCTCGTTTATGTCATAATTATGTAATTATGACGTATGTATTTAGAATTATTAATTTAAAGTCATGATTTAATTATCAACCCATTCATCAATAGGTTATCGCACATATAGTATTATTATATATTTATTGGTGACCAACACTCAAGCAAAAAACAACTTTATTTAAAAGTAACAATGTAACACAGTCTGCACTTCCCATATAGCTTTGCGACTCGCAGCTGCGCAGACGCAGACTGTGAACACGGCAGGCTACTTAACGTTAGCTGATAAGTTAACAACACTCACCAGGTTTGTGTTTGAAAAACAAACGTTTGAGTTGGTTTCTACCATGAAAGATGTTAGCGGGTACCTTAAACAGCAGCAGAGCAGCAGCTCCACGCCAGAGATGGTGGCGGAGTGGCACGCTTTGGAGGATTCCTACAACAAAAGGTAAGAAGCTAGCCGTTAGCTTAGCTTCCATTAGCTAGCACATTGATTTTAAACGTCACGCTGAGTCATTGAGCTAACCTTAGCTAAGTAAATACAACATTAAACAATAAATGAGGTGGTTTATTTAAATATACAGTCGGACATGAGCTAATTTAGGCTGTGTTTTAGATTCAGGTTTGATATTTTAAATGTTATCTAAAGTTGGCGCAGTTCATCATCTGTCATATTAATGTTTTCCCAGGGGTTTTATTATAAGACATAATAATATGTTGTTTGTTCCTGGCACATTTTAAACAATTTGACTTTGTTACTTCTACTAAATTACAACAGGGCTCCTGAAGTGTAAAAGTTATTTTTCTAGTCTAGATAACAAATAGTAATAATAATAAACTAGATCTCAGCTTATGTTCTGTTTGATAAGGACAACTTGACTTTTAAAAACACAGCTGCTCAAACAGAGCAAGCATGAAGGTTCTTGTATTGAAGTATATTCCACCATTCATACATGAGGCTATCCGGTGCTTTACTGGTCATTAACGAAAAGGCAGAAAAAATGAAGCATATTAGAAGATATGTTAAATACAGAGAACTGAAGGACATAGACATGATTCCAACCTTTGGTTTTCCGCATCAAACAACGAGTTTGACCTTCGGGATTTTGGTTTTTTAAACCGCTGAGCAACCAGTACTATCATGCAGGGACCATGTGTACAGAGGATCTAATAACTAAAGTTTGTGTTTAATTGTTATGATTGAACTAAAATCCGATTGATCGGGGTCTTTGAATTGCCAATGCAGAACTTTAAACTTCAAGATGCTTAATGGCTGAGCTACGAAGCGGATTTGCTTTATGTATAACAGTTTATTACTTGCTAACAATCTACTAGATTTTGAAAAAGAATAAAGAGTGGGATTCTCCGATCCAAGCGAATTAAATGAGCTTCCTCCGTAGGGTGGCGGGGCTGAACCTTAGAGACTGGGTGAGGAGGTCGGTGTAGAGACTCTCCTCTTTGGCTCCAAAGAATCTGCTTTGATTTGGACAGCTGATCAGGATGTCTCCTGGAAATCTCCCTTTGGAGGTTTTCCAGATATGCCTCACAGATTTAGATTTAGTAATGGTGGTCTATGCAGATACAGCTACATTCTTATATCTGCCAAGATTATTAAAGATTTATGGTGAAATCTGGTCAAAGCATGAAGCTTTCCTTCTAAAAGTGTCATTTCCATTTTCACTAATAAAATATTGGATCTTGAAGTGTTATGAAGTTACTGTACAGTATCAGTCAACTTCTTTTGGAGTCTGCAGGGTTTGTACAGGAAAAACAGTCCTACGTTAATAAAGGATGGACAAAACAGGCCCAAAGACATTGTTTTTCCTACCGATGTGGCTTTTTAAAATATCAACTTGGTATATACTCTGTTGTGGTCCGAACCAGTAGGTTAAAAGAACAGAAAATATTCAATAGTAATTGCAAAGGACTGCTTGGATGCCATATTTGGTTGGCTATAACATTTTAGCTGCCATGTATTCAAACTTTGCTTCCCAGTAATACATTTGACCCATTGGATGGACTTTCACTGTCTTTTAAGCCTAGCTTCATCACCCTGGTGGTAGCGCTGATGTCGAGTGGTGATGGAAAACCAATAGAAGAACAAGGACCGTGTGGGTTAATCATTCGATGATTCACCTAAACTACTATACAAACATTGAATGTAAAATTAAACTGTTTTACTTTATGTTAAAATAAATTACAAATTTCTAAAGTGGAGTTGAGAAAATATGGAATTTTAAAGAAGAAACCCTTTTAAAAGACCAGACATTTAACTCCACATAATAATTCTAATATTATTACAGTATAATCATATTTACAGTCTCCAACCACTGATCTGTACCAGATCATGTCTGGGTTAGATCATCTACGCTGAGTTCCCAGCTTCATGCATCGCTCTGCTTGTCAGTGACCGATTATTGGTGACTTTGTTTTTATTCCTGGCAGATTGTGGCATCAGTTGACGCTGAAGCTGACAGACTTTGTCAAAGATCCTTTCTTCAAAACAGGAGATGGCCTCATTCAGGTACCTGCAATACCTTCACACTAAGACACCTTCACAACAGTCTCACTGAGGTGTAGAGAATCCGATAATCTAGATCTTGTTGCATTTTAAAAGCCCAACACATTAAATTATTGATATGCAGGCATCATACATGTAGAGGGGTTAATTTTCTGCTGAAATGATTTTATCCAACTCTTCTGTTTTCTTCTCCTTGTAGCTCTATGAGAATTTCATCAGTGACTTTGAACACAGGTGAGCTAAAAGGGGCTGAAACATCCTCTCACTTTAGGGTTTATTTCTGTCTTCTGATGTGCCGTTTCCGCCCCAACAGAATCAACCCCTTGTCTCTGGTTGAGATTATCCTGTATGTTGCCAGACAGATGCCAGGTGAGCGCTGAAAGAGCAGTTTTCTTCACCTTCCATGTTTGATTTCCACTCTCTTGTGTTCATTGAGGTGCTTTCGTCTGGTTTCCAGATCCAAAAGATGCCATCACCTTTCTCGAGAAAACCAAAGAAAAGGTTAGTTCATCCCTTGCAGCACCTGTGATTTTTACTGTTACTTTTACTGAGCCGTATTATTGATCCCTCTGGCTGTGTTTGTGTGATCCAGGTGAAAAGCAGCGACGAAGCCGTCATTCTTTGCAAGACATCCATCGGCAGCCTGAAGTTGGAAATCAGTGATCTTCCTGCCACAAAGGTGAAACCTCTTTGCCTCGCCTGACGTAGAAGCTACACATGGTTCAGATTTAAAACGCTCTGTGGCACAGTTCAAGACGTTTGTTAGAACGATGAGGCAGAGTGACAAAATCAAGGCAGCTGCTGAACGCAACATTACAAGTCAAATGATTCCTGCTGTGACTAAAATAGCTGACAGCTAATAGTAATCAATTCAGTGGAGAAACACTCAGCTGCTTTTAGACCTCAGGATGCAGGAATCAAAATTGGACGGAGGCCTAAACCTTTGTTCAAACTAGAGATGCACGATATATCGGGATTAGCATCGGTATCGGCTGATGTTGGTCATTTTTTAACATGTTGGTATCGGTCTAATTAGTAAAACTGAGCCGATGTGAAGAATGGATGTTTATTTCCACCTTGTTGCCGTTTGTGTTTCAGGAGCAGGGAGTGGTATTTGTTTGGTCATGTGACTGTGATAATGATGCGGGATTCTGGGAGTTTAACTGAAGTAGAGAAGCAGTGTCCACAGGTCTTTAACAGGATTGAGGTCGGTCCTCTGGGAAGGTTATTCCAGGCTTTCATCACCCAGGCTGAAGTCACCGAGGTGATTAAAAAGCTCCGCGGTGGCAGGGCTTCAGGGTTGGATAAGATCCGCCCTGAGTACCTCAAGTCTCTGGATGTTGTAGGGATGTCATGGTTGACACGTCTCTTCAACATTACGTGGCGGTCGGGGACAGTGCCTCTGGACTGGCAGACTGGGGTGGTGGTCCCCCTTCATAAGAAGGGGGACCGGAGGGTGTGTTCCAACTACAGAGGGATCACACTCCTCAGCCTCCCTGGTAAGGCCTACGCCAGGGTATTGGAGAGGAGAGACGACCGATAGTCGAACCTCGGCTTCAGGAGGAACAGTGTGGTTTTCGTCCCAGCCGTGGAACACTGGACCAGCTCTACACCCTCTACAGGGTGCTCGAGGGTTCATGGGAGTTTGCCCAACCGGTTCACATGTGTTTTGTGGACCTGGAGAAAGCATTCGACTGTGTCCCTCATGATGCCTTGTGGGGGGTGCTCCAGGAGTATGGAATCGGGGGCCCTTTATTAGGGGCCATCCGGTCCCTGTACGAGCGGAGCAGGAGTTTGGTCCGCATTGCCGGCACTAGGTTGGACCTGTTCCCAGTGCATGTTGGACTCCGGCAGGGCTGCCCTTTGTCACCGGTCCTGTTCATAACTTTTATGGACAGGATTTCTAGACGCAGCCAAGGGCCGGAGGGGGTCTGGTTTGGGGACCAGTGGATTTCGTCTCTTCTTTTTGCGGATGACGTGGTCCTGCTGACCCCCTCTAGCCAAGACCTACAGCATGCACTGTGGCGGTTCACAGCCGAGTGTGAAGCGGCTGGGATGAAGATCAGCTCCTCCAAGTCCGAGGCCATGGTACTCGACTGGAAAAGGGTGGCTGGTCCTCTTCAGGTTGGAGGGGAGTTCCTGCCTCAAGTGGAGGAGTTAAAGTATCTCGGGGTCTTGTTCACGAGTGAGGGAAGAATGGAGCGGGAGATCGACAGACGGATCGGTGCGGCTGCCACAATAATGGGGGCGCTGTGCCGGTCCGTTGTGGTGAAGAGAGAGCTGAGCCGAAAAGCAAAGCTCTCAATTTACTGGTCGGTCTACGTTCCTACCCTCACCTATGGACATGAACTTTGGGTCATGACCGAAAGAACAAGATCCTGGATACAAGCGGCTGAAATGAGCTTCCTCCGTAGGGTGGCCGGGCTCTCCCTTAGAGATAGGGTGAGGAGGAACCAGTTTGGGTGTGTGTAAGACCCCTGTAATGAGCTTCAAGAAAGTCTGGTTGCTTGGAACTAAAACATGAAGAAATCAGGGATGACCCAGGACTTTTGCACAGTTCTGTTTATCTGGAAGTAGATGCTGGTTATCAGGTGCTTCTCATTGGCTTTTTAGAAATCCTTGGCGAAGTCATCCTGAAATAGAACAGCTGATTAAAACCTTGTTGGTGAAGAGAAAAACACAGAGGAAAAGGAATTAAAACATGGTGGGTGTTCCTTGGCCTTACGGATATCTTCACTTTGTTCTCCTACCTTCAGAAAATCATTGAGGAGGTGGAGGAGATGTTAAATAACTTACCGGGGGTTACGTCAGTCCACGGACGGTTCTACGACCTCTCCAGCAAATATTACCGCATCATCGGGAACCACGCCGCCTACTACAAGGACGCTCTGCGCTACCTGGGATGTGTGGACATCAAAGACCTTCCAGGTGAGAAAATGCATGATGGCAACAAGAAATCAAGCTGATAAAATAGTTTATTATTCACATCAGAGCCTATTTGTTTTCTCCTCCACAGAAACGGAGAAGCAGGAGAGAGCCTTCACACTCGGACTGGCTGGACTGTTAGGGGAGGGAGTTTACAACTTTGGAGAGCTGGTGGGGTGTTTGCTGAAATCGTTGCTTATATTCTGTTTCACAGCCAAGACTCTGTGTGGCTTTCACTGTATCTGCTGTTTGTGCTGTTTGTTCTGCAGCTGATGCATCCTGTGCTGGAGTCCCTGAGGAACACAGACAAACAGTGGCTCATTGATACATTATATGCCTTCAATGCTGGGAACGTGGAGAAGTTCCAGGGCTTCAAGTCTGCCTGGGGGCAGCAGGTGAGACGCTTAAAACATGATCTAAGTTTTCTTTATTTAAACCTTATTCATGACTGACGCACTGATCGGGGCTTTCCTGGCCGATACCAATAATTCCTGGCTTTGTTTCAGGTCTTCAGATTTGTTTCTCATGAGGATTATTACATGAAATAAAACTAAATATCCTGCATCTTTTCTGATGGAGGTGCTAGTTCTGAATAAATTACAACAATACCCCCATTTTTGCATCAAAGCCTTTGTCCGATTTTTACTGAACTTAAAATTGCATCAAAGCACAAAGATGTTAGTTTTGATCCATTTAATAAAAAGTGGAAGAAATTCCGATTTTTCTTTATTTGACCTGCGGACACATTTAATCAAGGGGAAACTGACTGAATCCAGCCTCCGGTTCTGCATCTCAGATATTGAATTTAAGCCAGAACTGTTTAAATCAGGGGTCCCCAAAACCCGGACTCCGGTCCACATCCGGACCACAAAGCATTTTCTCATCTACTACGTAGATATAGAGATATTGTTTCCTGCTGGCTGCTGCGTCTTGAACAGGCGCGTCGGGCAACTATGCAGGTCAGCGACATCCTGGTCCACACTGGTGGCAGCAATGCACCACATCGTTCTATGCCAACCGCACCAAACGGCAAAGAAGAAGAAGCTATGAACGCGGTTTGCTGGGTTTGTAGCCTGGGAGCTCACGGTTCATCAAATTGGCCTGCTTGCCACAAGCATTACAAGGAGAGCAGAACTGTTCTACTAAGATACGTGTCATCGGATCCAGTCGCGTCCTTCCTGGCGTAGCCAGAGGCTCTGTGGCCAGTAACTGGACTTCAGTACCTTAATCCATCTGAAAAAAGCTCTCTGAATCCAGGTTTGGGTAAAACATTTTTTAAATGTGACCTTTCTGTTGTGGCAACCACCTACCCAATCATACCTCTGTTTCATCTTTGTCTTTAAGTTATTCATTAATATTCATATTCAGGACTAGATTTATGAGATTCCTGATGTTTTGGCACAAAACCGTTCCCATCAATAAGAAGTATGTGCGTCTCCATAATTTAAAATGTCTTTGAAAGGTTCATTTAAATCAGTCATTCAGTTGAAATTAGAGTTGTGAAAATAATCAATGTAATTCGCACTAGAAAAACTAGTTTATTGAAAGATACTCATTTGCATCAAAATCAGTATAAACTGACCCATTTTTATTTGCCCAACTTGTTGCTCCCCTTCCTGCAGCCTGACCTGACCGAAACAAAGAGCTGCTGCTGGAAGTTGAAACTCTTAACATGGCGAGAACATCCAGGAACAAACAACGTATGTGACCCTGTTTATACGACAAGATGAACACAAAGCGTTGTTCAGAGGAACGAAATACTGAAGGGTCTCACATGCAACACTACAGGCTAGCGCTATGACACTGATGATTGAGAGCAACGGTCAGTGAAGCTCTTGTATCTGCAGCAGTGAAGTAGACGACATAGTCTAACGCCATCTGTTTAAATATTAGCTTCATGGTCTCCCGTCAAAACGCGCTCCGTTCTACCGCGGTACGAATTAACGCAGGAAACTCTTAATTAGCTGACGGCTCTGTGGGCAACTAACACACCAGTGCTCCCCCTTATTACTCCTCTGTTTACCAGTAACAGCGTTGGAGGCTAATGGTAACACTGGTTGTAATGGAGCCAGACTGAAGCTGACAGTTAGAGCAGGAAAAAGCAGCAACCTACCCTGATCACTAAAGGAAATCTGCAAAATGACCAGAAAGTCAGAAACTGTACACAGCTGGATACAATAAAATGGACCCGTTCCTTGTTTACACTGTAAAATATGTTCTGTATGAACCAGATCCATGTTTGCTTTGAAATGATTTATTTTAGCGTAACATTTGTTTGTATCAACACCAGATTGACAGGCTAATAGAAGCACAGTGGCAGTTATAGGAAAATAAAATAGCTGTACAACTGATTCAAAGATGCACACTTCCATAAAGGATATTAATACTTTTATTAAGTGTTATCTTGTCTACTGTTTGGCCAAACATGGAAATAACACTTTTAAATTATATTTTCTAAATGAGGGCTGAATTGTCCCCGACTATTTGGTTTCCTAATTAAGGAAGTTCAAATACTGTCATATTGTTAATAATTATATTTGCTTTTGACTAGAAAGAACCCTGTGCCTTCAAAAAATGTTGCCACAGTATCAAAAATGGTAAAATGGAGTATTTTTCCTAGTACTGAGTTTGAAATTTTAGTATCATAACAACCCTAGTGAAATAATGTTATGTAGGTGTTTATTCTGTTAATTTTGCTGAGTATAACTCAAAGCCACCAGAAACCCAAAATCAGTGAATTACAGGACATGAAACAGAAAGAAAATGATTTTTAATACAAAAATGTTCAGTTGTGGCCCAAACAGTGACTGCTGACCCTCTCTGTAGAGAACAAGCAATAAGCGGTAGCTGCTAAAGAAGGTTGAGTGGAAGGAAAAACTGTGGAAATCACCAGAACTCGAAATGTACCATTGAGTGCAATAAAGCTGTATGAGTTTAACTTTTAATATCGAATAGAAATTGAATTAGTCTCTGTGGGGTTACCCCTCTCAGTGACATTTTTATGATATTCAATCTCATTAAGATGCACCAGTATTTACTATCCACATACCGCATAATAAGTAAAACACAGAGACATTAAACCACCTTTAGAACCCTAATTTATGTCTTTGTAAGTGGTGTTGATACTAGAAAAAGCAGCCAAAGTCCAAGTAAAATGATCTTCCCTAACCGTTTTTTTGATAAAGACCAGTTTGAAAAGTAACTGGAACATTTTGCGTGAATTTACACCAATAGTTTAAATGATTTTTTGTCTCTTATTGATCACAGCCTGACCTTGCAGCTCATGAACCTAAACTGATGCAGAAGATCCAGCTGCTCTGTGTGATGGAGGTGGGTTGTGGTCTGCAGTAACATGATTGTTTTTCTTAATGTCTGAACTGAAGGTCGGATCGGGGCTCATGGATCTGGATGTTTGAACTGTCTCCTCTGTTTTCCAGATGACGTTCACTCGTCCTGCGAATCATCGGCAGCTCACCTTCACAGAGATCGCTCAGAGCGCCAAAATCCCCGTTAACGAGGTCAGCTGGACCTCAGTGAGCAGAGGCCACATGTTTGCTGAAGCTTTACTCACACAGACCTGATCCTGGTGCCGTTAGGGAGGCTTGTTGACATGTCTGTCTCCTGCAGGTGGAGCTGCTGGTGATGAAGGCGCTGTCTGTGGGCCTGATTAAAGGGAACATCGACGAGGTGGACCAGAAGGTGCAGATGACCTGGGTGCAGCCCAGAGTGCTGGACCTACAGCAGGTTGGTGCTCGTTTTCAGAAGATGAAACCTCAGATTTCCTCCTGATAAAATAATATTTGATATGTGAACGTCTGTCCTGTTGGTCCCTGTTAGATTAAAGGCATGAAGGATCGTTTGGACTTGTGGTGCGGCGACGTTAAGGACATGACCGTGCTGGTGGAGCAGCAGGCCCATGACATCCTCACCTGAGCAGGTGTTTGTCGGTCCACAGAGGGAGAAAATCTCACCATCATTTCTGTTTTTTGTCCTTTTTTTTTAACTGGATGTTCGTTCTTCTGTTAGCCTCACCGTTTCTCACCAGTCTGTAAATTACTCTGCTGTTTTACAAGCAGTTGGAACATCATCCCAAACTCTGTAAAAAAGACAAATAAAACTTCTAGAAAAATTATTCTTCCTTTGGGATATTTCATTTGTAACAGTTTTGAATAATAGCTCAGCAGATTTACAATTTAGCTCCCAAATTTTTTCTCAATCAGAAAAAGTGATTTTGAGCAGGTGAAGCAAATATTTTCACCGACTGCCGGCACCGAGTCCAAGACCCGTTCTAATATTTCAACATTTAACGAAACAGAAAGAAAGCAGCTTGTCCCGTGTCATAATCATCAAATAAAACAAAGCGTATTTATTTTATTTAGTACATAAATGAATAATAAATAAAACTGCATTAGATATATTTGAAAAAAAATCTATATATTAATCAACTTATTAAATCCACAAATAATTAAATATGTAGATCGCGAAATAAAACATTCATTTTAGAATCAATTATTTCAGTTAGTCCATTTTAAAAATTAAAATTAGTTGTATAGATCCTAACGTCCGATTGGGCAACAGTTTTACAAGTTAACCAATCAGCTTCTGTGTAACATCATCTGCCAGACAAATAAATCCACAATGCTGCACAAAACAGTTATAAAATATTTAAAATATTTCTACTGAAACATCAATTTTCATATTTTTCTTATGTATTTTATTATTTAAACATTTCAGTGAATATAAAAATAATGCATGTAATTCCAGCTTTATTTAAATGCTCACATAAATAAATCTAATGAATTTATTGACTCTAAACATCAGATAATTTTATGCAAGCCTGGAGAGAAGACAGGAGACTGAACCAGGCTGGGGGAACATGCAACCAACACCTGAACAGGTGAGGAAACAGAGGCTGTGATTAAAAAGATGAAGCTCAGTTTTCACCGTTTACCGCAAAACCTCCCAACTTCAGGTGTTGCATCGAACAAAGTGTTAGCAGTTTTTATTAAATCACTGCAGCTGCTAGATGACAAAAATAAAGTTCAGTGAGAATTCAGACTGTCCTCAAGTAAAAATAAAATCCGGGTTTCATGTCTTTGTGTTTAATCCACAACCATTTCTGGGCAACGTGTTGTTTAGAGAGAGGCTTGTTTAAATGCTGGAGCACCAACCCGACGCCTCCCTGGACAGGTCACGAGTCCGTCACGGTACCAGCACACACTAAAGACCCATTTAATGTTACCAAGAAAGGAACTGAATCCAGTTACAGGTCATGGATTTATACATTGCTGGGAAAAACAAAAATGTGTCCACATTCAGATTTATTCATCAACAAATTATATCCCAGATAATCTCAGTAAAGTTTTGAAATGGCCCTGTGTGTAAATCTTTCTTTCACGCCCCAAACGAAGCGCCGTTAAAATATGTCAAGATGAGCCAAGTTCTCTTCACATTCCTCACATCTTCTCCACTGCCATCATTCAATCTGTCCTGTCTTCATCCATCTCAGTCTGGTTTGGATCATCCACCAAACAGGACCGGTCCAGACTGCAACCAACAATCGGGTCTGCAGAGAGAATAATCAGGGCTGACCTTCCCTCTATTCAGGACTTATAAAGGTCAAGGGTCAGGAGAAGGGCAGCTAACATCTCTGCAGACCCCACACACCCTGCACACAAACTGTTTAGCCTTTTACCTTCAGGTGGCGCTAGAGAGTGCTGTTTACTAAAATCTGATTCTGAGCTTCAGTACCAGAGGTTCCTAATGGGGTTAATCCTGCTTTGCATCACTGTTATGTTTCTGATCCACAGTTGGAGGTTTTCACACAACCGAGTTGGTGAGAAAGTGTGAACTAGGGGTCATTAAAGTAGAGATATTGTCACTAGCAAGGGTAAGTTCAGGCATAACATTGTGACTTGCAATGTGTTAGAACCCCTTGGACTTCCAAACCATCCCCGTCCCATCAAGCCCTGGACTCCATTAGACCCCTGAAGGTGTGCTGTGGTATCTGGCACCCAAATGTTAGCAACGGATCCTTCGAGTCCAGTAAGTTGTGAGGTGGGGCCTTCATGGATCAGACCTGTTTGGCCCCACACCCCGTAGATGCTCAATTAGATCTGGGGAATTTGAAGGTCAAGTTCAACACCATAAACTGGTTGTTGTGCTCAAACTATTTTTATTTTATGGCAGGGAGCATTGTCCTGCTGGAGAGACCTCTGACATCAGGGAACACCGCTTCCATGGAAGGTCATAGATGGTCTGCAACAATGCTTAGGAAGGTAGGCTGCTGGACCTGTTGCCCCAACAACCTGATCTCTGATAAGGTGAAGACAATATATGGGAGGATGGACTTAAAATGACTAACAGGATTAACAAGTCTTTGCTTTAAGTCACGTCGAATTCATTTCTGCTTTATTATACATGAAGATGCTTCTCAGATAAAGCCAGAGGAAAAAAACTTGAAGGGAACCGGAGGTCAGTGATCCAGCTTCATGGCACCGTTCTCCAACCATCACAGTTTCTGACAGTGTCAGTTTAATCTCGTTTAACTCATTATTATTAACTCGACATAAAGTCAGCAGTGAAGTCGCCTCCAGGAGACTCACAGTGGCTGCAGAAGAAACCGCTGCAGGCTCTGATAACATTTACGTTGGCCGGGCCTCAGATGTTGATCCAGACATATTCAACATTTAACAGACACAGGAGGGAGTTCCTGCCTGCAGCTTGACATCCATCAGAGTGAAATCTGAACATGTGTCAATCAACCTCATATTGGGCTACTGAAGTTGGCTCTTCAGCATTTAGTGGAAAAGATCCCATCTATCCTGGAACCTGAACATCCTGCAACCGGAACCACCAGATCCAGAGACTGCTGCCTAAAGCTGGGGTCACACTACACAACATCTGCACGATTTTAGCCCCTGATTCCCGGTCGGGAGCATCAGTCTGCACTATTTGTGTTCAGTCAGCAGGGCCAGTCTGCACAAAAATCTGAGCGGAACCGATCTGATCCAACTTCAGTCACAGTCAAACAAAATGTTTGAATTATTTGAGGTGGATCTGGATGCAGTCAGGTAGACCCAATCACAAATGTGTTGCTGACAGCCAATGAAAAGAGAGACTCAGACATCATCTCCTTTATTTGTAGTGAGGAAACGTTATGAACATAAAGACTCAACAGCATTGAGCACAAAACAAATCATTAATTAAATAATTACAATTAATTAGTGAACTAACAGAGATATACTTGGATATCCTAGACTAAAACACAATAAATAATGAAGGAACTTATTTAAAAATAAACAAAATAATTCACATATTCAACATAAAGGTAATGGGGCATAATTTAAAAAAATGACATTTTCAAATAAAATATTTTCCACATAGAATAAACCTATTTATACATTCCTCATGTTTATTTGTTCCGTCCAGCCCAAACATTATATTGTTGCCTGTTAAGATAGAAATAACATTTTTAGATTACAGCCAACATTTAAAGTATTAACTGAAATAATATCCAATAATATTAAAATACGTCACCTCTAAGTACAATTTTTGTAAAACATGCATTCATGCCCAGGGCGCCAGTCTGGCCCAGTGTATGTGTAAGTAATACTTATATAAATCCTCTATTTGTTCATAGAGTCTCTGAAAGGTTAATTACCCTCAGTAATTCATTTCAAACAGTGAAACGAATCTAGATTTATTAGAGGGATGCGTTTCAAGCTTTTATTTCTGTTAAATCTGATGATTCTGGCTTGCACTTCATGAAAATGCCAAATTCAGCTCAGAAAAGCAGAGAAGGGATTTTTAACATAAAAATGTATTCCTACTGAACACTATGTCGATGCACTCTGTGGCATTTGAACTCGGTAATTGGTTGAGGCTCCTTTTACACGATTCCTGCTTCAGTGCAGCGAGGGATTACGGAGATCAGCTGTCAGTGGTTCTGCTGAGGTGTTCAGAAAGCCAAGGTTGCTTCATCAGCGGGCTTCAGCTCCCCTGTTGGTTCTGTTTTCTCTCTCTTCTTGACAGAAATCCACAGATTTTCTTTGGGGTTAGACATCTGACCTTTTCGCGGCCCGGTTAAACACAGGGATACCATGGCAGGTATTGGTACATTTGGTGGCATGGGCAAGTGCAAGTCACCATCCCTGTAAAGCTTGTGAGCAGACACTTTTTCCTTCCACTAAACTATGCTTGGATACAGAACTCTGTGAACAGCAGCTTCTTTAGCAATGACCTTATGTAGCGTACCCTCCTTGTGGAGGGTGTCAACAACTGTCTGTTGGACATCTGTCAGGTCAACTGTTTTTTTTGTTTGTCTTATGTAATATTCAGATTTTCTGAGAAAATAGATTCAAATATAGCTGTGTTCTTAAAGATTTGATCTCTTTCCTTTCACACCCTCCCAGCTCTGTATTTTTCTGACACTTTTATCTGTTTTAATTATCTGCACCTGAAGCTCATTAGCAGTTTAGCTGAGGTAGATCTCTCAGTCTGTGCATAATTATCCTTTTTTCCCCTCTTTGACACCAGTTACTGCCCAAAGAATCCTCCTGTTGGGACCCAGCCATGGATTTCAGCATTAAACTCCGGTATAAACATTTCTGGAACTTTCAAAATAAATTGCATTTAAACCTACTTCCGGCACAATTTAGGAATCGGGGGTAACAGCGGACTTCCCATGATGCCAATGCCCACATAAAACCCCCACCTTCCCACAAGTCTTTCTCTTCCACGCCGGTGATCATCGGGATAGGAGGAGACAAGCGCGCAAATGTCTCTTTGCTGGCAAACAGACATAAACTCTTCAAACTGGATCCAAGGATGTCATACGATCATCGATCATATGCAAAGTTAAGTACGAATGAAATACTGTTTGTGTATCTGGTATTTTCATTCATGAACGGGGAAATTAAGGTGTAAGAGTTGCTGACTTTCTCTCTGAGGTCTGCAGAAGCAAATTGTCCCAAAGAAGTTCCCTACAGAGACGCAGTCTCTATGAAGCAGAGCGGAGCATCTCCCAGTCTGGAAGCAAGACAGCAGAGACCCCATCACCATGGTAACGGTAACGTGCAGCGTGGTTGGCGGACAGAACGAGAAGTCTTTCATCCACAGCTGGAGGTTAGCTAGAAGCTAACAGTTTAAAGACTGTGGACGTTTCTTCAAACTTCTCCGCCTTGGACAACGTTCCTCACCACAGTTCATGAGGTTAAATGTTTGAGCAGAATAATATAGAAAGATTTAGATTGAAATGATCTAAATGTTTTTCATTTTTATGAAGTTTGGTTTTGTTTGTGTTGAACTCAGCTATCTTGGTGCTAGCAGAATATCTGCAGCACACGTGTTCAGTTTGTGTTCTGTGTTTGTGTGTTTTTAAAGTTAAGACAAACTTTATTAAAGGGTGATTTTAAACAGAAGATTGATCATAACGCGCCGTCCGCGCTTATGCATTTTAACCTTTTTATTGACGGTATTTTAAAGGTGTGTGTTTGATTCTGGTGCTAAAGAATATTTAACAGAAAGGTTTAGTTTTCAATCCAGTAAATAATGTGTCCCTAACATCATTTTACTAAATCTGATAACTAAGTAAACACCATTAAGCCCCATTTCTCCAGAAAGATTTGGCTCTTTTCCAAAATACTCCCTTAATAATATTTCTTTAAATATTATTTCAATAACTAAAGGCAGCTAATTAGACACCGTTGAGAATTAGTCATCCAGAAAGTTGGTTTTATTCAGCAGATCATTCTTTAAAACATTATTTTATTAAAATAATATTTTATCTGAACTTACATTGTGAATGGTTGTCTAAACGTTTGCTGATTATTTTCTAAGTTGGTTCCAAGACTAACTTAACTTCATTTCCAGATTCTTCAAGATAATCCTTGGTTCTCAAACATAAACATTGCATGGTAATGTTGCATCACTCTTTTGGTCATAATTATCAATCATCTTTAATCAACTTGTTTATATTGTACATAGTCCATTAGTCTTCGTTATTCTTTAATTCTGCTTGGTAGTTTAGTTGGATTGTTTTAGCAAAGTAAAGAGTTTGTTGATTGAAATATGTTTGACTTTGAGTTGACTTATTTTTGTAAATAAATTCTTGTATTTTAATAAATTGTGTGAATTTATTCCATATATGTGCAGAGTTTATGCTGTTCAATAATGTCAGAGCTCGTCTCACACCTTTCTATTTTGTCCTAAAACCATCACCTTACTGGGCTGGTATTCACAGGACAACCCTTAACAGACCCAAATATTATTTAATAAAATATTAAAATATTAATATTAAATAATATTCTCAGATTAATAATCACAACACTCCAACGGATCCGTAACCCGACTTCCAACAGTCGTTGATCAGAAAAATGAAGGTTAGCTATCGTGTGAAAGTGTGGAAACCGAGATTTATTTTCTCACCGAAGTGACAGGCAGAAAAAGAAAAGGTAACAATTAGCTGAGGGATCAATAAGTGCACCAACCTCCAGTTATCAGGAAAACAGATTGCTGAGTGACCAGATTTGAGGCTGGGAGGAAGAGGAGGAGGAGGAAGAGGGGCAGGGAGTGAAATGAGGCTGGATAATTAGGAGAAGCAGCCTGTATCCCCAAAGGAAAAGAGCAGCGAGGTCTGTACATGCAGCTATTTGCACCATCCCTCTGTCTCTATCTCTTTAAGAGCCACCAGAAGGAGAGTGTGTGTTGGTGTGTGTTGGTGTGTGTTGGTGGGGGAGGGGTATCGGCTGGGGTGGAACAGTCCTGTAATGAGCAGATTTTACAGAGGCAGCAACAGAAAGGCCTAAAAACCAGCAGGGGTTGGATGACTTGTTGGGATTTTACAAAAACTCTGGCACGGAGGCGACAAAGAGGGAAGGATAGCTTCTGCACCTGCATCCTCATCCTCGGTATCCGAGCTGAGCGGAGAACCGGAGAGAAGGAGGGAGATTTTCACAGGCTGAGTCTGTTTGTGTGGTGATGGATGAGACTCTCTGAGACATGATTGCTTGTTTCCAGGCCACACTGTAGAGAAACAGGGACTCAGTTTCTCCTCTCCTCTTCTGTGTGTTGGTTGGTTTAATGGCGTACCAGCGCAGCAGCATCCTTGTCCTGTATCCGACTCGGTGCGCCAGGGATGTGAGGATGCTCTAATGTCTGAGTGAGGCGGCTCGGTTGCTGCTGGCGCTCTGTGGGCCTGCTGGAAAAGCCTAGGCCTCGCTTGTCTGGAGTGACTCGGCTGAGGAGCAGGAAGGTGGAGGAGGAGAGGCACTCGGAGTCTGCATGCCCAGGGGAAGAGGCATGCAGGGAGGCTGCGTTCATCTCTCCAGAGCCACCGCCGAGGCGTGGATTGCTTCTCTGTTTCACTCCTGCAGTTTTTAAAAGGAGCAGCCAGTGTTTTACATCCTAAACTGAAAGGAGGCGAAGTGAGGCCCTACATCTCCTGCTACCTGATCCAAACAAGGCCTCCTCTCCCCGTACTCCCTCTGAGTGAAGCTCCGCTTTAACTTTTCTTCACATTCTAAGGATTTGCCTAAACCTGTTTCATGCATGTCCACTGGAGGCAGGTTTGACTTTGATGACGGGGGGTCGTACTGCGGGGAGTGGGAGCAAGGCAAGGCCCATGGCCGAGGTGTATGCACTGGGCCCCAGGGTCAGGGTGAGTATGCGGGGGCCTGGAGCCACGGCTTCGAGGTCCTGGGCGTGTACACGTGGCCCAGCGGGAACAGCTACCAGGGCACCTGGGCGCAGGGCAAGCGCCACGGCATCGGGGTGGAAAGCAAGGGCCGCTGGGAGTACAGGGGGGAGTGGACGCAGGGCTTCAAGGGTCGCTACGGGCAGCTGGAGAGCACGGCCAGCGGGGCCCGGTACGAGGGGACGTGGAGCAACGGGCTGCAGGACGGCTACGGCACCGAGACCTACTCAGATGGAGGTAAGGGGGCTCACACTGAGCTCCACCCTCACCTCAGAGCCTCTTTATTGGGATGGGCTGGGTACCAGTGTCAACGTACACAGAGGTTTAAAAAAGGCGCTAGGTTGTTCCATACTGTTCCTGTGGTTTAAATTAGAGATGCATCAATCAGGCTCATTCTGGCCCAAACAAACTTTACAGTTTTGACCAATTCTGATTTATTATTTTAAGTACTGTGACACTTAAAGGGAAAAATGTTAACACTAATAAAGAAATATTTGCTGATGGGATGTTCCATGGCTAATACTGATTCAATTTCCCCCCTAAGGATGAGATCACTGAGATCTGAGATGCACTGATTTGGGTTTTCGGGGTTGATACCCGTTTTCCATTTATGACCAGTTTCAATTTTTTTAAGGATTGAGACACATAAAAAAGGAAAAACTAAGCATAGAAATAAATAAAGCTGTACTGATCACGCTTTAACTTGCTTAAAAAAACAATTTAATGTTTTTTATGATTCCAACCTATTTTCCAAGGTACTAGAACACATAAAATACACTGACCAGGGTCTTCCTAGCAGATATTAATTCTCAGTTTTCAGCCATATAGATCGCTAAAAAATGCTAAATAAAAAATGAGTAGTGATGCACTGATCAGGCTTTGAGGTCTGACCTTCCAAACAAACAGCAGTTTCTTTGATTTTGAGAGTTTTGAATCTAAGAGTAAATTAAATAATTGCAAGACAATCTTGATTTGATAGGCTGAAAATGGCGGGAGTTCTTAGCTTTGATGTAATAAATGAAAAGGAGAAAAACATTTCTGACATTTCAGAATTCATCCTGATGAAGGAAAATTGGCCAATTCTGATTTCTGGCTGGTATTTTGTTTTCATTTATTTACATTTCTATTTGACATTCCACGTCCCTAGAGCCAGCCTAAGCATCCGGGGATCGAGCCGCTGAGGTCTCCACCTTCGTCCGCCACCCAATCCTCTTTGCACCGGTCCCTCATGGTTCCCCCTGCAGGTGGTGGGCCCACTGGGGGATGGTCTCGCGTCTCTCGTTCGGGCTTGGCCCGGCCGGGTCCCGCGAGGAGCAACCCGGCCACCAGGCGCTCTCCGACGAGTCCCGACCCCAGGCCTGGCTCCAGGGTGGGACCCTGGCTCCGCCGTACCGGGCGACGTCATGTGCCTCGATATTTTGTTCTTCATGAGGGGTTCTTGAACCATTCTTTGTCTGACCCATCACCTAGAGCCTGTTTGCCATGGGAGACCCTACCAGGGGCATTTAGGCCCCAGACAACATAGCCTCTAGGATCATTTGAGCACTCAAACCCCTCCACCACGTTAAGGTGGTGGTTCTATGGCCATGAACTTTGGGAACGAGATCCTGGATACAAGCGGCTGAAATGAGCTTCCTTCGTAGGGTGGCCGGGCACTCCCTTAGAGATAGGGTGAGGAGCTCGGCCATCCGGGAGGAGCTCGGAGTAGAGCTGCTACTCTTCCACATCGAGAGGAGCCAGTTGAGGTGGCTCGGGCATCTATACCGGATGCCTCCTGGACGCCTTCCTCGGGAGGTGTTCAAGGCACGTCCCACCGGGAGGAGGCCCAGGGGACGGCCCAGGACACGCTGGAGGGACTATGTCTCTCGGCTGGCCTGGGAACGCCTTGGGCTCCCCCTGGAGGAACTGGAGGAGGTGTCTGGAGAGAGGGACATCTGGGCGTCTCTGCTGAGTCTCCTGCCCCAGCGACCCGGTCCCGGATAAGCGGAAGACGACGAGAACGAGAACTACATTTCTATTTGGTGAATCTGTAGTTCAAAGCCCTTGTAAAAATTACTGGAGTTTTCCCTGACTGAATGGAGCAAAGAGTGAAGCAGTGCCTTCCCAACCCCACCGGTTGGGGGCAACCGGTAGGTTGCCGATTCGAACCCTTTCTCTGTCTGTCTCAGTTGTTGTGTTCTTGGGCAAGACACTTCACCCTCCTTGCCTGCTGATGGTGGTCAGAGGGCTCAGTGGCTCAGATTGTATGGCAGCCTCCCTTCTGTCAGTGTGTGAATGACTAAATGTAGTGTGAAGCACTTTGGGGTCTCTGGGGTCTTGATAAAGTGCCTGATAAACCATTTACATTTACCATGTTGCTGCAAAACAAAAAAATACAGCTGTTTGATAAAACTATTGTCATAAAAAATACACGTTAATACATAGATTGTTGGCATTGGCCAGTTACTTGTATCAAGGTATCCTGAGGTTTTAAAAAAATTACTTTTTCAAAGCCACTGAAATTTGTTATCCTACCATTCCTAAAGTTTAGAACAGTGATGTACCGATTACAACTGTCCTGTCTGATAACAAGTTTCTCTGAGGTCTCTTCTGCCAATTTTATTGTTTCCAAGGACTATAACATGAATGAGCTACGAGATCATCCCTAATAATGTCATAAACCCAATATTTATAGAGGATCCTACAGCAGAGAGGAGGCAGGCAGGTGAAAATTAACATTAGTCTTCATTAGAAAACTCAAAATACAGGGAATCCAAGATCTAATCGGAGGTGAAAAGGACAAGGAATATATACACACAGGGAGGAATGATTGCATAATAGGAACCAGGTGAGGGATTAACTGATGGAGTGCAGCTGTGGGGAGCAGGAATTAAAGAGAACCTGCATGATAAACAGAATACAAAGAGAAAGAAAGAGAAAACACAGAAACAGAACACTCTCCAACTCGAGAACGAATTAGCACACCCTCCAAAGAGTGACAAAGAAACTCAGAAACAGGAAGTAAATGAGCACAGACCTCAAGGAACGCTTTGCCGCTTATCATTTGTCTCCAAAAATACAAATTAGGGTGTGTGGAAATATTTTATATCACAAATAATAAGCATTCATTGCTTGCAACCAAAATTGATTCTAAATTGCATATTTATTTTCAAATCTAATTCACTGTATTTCCTGCACATTTAAGGAGTAATTTAGTGATTTATTGATATATCCAATTATGTCACTTTTATCCCTTAGAAATATGACGGGTCTCTCCGTGTGTGGGGCTAATGCTGCGATTGATAAAGATGATTTGTCTATGGTTAAATTATTTCATGGCGCATTGCAACAAAGGGACTCAAGAATCATATAACATGTAATGAATTCTGATTTACTTGATTATTTGTGCATGTAAGTAATCATCCAGATATTTTAAACATTATTCTCCCTATATTTATTGGATGTATTTATTCCCATTTTTTTAAATCTTTGGTGTAATTAAATAAACATCAATTAATTTATTTGATGGATTTTGTCACTTTTGACCTTCCTTAAAAAAAACTACTTCTTGACACCAGTGCAAAAAAGGAAAAAAACAAAAATAATATTTTACTGAAGTCTAAATATTTTTATCAAAAGACCAAACAAACGTCTGTGTGTTTCCACAAACCGAGGCTGAAAGTGGAGCGCCTTGCTTACTCTGCTGCTGCTCAACACACTTCCAAAGCAGGCTACATAAATAACATGTAGGTCACATTCGCACATGCTGATAGATTACAGAAGAGCCCGACCCGAACCAGCACCATGGGTCCCACAAGCTTGGAGGCACTACCGATCTGCACAGAGATTTAAAAACAGATGGTTTCAGATTTTTCTCAGCAGCTTCTCAACTAAACCCAGAGGATTGGGAAACCTGATGTTTCACTGACATAAATATGAACAACAAAGACATAAAAAAATGCAGCATCACAAACATAAACTAAGTCATAAACATCAGACAGTTATTTCTGATCACTTATAATTCAATTCAATTCAATTCAAAAATACTTTATTAATCCCAAAGGGAAATTAAATGTTGTTATATCTCATATTATGAAGGTTTCCTCAAAGAGTCGTTATAGATGCTGATGGCTGTGGGCAGGAAAGATCTCCTGTAGCGCTCCGTCTTACAGCAGATCTGAAGAAGCCTCTGACTGAAGACTACTGTTGTAGAACAGTCTCATGAAGAGGATGCTCAGGGTTCTCCATAATGTTCTTCATTTTATGAAGAATCCTTCTTTGCACAATGATCTCCAGAGGTTCTAGAGGAGTCCCCAGAACAGAACCAGACTTCTTTATCAGCTTGTTGAGCTTCTCTAAGTCCCTGGTTTTTTTATGTACCCCAGCAGCACCCGTACAGTTTGAACAAATCCCACACAATTTACTTCACTTGAATAAGTTAGTATATATGTATATGTATATATACATATATATATATATATATATATATACATATATATGTATATATATATATATATATGTTGTATTTATTGCACAACTTCATATATTTCACTTTTGTATTTAGTTTTAAGTCATTTATGTGTGCATCATGGGGTCTTATACCTGCCAGTCAGTTTGCTGGGAATTTACCGCCAAATAAAGGGTCTTTTTACCCTTTTCTAATTTTTCTATGAACAGGAATAAAAAGGCCATAAAATTCCCAAAAATGATGGATAAGTGTAAAAAATTATTCCAACTAATTCTTAGCAAACGTCACCCTCACATGGTGAGAAAATGTTAAAAGAAAACAACAAAAACGGTATAATCTAGAAAATAATGAAATGACGCCCCCCATTCAGGCAGTCTATACTGGATATTTTATGAATATGAATTTACGACAGGGTAGTTACTGAGTTACAACATATATTTATAACTGACACAAATTGTTCGGTTTTTCCCCTCAGTGAGTCTCAGATTAGCAGAAAACAACAAAAACAGGACATGTGTCTAATATTAGAAATGTTTTCTTGTCATCCCTCCAGTTTAGACTTTTTCTGCAATACACCATCGCCCCTATCTCACCCCTCTCCCCCCTGCATCCAGCCCTATGTGATGCAAAGTTGTCATGGTAACGTCGAGACAGCGGGTCAGCATGTCACTGGAGACCAGCTCGCTGCTCTGTTGCACTCTGATTGGCCCTCTGCTGCTGTCAATCCTGTGTTTTGTTTCATTTTATCTCCTGACGTCTGGGGGTTGTAACGTAGGCCGTTTGATACCGGTCTGTGAGGACCCAGGTGGTGCGGAGCGGGTCAGCAAGAGGATGCTCCATCCTTGATGGGTTCTTAATCTCACTGTGACCATTTATTGGCATTTTTACCTGAACTGCAGGTTTAAAAATGACTGTGTCATGCCTTGTCTTTTCCGCTCACGCGGAAGACCTCCAACAGATGAATATAGCACGCACGGGCTGACACGATTTCAACAGCCCAGTAAATGTTCACACACATACATACACAAGTTTGTATTTGTACCCATATAAGGACTTTCAATTGACTTCCATTCATTTTAGTAACATTTTAGTAACCCACTGACTCTAACCCTTATCAGTTAAATCCTGAACCAAACCTTAACCAATATTTCAGGAACAAAGCCAAAATGTCCGTTTATTATAGTTTGCCAAGCCACACAGCAAAATACAGTTCTATTCACACTAATTCACGCATCTCATGTATTTAAAAAAAATACCATACATGTTAAAATGAAAAGAAAGTCACTTTAAGTTTTACAAAAATAATCAACTTCCCTTCTGAATTGCTAAACAAAGATATCAAGATCTTGGAGATCAAAATGCAGTGAAAAACCTGTTTACTGTCCTTGCCACTCTGACGGGGCTCTCTGTTGCTTTTTGTTGTGTTATAGATGCAACTAGAATCCTGCTTTTATTTTTGTTGTTTCAAAACTCTATTCCATCTTAAATTGGAAACTTTTATCATCGCTCTAGTCTTCTGGCAAATTAAGCACATTTGTGTTTTGCTGATTGGAGGGAAAATTAATGCAAATTGTTCTCTCCATTGTTCTCTGAATTGTTGATTTTCTGTGTCCACTTTTTCTTTTGCAGCAAATTTACAATACCCCATCTTCTTCTATGTCTCGGCTCCTGCTGCTGAGGAAGTATCAATAAGTGAACCACTCCGAAAGTGGAAGTCAAAACGTGCTGCTTGTTAGCATTGAAATGACAAAGTTGCTCTATATGCTGATGTACTGTCATCTGGTGGTCTTCCTGTTATAGTGGAAACAAAGTGCATACGGTATCGTGCTACTTTAGTATAGAAACATGGATGTACTGAAATGTTCACAGCTTAGGGGCCACAAATATGCAGCTCGCACTGCCCATTGAGGGCACGGCTGTTAACCAAAAAGGGGGATCTGCCATGGTCAGACCGGGCTTTGGTCCCCATAAGGCCTCCCGGCATTCAGAAGGATAATGATGAAAAGGTCCTAAATAGACCACAAAAAAGAGTACACCCAAACACACACACACATCCGTGTTTTACTATCTTTATGAGGACTTTTCGGTTACTTCCATTGACTTCCATTCATTTTCCTTGATTTTTAGTGCCTAAACCTCACCCTAACCCTAACAATAACTCAATTCATACCCTAGTCCTAAACCTAACCCCTGTCCCAAGAACAAAATTTGAAAAAGTGAGGACCAGGAAAATGTCCTCACTTTGTCAAAATGTCCTCACTTTGCGATAAAAATACGAACAATGGTTCTCACTCAGCAACAAGTACAAGAACACACACACACACACACTGTGTGGACCCTAAAAGGTTATAGAAACCACATTCTGCCACTTTAAAGACAAACATTGCAGATAGTGGGTCATCAATGAGCTTTGAAATCAGAGTAATTATACAAAGTAATAATTTTCACTCTTAAAACTGTAAATATTAGATTCAAAGACATTGTCTTGATTTTAAACAAAGAGGGAGAGTTGGGACCTGGTACGAACAGCCCCCAGATGTTGCTGATAAAAGCATAACTCACTCCTCTCCCCATCTCTCTTTCTGTGGCATGTAGGAGGGAAAAGCACTTAGAACAGACATGAGTGATAAACCATACAAAAGTTTTCAAACCCTAACAAAGACATTATAGAAAATATAACATTTAAAGTCAACAATAAGATTACATCTCAAAATTATAAGTTTCAAAGTCATAATTATCACTTCGTGTCTCATAATTTTAAAATCATTTTAACTGTCATAATTATGATTCTCTATCTAATGTCTGAAACTAAAATTATGACTTTAAATTTCAAATACTGTTTCTTTTGCCTTTCAAATGGTAGAAATGGTCGTTCAAAGGGAAACAAAGCAAACGTTTATTACAAATGATTATAGAGGGAACAGACACACAGATAAATGATCCTAAAAATTTTACAAGAGGTGCACACGGCCGGCTCAGCAGGAATTAACTTTTAATGCTGACCCAGAATCAGGAAACACTCAGTTTATGGACTCAAACTGTAATCGTCTGTCCACGGCAGGATTTAGTTGTTTGTAGAGCAGCACTGGGGCTAAATACTGACTGACTGGAACAAAAAACTTACTGTATCCTTTAAACAAGTATGGTATCTAGTAACAAACAACATTTTGATGGACTTCATAGAAAAAAAGGGTCCAACCCATACCAAATTCTGGAAAGTCACCAAATTCTGGAAAGTCACCAAATTCTGGAAAGTCACCAAATTCTGGAAAGTCACATTTGGTCCAAATTCATTCAGATCAGTCCATTTCAGTGTGTTTGGAGAAAATGCATCATATCTTGATTTTGCATCGATCCCCCATTCTGAACAAGCACATGGCGACTGTATATGTTGTTGTAAATCTGTACCGCTCACACTAATGGATCTGGGACACAGCTGGGTTTTGTTGGTTTGAACAGAGGCCTAGAAGATGAATGTGTGGAGTTCGGAGGGGAAAATGGATTATCTGCAGGACATTAACCTAAAAATTACAAATTAAAAGTAAATTACGGAGCACAAAACATCCATAAAAAATCCTACACTTTTTTATTTCAAAGAATAAATATTCTAACAAGCCTGTGAGCAATTAATCATAAGAATCACCCAATCAGCTGCAGCTCCAGTCAGTTTGCCTGATTGATTACTGAGTCAGGCGTAGCTGAGGTTGCAGCTGTTAGGTTCATGAAGGAAGAGGCGGCAGATGCTGAAATTGGTCTGATAAAACAAACTGCAGCTTCGTCAGCAGCTTCTCTGTAAGTAAAACTGACGCGTCGAGAGTTTAACACCACTTTCCTGTTCAGAAACATCAAAACCTGGAACTTGAAGACCACCTGACCACCAGCAGGATTTAAAGAGAAGAGAAGCTTGTCTGGAAACAGGAGGTCAGGGGTTGATGGGGGCAGGCAGACAGAAACACATTCTTTATCTTCTTTCATTTCAGGTGTGGAGATCATTGCCCTCATTTTAAAACAGATCCCAGATTCCTGGTGTTATTTTAAGGCTCCCTCTTTTTCTCACAGTTGTAAAGCTGGGCAAATTTGCTTCAGCAGGCAGCATCTCAAACATTTTTACTCCAGGCACTGGCGTAAAGATCACACAAGGAAGAATAAACAGTTGTCACTGAACATCTGCATTTCTGAGTAAATTCAGAGATTATTTCTGAAGCCCCCACAAGGGAGCGCTGTTAGAAACCTGCAGATCTCAGAGGCTGAACCCTTCTGTCAGCTTTTAGGTGCATAAAAAATCAGCTACACTTGACTCATTGTTTACATTTCTGTGTCTTCACACAAAGCAATGCTATCTGACATGTTCTGTAATATTAATATACTGATTATACAGTATGTGATGTTTCTTCACTGTGCAAAAGTCTGAAAACAGAAAGGTTGACCAGGAAACAAAAGAAGCAGATAAAATGCTGTTAATTTACCCACCAGGAAAAATAAAATAAAAAAGAAATGCCAGCTGGAGGGAACCATTGAGACATTTTGAACAAAGAATGTTCAATATATCAGACCATTTTCAGGTGAATTTAAGGTTTTTATTTTATTTAGCAACTTTAATATGACCTAAAAATTATTAAGCATGAAAAGACTCATCAGGGTTGTGTAGACAGATATAAAACAGCTCAGATACTCTATATTTCTTTTAGCAAGAAAACCTGGCATACAGAAGATGATAAACTGAAGGATGAAGCATCCCTCAGGCCCTGTGTCGGGTCTTTGCTGGGTTTTATTTTCTCACTTCCTAAAGACGTTTCTCCCAGTTACTGGTATCCTTTAAACCTCATTGACCTAAACGAGTTAAATATCTTTGGTGTGTTGAGCTGGAAATCAAGATAGCTGAATGGGAATCTCATGGCAGGAAATTACACGACAATGCCAAGAAAACTGCTCAAAATACTTTAAGAATAAAAAAAGCATCAAAATCTACAAATTGCAGAAGGACCAGAAGGTTTTTTTTGGCTGATCCCAAGTTTTGATTTGATTTTCTTTGAGGTCTGACCTGCTGATCTGATTCTGATTTTCTTCCTTAAGGATTAAAAACACATAAAACTGTGTGCTGCATGTTGTTTAATAGAGGTAGTTAAATGAAGAAACTACTATATCTTCCCCATTTATATCTCAATATGTCCTTTGTCTGATTTTTATTCAACTAAAAAAGCACATCAAAGTTGGTACTGTTAATTGATGTGTTTATAAACTGAAAATGGTGGGGGTTCTTAAATGTGTTGCATTCTTGTACTTGTACTCATCGTCTTCCGCTTATCTGGGACCAGGTCGCAGGGGCAGCAGACTCAGCAGAGACCCCCAGACTTCCCTCTCTCCAGACACCTCCTCCAGTTCCTCCGGGGGGAGCCCAAGGCGTTCCCAGGCCAGCCGAGAGACATAGTCCCTCCAGCGTGTCCTGGGCCGTCCTCTGGGCCTCCTCCCGATGGGACGTGCCTTGAACACCTCCCGAGGAAGGCGTCCAGGAGGCATCCGGTATAGATGCCCGAGCCACCTCAACTGGCTCCTCTCGATGTGGAGGAGCAGCAGCTCTACTCCGAGCTCCTCCCGGATGGCCGAGCTCCTCACCTATCTCTAAGGGAGTGCCCGGCCACCCTACGGAGGAAGCTCATTTCAGCCGCTTGTATCCGGAATCTCGTTCTTTCGGTCATGACCCAAAGTTCATGGCCATAGGTGAGGGTAGGAACGTAGATCGACCAGTAAATCGAGAGCTTTGCTTTTCGGCTCAGCTCTCTCTTCACCACAACAGACCGGAGCAGCGCCCCCATTATTGTGGCAGCCGCACCGATCCGTCTGTCGATCTCCCGCTCCATTCTTCCCTCACTCGTGAACAAGACCCCGAGATACTTAAACTCCTCCACTTGAGGCAGGAACTCCCCTCTAACCTGAAGAGGACAAGCCACCCTTTTCTGGTCGAGTACCATGGCCTCGGACTTGGAGGAGCTGATCTTCATCCCAGCCGCTTCACACTCGGCTGCAAACCGCCCCAGTGCATGCTGTAGGTCTTGGCTAGAGGGGGCCAGCAGGACCACGTCATCTGCAAAAAGAAGAGACAAAATCCACTGGTCCCCAAACCAGACCCCCTCCGGCCCTTGGCTGCGTCTAGAAATCCTGTCCATAAAAGTTATGAACAGGACCGGTGACAAAGGGCAGCCCTGCTGGAGTCCAACATGCACCGGGAACAGGTCCGACTTAGTGCCGGCAATGCGGACCAAACTCCTGCTCCGCTTGTACAGGGACCGGATGGCCCCTAATAAAGGGCCCCCAATTCCATACTCCTGGAGCACCCCCCACAGGGCATCATGAGTGACACAGTCGAATGCCTTCTCCAGGTCCACAAAACACATGTGAACCGGTTGGGCAAACTCCCATGAACCCTCGAGTACCCTGTAGAGGGTATAGAGCTGGTCCAGTGTTCCACGGCTGGGACGAAAACCACACTGTTCCTCCTGAAGCCGAGGTTCGACTATCGGTCGGACTCTCCTCTCCAATACCCTGGCGTAGGCCTTACCAGGGAGGCTGAGGAGTGTGATCCCCCTGTAGTTGGAACACACCCTCCGGTCACCCTTCTTATGAAGGGGGACCACCACCCCAGTCTGCCAGTCCAGAGGCACTGTCCCCGACCGCCACGCAATGTTGAAGAGGCGTGTCAACCATGACAGCCCTACAACATCCAGAGATTTGAGGTACTCAGGGCGGATCTCATCCACCCCCGAAGCCCTGCCATCGCGGAGCTTTCTAACCACCTCGGTGACTTTGGCCTGGGTGATGAAAGAGTCCAACCCCGAGTCCCCAGCCTCTGTTTCCACCAGGGAATGCGTGATGGCAGGATTGAGGAGATCCTCAAAGTACTCCTTCCACTGTCCGATAATGTCCTCAGTCGAGGTCAGCAGTCTCCCGCCCCCACTATAAACAGTGTTGGCGAAGCACTGCTTCCCCCTCCTGAGGCGCCGGACGGTTTGCCAGAATCGCTTCAAGGCCAACCGGTAGTCCTTCTCCATGGCCTCACCGAACTCCTCCCAGGCCCGAGTTTTTGCCTCTGCCATAGCCCGGGCTGCGGCACGCTTGGCCTCACGGTACCCGTCAGCCGCCTCAGGAGTCCCACAAGCCAACCACAACCGATAGGACTCCTTCTTCAGCTTGACAGCATCCCTTACTGCCGGTGTCCACCACCGGGTTCTTGGATTGCCGCCGCGACAGGCACCGCAGACCTTACTGCCGCAGCTACGGGCAGCAGCATCGACAATAGATGCGGAGAACATTTGGACCCTCTCTTCACCCGAGTGTCCAAAACATGCGGCCGAAGGTCTGATGATACGACAACAAAGTCGATCATCGACCTCCTGCCTAGGGTGTCCTGGTGCCAAGTGCACTGATGGACACCCTTATGTTTGAACATGGTGTTCATTATGGAAAATCCATGACTAGCACAGAAGTCCAATAACAAAACACCACTCGGATTCAGATCGGGGAGGCCATTCCTCCCGATCATGCCTCTCCAGGTGTCACTGTCGTTTCCCAAGTGGGCGTTGAAGTCCCCCAGCAGAATAATGGAGTCCCCAGGAGGGGCACTATCCAGCACCCCCTGACAGGGACGCCAAGAAGGCCGGGTACTCTGCACTACCACTCGGCCTGTAGGCTGAAATGATAGTCAGAGACCTCTCCCCAACCTGAAGGCGCAGGGATACGACCCTCTCATCCACTGGGGTAAACCCCAACACGAGACGGCTGAGCTGGGGGGCAACAAGCAAACCCACACCAGCCCACCGCCTCTCCCTGTGGGCCATTCCAGAGTAGAAGAGAGTCCAACCCCTCTCAAGGAGATGGGTTCCAGAGCCCACGCTGTGCGTGGAGGCGAGCCCGACTATTTCTAGTCAATATCTCTCGACCTCCCGAACAAGCTCAGGCTCCTTCCCCCCCAGTGAGGTGACATTCCATGTCCCTAGAGCCAGCCTAAGCATCCGGGGATCGGGCCGCTGAGGTCTCCACCTTCGTCTGCCACCCAATCCTCTTTGCACCGGTCCCTCATGGTTCCCCCTGCAGGTGGTGGGCCCACTGGGGGATGGCCTCGCGTCTCTCGTTCGGGCTTGGCCCGGCCGAGTCCCGCGAGGAGCAACCCGGCCACCAGGTGCTCTCTGACAAGTCCCGACCCCAGGCCTGGCTCCAGGGTGGGACCCCGGCTCTGCCGAACCGGGCGACGTCATGAGGGATTCTTGTGTTGCATTCAATAAACAGGAAATAAACAGAATTTTCAGGATCTGATATGCCGATCACCAATCAGAGCTCATCAAGGAAATATTGGCTGATTGCAATATCTGAGGTATGAACTGGTCCATTACTATTAAAAAATGACCGTCAATGCATTTCACACCATAAGAAGATCTGTGTTATACTGCTACTAGTATTTTATACTGCACATCACTCTGCTCGTAGTAAAATCCTAGTTTCCATCTGTCTTTTGTATTTTTAAATAGTTTTAATCAGAGTCAAGGGAACAAATTGTGTCTTTTGACAAGCTGCTGGTGAAAAAGAGCCTAAATATGTCATGAATGGTTGTTCTAGAGCACCCCAATGCAGCCACGAGGCAGGCAGGTCAATGATATGAAGAATGAACAAAAAACAAGACTGATTCAACTTACAAAACCTCAAAACGAGAAGGGACAATAGGAGAAACCTATGCTGACTGAATGAAAAAAGGCAGCATATAAACTGACAGGAGCTGTTCCTGGAAGACTGGTGAAACTCAATGTGGGGAGCATTAACTGAGGGAGCTGAGTGGGAAAAAAAGGGAAAAACAACTAAACCAAACACCAAAGTAACCAGAAATACAAGTCCGAAGGGACAAAACAACTCAGAAACAGGGATTACATGAAAGCCAGCTTAATGCAACAATTATAACCAGAACCTGAACCAACACACAAAAGCCTAAAGTAAAGAACAACACCACAAAATGAATATAGAGCAAACAATTCTGTTTAGGTTTTATCAGCTACTTTTCACGAACTTTACACAGCAAAATCAGATTAAGTTGTGGTTTTACACACTGCTACTGCTGAAAGAAGTTCTCAATTACATGGATAAATTAAACAACAGTTAACTGATTATTAAAACAAACATCATTTATACTTTTTTATCGTCGCTCATGTTATAGCCTAGAAAATATCGCAATCCCGATAACACGGTTCCTGTATCGTAGTTTAAGACTGAGCTCTGCCTGTGTCTGTGTCTCTCAGGGACCTATCAGGGCCAGTGGCTGGCCGGGATGCGGCATGGCTATGGCATACGGCAGAGCGTTCCATATGGCATGGCAGCAGTCATCCTCTTTCCTCTCAGAACATCCATAAACTCCTTAAGGTCCGAGCACAGCCACGGACCTGCGGCCACACTGGAGGACGGGGTTGCCAACACGCCCGCAGACGGGGTGGTTGCTGGGTTTGCAGGGAGTCCGGTGGGTCGAGGTGGATTCGCTCTGACGGCTCCAAGTGAAGCGGACCGACAGAGGAAGAGAAAGGGACGATTCAGGCAGTCCATCCTCAGCGGCCTGAAGCTGCGGCGCTCCGAGTCCAAGAGCTCCCTGGCCAGTCAGCTCAGCAAGCAGAGCTCCTTCTGCAGCGAGGCCGGCATGAGCACCGTCAGCTCCGCCGCCTCCGACATTCACTCCAACGCCAGTGAGAGTGAGCAGGGCGCTCCAGTGGATGCCACTGTGACTGAAATGTATGCCGGGGAATGGAGGAGCGATCAGAGGGCTGGCTGGGGCATAAGCCGGCGTTCTGACGGGCTGCACTATGTAGGAGAGTGGGCAGTCAACAAGAGGCACGGGTATGGATGCACCACCTTCCCAGATGGCACCAAGGAGGAAGGAAAGTACAAGCAGAACACACTGGTGAGCGGAAAACGTAAAAACCTGATTCCACTGAGGGCCAGTAAAATCAGAGAGAAGGTGGACCGAGCTGTGGAGGCTGCAGAGAAGGCTGCAGACATTGCCAAGCAGAAAGCAGAGATCGCAATGTCACGGTAAGAGGGTCCCAAACACTAAATATCTTAAAAGTACAGAGAAAATTACAACATTCTTCCTAAGCACTAAGCAGCCATAAATTCATGTCATCTTTTAAGGTGGTCTTGATCAGTAATTCTCCCGGATTGTCTATGATGAGTGCAAGGATTTAATTGACTGTCACAAGTGTTCTCTTGCAAACCCTTACCAAGCTTCAAAGTTATTTTTCCTTCAGCAGTGAAGTATTGTGCTATGAGAGTGCATAAAAGAACATAAATAAGTATGAAATATTTTATAGTGTTATCTAAAGCAATTTTTGCATGGTGTTTAGAGATACATTTGGACAATTAAATGTTATTAGTACCTTGACGAAACCTACCTATAAATGGCACATTATTTTTTAGAGCAGTATTTGTAGGGCTCTAGTTGTATGAAGTGACAAATGTATAGCCATAAAGACTGTAATGACTTTTTAAAGATCTTTTTACTGTCACTTTTATATTTTTTGCAATAAATATTATGATAAATTTCAGTCCATATTGCTCATCCGTACCCATAAACTTCGAACATTCAGAAGTTTAGAATTACATCTTTAACCAATGCCATCAGCATGTTTTGCTACAATAGGACATTTTAAAACCTCTGCTTTTACCAACCATGAGATGATACATGCATGATACTTTGAAAATGAGAAACCTTTTTGTAGGCTAGAAGGACTAAACCAGCTGATATTAATTTGCTCTGATAGGGGAAAGTTCAGTATTCCTTCCTAAATATTGACAGATTTCAGCTGCTGCCTTGGCTTTCTGCCCCTTTCCAGCTTCAATTTTTCACATTTTGATTGTGTCATTCCACTTTCTTACACATACTTTAATTTATTCTGATCATAAATAAAGCATCAAAAAACATAACAAATACAGAACTAATAGTATTAAAAGTGTTACATTACTGTGTCTGCCTGTCTGGTTCAGGATGAGCCACGCCCGTGGGAAGGCGGAGGCTGCTGAAAGGGTGGCGCAAAAAGCGATGGAGGAGTGCCAACTGGCCCGGATGACTGCCAAAGAACTCTCGCCCTCCTTTCATATCTACGGCAACGGTGAGAAGCCAGCATGTTAAAGCTGTCTGGATTACTAAACCAGTGCTGGTTCCATTATTTCTTCAAAACTTTGTTCACTGGCTGGAAAGCACTGGGGTAACACAGGTCTCCTTGGACACACTTTAGCATTTTTGGCCTCTTGCTTTTTTCCTTTTACCTTTTCATAACAAAATAAATAAATAAACGTCATGCATAACAAATCAGTGAGCCTGAAGCATCAGAACAGCACCTGGGTGAGATATAACAAGAACCCAGCAGTATGTTGTCTTTAAAAAGGCCAACATTTCTCAGGGGCTAATGTGAAACCCCATCACGTTTCAGGTAAAATAGTATGTAATGAGGAATATAAATAAATATACACACAGATGACGTGGTCCTGCTGGCCCCATCTAGCCAAGACCTACAGCATGCGCTGTGGCGGTTCGCAGCCGAGTGTGAAGCGGCTGGGATGAAGATCAGCTCCTCCAAGTTCATGGCCATGGTTCTCGACCAGAAAAGGGTGGCTTGTCCTCTTCAGGTTGGAGGGGAGTTCCTGCCTCAAGTGGAGGAGTTTAAGTATCTCGGGGTCTTGTTCACGAGTGAGGGAAGAATGGAGCGGGAGATCGACAGACGGATTGGTGCGGCTGCCACAGTAATGGGGGCGCTGTGCCGGTCCGTTGTGGTGAAGAGAGAACTGAGCAGAAAAGCAAAGTTCTCGATTTACCGGTCGGTCTACGTTCCTACCCTCACCTATGGCCATGAACTTTGGGTCATGACTGAAAGAACGAGATCCTGGATACAAGCGGCTGAAATGAGCTCTCTCCGTAGGGTGGCCGGGCTCTCCCTTAGAGATAGGGTGAGGAGCTCGGCCATCCGGGAGGGGCTCGGAGTAGAGCCGCTGCTCCTCCACATCGAGAGGAGCCAGT
The DNA here is from genome assembly GCF_021462225.1 of Girardinichthys multiradiatus. Taxonomy (NCBI): domain Eukaryota; kingdom Metazoa; phylum Chordata; class Actinopteri; order Cyprinodontiformes; family Goodeidae; genus Girardinichthys; species Girardinichthys multiradiatus. Next base: position 51,647,602 of record NC_061797.1, on the reverse strand, counting down.
TGAGGTGGCTTGGGCATCTATACCGTATGCCTCCTGGACGCCTTCCTCGGGAGGTGTTCCAGGCACGTCCCACCGGGAGGAGGTCCAGGGGACGGCCCAGGACACGCTGGAGGGACTATGTCTCTCGGCTGGCCTGGGAACGCCTTGGGCTCCCCCTGGAGGAACTGGAGGAGGTGTCTGGGGAGAGGGACGTCTGGGCGTCTCTGCTGAGTCTGCTGCCCCCGTGTATAGATAAAGTGTAGGTACTAGTGATGGGACTTATGGCTCTTTGAACGGAACCGAATCACTTCTAAAGCCGTTCAAAGGAGCTCTTAAAATGATCCATTTTTGAACATGTGCATATTTTGAAGAACAAGCAATTTTACCCTTGATATAGTGTTAAATGCTCATATCTACCCCCTTTCAGTTTTCATATTGACGTGTCTAAAGTTATTGAAAAATTTATATCTGAACAAATCACATCACATCAGAATCAGAATCAGAAAAGCTTTATTGCCAAGTACGTTTTTGGACATACAAGGAATTTGTTTTGGCGTAGTCGGTGCAATACAATACAAATTAAAAAGTATAAACATATCTACAATATAATATAAATATATGTGCACAGTTTTAAGTGAGTGAGAGTAAATATAGAGCAGTATAAGATGCAAGAGCAATACAACAGTGCAGGTGATCATTGTGCAAGTAAAGCAGGAGTCCAAGCTGAGCGTTAATGTAACTCATAGAGTTACAGGTTACAGGTGTCCTGTCAGCAAAAACAGGGGGGTGTGGGTGAAAGGGAGAGTGTCAGGGTGGTTTCTGGGCTTTGTTAACCAGGCTGGTGGCAGATGGGAAAAAACTGTTCTTGTGGCGTGAGGTTTTGGTCCGGATGGACCGCAGCCTCCTGCCAGAGGGGAGAGTCTCAAAGAGTCTGTTACCGGGGTGGGAGGGATCAGCCAGAATCTTCCCTGCCTGCTTCAGGGTCCTGGAGGTGTACAGTTCCTGGAGCGACAGTAGACTGCAGCCAATCACCTTCTCAGCAGACTGAATGACACGCTGCAGCCTGCCCTTATCCTTGGCTGTAGCAGCGGCGTACCAGATGGTGATGGAGGAGGTGAAGATGGACTCAATGATGGCTGTGTAGAAGTGCACCATCATAGTCTTTGACAGGTTGAATTTCTTCAGCTGCTGCAGGAAGAACATCCTCTGCTGGGCTTTCTTGATGAGGGAGCTGATGTTTGGCTCCCACTTGAGATCCTGGGAGATGATGGTTCCCAGGAAGCGGAAAGATTCCACAGTGTCAATTGTGGAGTCACAGAGGGTGATGGGGGCAGGTGGGGCTGGGTTCTGCCTGAAGTCCACAACCATCTCCACTGTCTTTAGAGCGTTGAGCTCAAGGTTGTTCTGGCTGCACCAGTCCAACAGATGGTCCACCTCCCATCTGTACGCGGACTCGTCATCATCAGAGATGAGTCCGATCAGGGTGGTGTCGTCCGCAAACTTCAGAAGCTTGACAGACTGGTGACTGGAGGTGCAGCTGTTGGTGTACAGGGAGAAGAGCAGAGGAGAGAGAACACAGCCTTGGGGGGAACCGGTGCTGATGGTCAGGGAGTCAGAGACGTGCTTCCCCAGCCTCACGCGCTGCTTCCTGTCAGACAGGAAGTCAGTGATCCACCTGCAGGTGGAGTTGGGCACACTCAGCTGGGAGAGCTTCATTTGAATTCTATAGAGAATATACTGCACCTGTGCAGTTTGGCGTCAGGAAAAACCATTCTACAAAGACTGCTAATAAGTTGTTACTGGAAAACATCAGATCAAAACTCAATAAAGGGACATAGAGAGGGCTGTTTATCTCAATCTCAAAAAAGCATTTGATACAGTGAAACATGACATTTTGATTAATAAATTGCATAAGTACAACTTTTCATCAATCATGTTAGGTAAATAGAATGCCGTGTGTTCGGGTCAATAACAATACTTCTATAATTAATAATTGTATGGGAGTGCCAAAAGGATCAACCCTGGGCCCCCTCTTAATTACCCTATATATCAACAATTTATTAGACGCATGTGCGTCTTCAACATGTCAAATATATGTGGATGACACTGCCATCTACTTACATTCAAAAACTAAGACTCAAGCTGCAAAGCAACGTTCTTCAGAAATGGTATCTGTTATAAATTGGTTGAACAATTCATGTTTATACCATTAATCTGGATCAAACAGAATCTGGATCAAACCTGTACTTTTTTAAAGTACAAAACAGAGAACCAGATCTGCCTGTTACAGGCAAACCTTAACATTGGTAAAGGAGTGCAAATATTTAGGTATTGTTATGGATTCTGAACTTACATTTAAATCACAAGTAAACAAAGTATCAAATAAAATGAATTTAAGTTTAGCAACTTTTAGACAAATTTAAACTAATTTAACGATTGAAGCTGCAAAGATATACTTCAGTACCATGATTCTATTACACATCCACTACTGTTTGACCAGTTGGACGCAAACCTGTAAAACCACTTTTATACCCATTGAAAGATTGTACAAACAATGGACAATCAAATATGCACACATGATCTAATTTAGCTTATTACCATTTTATTTTTAATAATGTGTCTACGTATATGGTTTATATTCTTTGTGTCTTTCAAAAGTATTTGTTTGTTTCTGTGTTGATTATATGACCGTTTTTACTAACACATTTTTGTAATGGCTTTTTTTAAATTGTCCTTTATGAATGTGCATCATGTCTTTGTCATGTTATTAAACCAAACTGCTATGGGACTCGAGTGAAAATTAGCCTTTATGGCTAAATCTGACATATTTACATGTGAACCTCTGCTCATGTTAATTAATATGCATTGTCCCATTTTAAATAAAAAATACACAAGTAATATAACAGAATTTAAAATGAAATTGAATTGAAAAAGTAGCATTATAAGCAAGCAAAGTAGTAAAAAACAAATAATGGCTCTCCCATAGTTCAAGGTGAGAAGCCGTTCAAAAGAATCGTTTTGTTCGTGAACGTCACATCACTAGTAGCTAGACAATGAGACACATATCCTGTATTAATCACCTGAAAAAAAACCAAACATATCTGTTGTAGGCAAACATTTTAAAAATAAAACAACCACTTGCATAAGTGTGCACACCCTAAACACCTTGAATGTATGGAATTGAGTCTAAATTTAGGTATTTATTTGGGAATAATTGACTTCTAGATGTCAGCAAAAAGCTGCCATCCACGGTATATGTATAGTGGTATACATACACTACTATAAGTGTGTGTGTGTGTGTGTGTGTGTGTGTGTGTGTTCCTGTCTTGGCATCACAGTGAGAACCATTTTACCGATTTCACCATCAAATTGAGGACCGTTTGTACCAAAGTGAGGACATTTTGCTGGTCCTCACGACCTATTTTTCTAACGGTTAGGTTTAGGACTAAGGTATGAATTGACTTTAGGTTAAGGTTAGGGATAGGTAAGCACTGGTAATGGTTAGGTTTAGGGTTATTGTCAGGGTTAGGGCATAGAAAGGGTTGAAAATGACTGAAAATCAATGGGAGTCAATGGGAGTCAACACATGGTCCTCACTACATATAGCAAAACAAGTGTGTGTGTGTGTGTGTGTGTGTGTGTGTTTGTGTGTGTGTGTGTGTTTGTGTGTGTTTGTGTGTGTGTGTGTGTTTGTGTGTGTGTGTCAGGGCACACTGAATGCAGTCATTATAACTCGGTGAAAATATAGAACAACAGTGAGATTACTAAAACTGGAAGTCTCTCCACTATTGTGCAAAAGAGAAGATTAAATTAGGAGAGGGAAGCTGAGGATGACAACACCAACAGTGAAACGAGGCAGTGGCAGCGTCATGCTCTGGGCTTAACCTTGTGGAACTAGACCTTTTGTTACGGTGGATTAAAGTTCCAAGTACCAGTTAGTTTTGACCCATTACCTTTCAGTTATCTGCTAGAAAGCTAAAGGCAAACAGATTTTATTTTTCAGCACCGCAATGAGTCCAAGCAAATGTAATAATCAACAAATGAGTGAGTTTATGAGAGAAAAATGCATGTTTTGTAATTACCAGGCCAGAGTCTAGAACTGATTCTGACAGAATATCTGTGGAGTCACCTGAAGAGGGCTGGGGACAAGTCCACACAGTCTGAGAAACCTAGAGAACTTTTGAATGGAAGAGAAGAGTGAATGTTACCCAGTCAAGATGTGGGTTTCTGATAAACTCCTACTGAAGAAGATGAAACTGAATTTTTTATCAAAAGGTGATACAATAACAAAGAATTAGTTTAAGGGGTGTACATACTTTTGGAACCAGGTTACTGGAGCTTCTTTATTTTTAAAGCAGGTTTATTTGTTTGTTTCAGATTATTTGTATGGGATTTCTGTCACATTATGGGTTGGGAATGTTTTGAAATGATTTCTCCTAGTTTACATCAAAAGAACCTGTTCATTTAATTTCCTGAAGAGACCTACTTCGTTGTAATTAGTCTTAAGTGGTGGATAAAACTTCACAAAGCCGAGAGAGGAGCTTTACTGTCATTAAACATGTTCAAAAGTAAGAACCAAGGCATTCATTTGTGTGAATTCATATTAAATCTAATTATTTGCTATTATAATCCTCTATAAATCAGGAACATAAGGTTCATTTTGTTGCAGCTCATCACCTCTTTGCTTCCCTGCATGCCTGTAACACTCAAACACCTTCTCACTGTGGGTTTTGCTGTGGATCTTTGCCAAATTAACTCACCAATACTGTTCTCCTAGGGCTCGAATGTCAGACGCTCAAACACCAGGACGCCAAGGACAAAGACCACGAGGTCATCTCCACAGGAACAGACAGTCCTGAGCTGTGCACGCCGGACACCACGCCGCCTGTAATAACACCTGATCTCAGCCCCGTGCTGAGCGTCCCCACCTCGCCCCCTCGCAGCCCGCAGAAGCACGCTCACCGGCCCAGAAACGCCTGCTTCATGCGGCAGAGCGCAGTGGACGATCAGGGTGGGGCTGAAATTCAGGTGTTGGTAGAGGGGCGTGGAATGGACCTGCAGAAGCCAGGTGCCAACAATTGCACTGAAGATGTTTATCCGGAGCGAGAAGGCAGCAGTCGCTCGACCACTCCCTCTCTGCTGGAAGAGCACGAGACCCAAATCAACGGCCACGAGCAAGCCCCACTGTCTAATCACAAACACCGGGAGAAATCCTTGTCCAATCACAAGTCCCGGGATTACAGGGCATGGGAGCACCCCCTGTCTAAGCATGCCAGCTCCAATCACAAATCGAGAGAGTACTCGTCCTCCAATCACAATACATGGGATCATTCCTCCACCAATCACAAGGCCTGTGAGCATGCCTCTTCCAACTACAAGCCACAGGTGCACATTTTATCCAATCACAAGGCCTTTGAACATGACATGTCCAATCACAAGACTTCTGAGCATGCTTCTTCCAATCACAAGTCCCAAGACTATATCTCCTCCAATCATCATGCAAAGGACCATATTTCTTCCAGCGTCAATGCTCGAGAGCATGACTACTCCAACCATCATCCCAAGCAGCACAACCCCTCCACCCACAAGCTCACTGAGCATGCTGTTATCGACCAAAGGCTGGACAGCCTCACTGGGGGGTGGACTGCTGAAAGCTCCCTCAGGTGGAGCCCCGCCCACTCTCGCCTCACCGAGCAGGATGAGGAGAGGATGAGCGACTACACGGTCGACATGAGGCTTCACTGTCCGGATTCACAAACAACGGTGGAACTGGGTCAGGAGTCCCCAGCTCCGCAGAACAACCGTCTGCGATCGCGGGGCCTACGGCCGGTCCGGGAGGGTTCCATGGACTCTGTACAGATGCTGGACAACCTGAATGTGGGGCCAGAGCTGGAGGAGTGGCCGCTGCACAGGGACCTGACCCTCTCCCCGCCCCTACAGTCTCCGCCCATCACCCTGGAGCAGGAAGGAGAGCATCTCATTATCAAATCAAACTCAGTGAGTCCACTTCTCTCAAGTTAATGGCACATCTGAGCTTACAATTACAGACAATCTGCAGTGTGCATTTCAGAATATCCAGAATTATCCAACTGTAGTCCTCAAGAGCCACAATCTTGCAACTTTCAGATGCCTCCCTGCCCCAGCACAGCTGCATCTGGTTCTGGGTTGGTAAGGCACCATTTATTTGATTCAGGTGTGTTAGGGCATGGAAGCATCTTAAAGTCAAGTCAAGTTTATTTATATAGCGCTTTTCAGCAACAAGGCACTCAAAGCGCTGTACATGAGGAAAAACATTACAATGATACTGATAATCCTTGAGAGTTTACTGGTTAGAGCTGGTTCTAATCCAATCTTTCTAATAGAGATAATTAGCTCATTAAGTCTTCTGTGGTAAGAAATTCATCCTGTGCTTGAAGAAAAATGATAATACTCATCCTGGAGGTCACTGGTAGGAGGCAGTTATGGTCCCATCATTCAAATAAGCTGGGTCACTGGTATAAAACAGTTTTAGTCCAAACCTTTTAAATACTAATAATGTTTGGCCTTCACTGGTATGATATACACTGCTCAATAAATAAAGGGAACACTTAAATAACACAATATAACTCCAAGTAAATCAAATTTCTGTGAAATCAAACTGTCCACTTAGGAAGCAACAATGATTGACAATCAATTTCACATCTTGTTGTTCAAATGGAAAAGACAACAGGAGGAAATCTTTGGTGATTAGAAAGACACTCAATAAAGGAGTGGTTCTGCAGGTGGGGACCACAGACCACTTCTCAGTACCGATGCTTTCTGGCTGATGTTTTGGTCACTTTTGAATGTTGGTGGTGCTTTCACACTCGTGGTAGCATGAGACGGACTCTACAACCCACACAAGTGGCTCAGGTAGTGCAGCTCATCCAGGATGGCACATCAATGTGAGCTGTGGCAAGAAGGTTTGCTGTGTCTGTCAGCGTAGTGTCCAGAACCTGGAGGCGCTACCAGGAGACAGGCCAGTACACCAGGAGACGTGGAGGAGGCCGTAGGAGGACAACAACCCAGCAGCAGGACCACTACCTCCACCTTTGTGCAAGGAGGAACAGGAGGAGCACTGCCAGAACCCTGCAAAATGACCTCCAGCAGGCCACAAATGTGCATGTGTCTGCACAAACGGTTAGAAACCGACTCCATGAGGATGGTATGAGGACCCGACGTCCACAAATGGGGGTTGTGCTCACAGCCCAACACCGTGCAGGACGCTTGGCATTTGCCAGAGAACACCAGGATTGGTAAATTCGCCACTGGCGCCCTGTGGTCTTCACAGATGAAAGCAGGTTCACACTGAGCACATGTGACAGACGTGACAGAGTCTGGAGACACCGTGGAGAGAGATCTGCTGCCTGCAACATCCTTCAGCATGACCGGTTTGGCAGTGGGTCAGTAATGGTGTGGGGTGGCATTTCTTTCCATGTGCTCACCAGAGGTAGCCTGACTGCCATTAGGTACCGAGGTGAGATCCTCAGATCCCTTGTGAGACCATATGCTGGTACGGTTGGTCCTGGGTTCCTCCTAATGCAGGACAATGCTAGACCTCATGTGGCTGGAGTGTGTCAGCAGTTCCTGCAAGATGAAGACATTGAAGCTATGGACTGGCCCGCCCGTTCCCCAGACCTGAATCCGATTGAGCACGTCTGGGACATCATGTCTCGCTCCATCCACCAACGTCACGTTGCACCACAGACTGTCCAGGAGTTGGCGGATGCTTTAGTCCTGGTCTGGGAGGAGATCCCTCAGGAGACCGTCCGCCGTCTCATCAGGAGCATGTCCAGGCGTTGTAGGGAGGTCATACAGGCAAAAAGAGGCTCCACAGTGGCCCTTTACTACTGGAGTTAAAGGTCTCGGACATTCATCATCCAAACATGGTGATTTTTAAAAACAGAAACTCAGTGCACAAGTTTTACTTTTGGACCTTTTGTGAATTATCCATACAGATTCAAAGACATGCACACACCCCTTTTAATATTCGGTTGAACTTCCTTTAGCAAGTTGAAAGTATTCGAAGGCAGTTTGAAGGTGTGTTCTAGATCACCTTCTGACTGGAACACCCAGCGCTGTCCACACTTCAATCATCGTTTTGTTGATTTGAGCTGAAATAAATTCCCAGTCACTTTATGCAATCCACCAGTACCACAGTATGATTGTACCACCACCATGCAAATTGCACTTGTTCTTGAAAGTTCACAGTGTTGAAAGTCTTCTTTCTTGGTCATTCTTGTAAATCTTCACTGCTGACAGGGATGCTACTGTTCCAGCAGTTTCCAGTTTATGGCAGGCTTGGGTCTTGGTGTTTCCTTTGTTTTTCCTGAACATCTTTAACCAATTTCTGTTCATCAGAGGGGACAGTTTGGGTCTTCTTCCAGAGCTTGACAAACTGGTGACCTTGGAATAACTCATCCTCCAGTGGTTTGAACCGATGACCTTAGGGTCTGCAGGGGTTCAAAATGGCTCCACAGACTTCGGCAATTTCAGTGAAGCTAAAATTCTTCTTTGATCTTCACTAAATTCCTTGGACTGTCCCATTGCTCTGAGTATTGGTTGGTCCAATGAGCATTGCAAAACAAGTTTTTCCACAGAAAGAAATGACCAGCTGGAGTCACTCAACTGAGACAACTGACCATAATTTCGTCCTTGTTGAGGTAATAGACTTTAATGATGGCACCATTTATCTATTATTTAGCGTATGTATATATTTGAGCCTTTAGGTATAATTTTGGTCCTCTGTGTATCCTACATGGGGCGACGCCACTGTCATCCAATAACCAGTGGGTTGCTGGTTTGAACACCCACTCTGTCTGTCTCAGTCATTGTGTTCTTGGGCAAGACACTTCACCCTCCTTGCCTGCTGATGCTGGTCAAAGGGCCCGGTGGCGCCGATTGTACAGCAGCCTCACTTCTGCCAGTCTGCCCCAGGGCAGCTGTGGTTACAAAGAATCTCACCACTGTCAGTGTGGGAATGGGTGGATGACTGGTTGTAGTGGAAAGAGCTTTGGGGTCTTCTGACTTAATAAAGCGCTATACAAGTACAGGCCATTTACCATTTAAAAATCCAGTATAAAAAGTACCATAATCCGATAATTAAATAATTTATTGAATAAACGTTAGAGATGTCATAATTGAAACATTAATTGCAGTAAAATTGTAGCAAATACATGAAATCAATGAAAATGTATCTATAATTATTTAAAAGTAGAAAACAGCAAATAGATCCTGACATCTGATTGGTTCGCCTGCACACCAACTCAGCTGCAAACCAATTATCTTGTACGCAGCAATGTTAGCCCCGCCCACAGACTTTGACTAGAAAGGCTGACGGATCAAATGTTGTGCAGCAACACAAGACTATGAAACAACTGAATAAATACTGAAATAATTATACATGCTTTTAACATGTTGAATGGAAGTTAATAGATTTATTTCCTCAATTTTATATTTAACAAGTTAATGAAACACTTTAATAATTATATGTTTTCAGCTGATTTTTGTTTTTGAAAAATGTAATAAAAATGCAAGGTAAAATTATTATTTTGTGAAATATGTATGTCAATGTGAATTAATTGTTTCTTCTTCTCTTGTCTTGTCTTTTAGGGCTCCAGCTCTATTCTGGTGGTTATGGTCATTTTACTCAATATTGGAGTAGCCATTCTTTTCATCCACTTCTTTATTTAAACATTATGCAGTTATAATCTACTAAGACATATTGATAACTACGGTATATGACATTATCTCTAACTAAGATGGACGTCCTGCTTGTTGGACCAGAGTGATGGACACAGCAGAGCCTTTCTATTGTTGCTACTGGTCGTTCCCCTTCTGTTAAAGCCTGTTTCGGTTCTTTCTTCCTTTTCAGATGCTTGTTTTGAGCTTGCAAACATGAGGAGGAGGAGACTTTTTGAGTCAAGAGAGCAGCTTTAATTGGGACACACATGCATGGTTGTCCATCACCGACAGATTGAAGGTGGCGCCAGCCTACACAAGAATATAGCAACCCTTGTTTCCTGGTTACCATGACGATCATGCTAACCAAGAGCGTGGCTCACTCTCCATCCTTTAACCCTTTCCCCTCTCCAGTCCCTATCGGCACTATGCGCTACGTACAAAACTATGCTGCAAGAGTAGAACCATTTTAAAGGGCTCTGTCATCATCCTTTTCTTTTTCTTCCAATACAAACACACACAACCATTGCATGAGGCTGTGTACGGTTTGAACAAGTGTGTTCTTTCTATCCCTTTAATCGACTCAGTTTCGCCCCGCATCCATCACCTTCACCGTCAGCGCCGAATCGGTCCAGATTCTCGTCTGATTCTTGGAATCAGACGCCAGCACACGCCTGAATTTACGATGAGTGGGTGGGATTTATATGTTAAAACACACACATCAGCACGCAGAGAATAAAACACGTAAAGCAACCGAGGTTTCAGCCTCGCCCCCCTTTGTACAGCCTGGAGACTGTTATGTTATAACCACTAATTCTAATATATATGTCGATGTGTCATTATTATCCGACTTTGTTACTTTTTGTAGTTTGCAAGATAGAGAGAATGCTGAGTGCCTCGTATTTATTGCTTTCTCCTTTGAAATGTTCATTTCTATGGAGCCCGCGAGGGGACATGGGGGATTTTTTTTTTCTTTTGCGCCCCACGCAATACTTTTGCGTTCGCTCGCAAAAGTTGTTAATCACCTATGGTTTATTTGTCATATGTAGGTTAACACGCAGTCAACAATGCGATTAAATGCTTAGGATAAGAAGAACCGTTAAAAACAAAAGTGGCATACAAAAACAAGTACACATCATGCAGCAGTAATAAGAAAATAAAGTGTCACAGATGTGGTTTCGTGCAGTATTATTGTCCAGAGTTCAGTAGTTTGACAGCATGTGGATAATAACTGTCTTCAAGTCTGATTGAAGATCCTTTTATTTAAACCCGATTTCAAAATAAAACTCAATAAATCTCAAAAACGGGTCTCCCACAAAGTATTGTGAGTGAAAGCAAAGGAAAAAAATTCTCCCATGTCCCCTCGCGGGCTCCGTACTAACCAGACCGTGATTGGAAAAAACACAAAAACAAACAAAATGTGGGCGGGGCTAAGAGGAGACAGATTTGACCCTCACCTCCATCTCCCCTCCTTATCCTGAAATGGCATGCACTGTTTTGTCTCTCTCTTCTCGCCGCCCCCCTCTTTTTGAACCGGTCACGTTGTGTCATTTTCAGACACATTTTGGGCCGGATGAGATTTTTATGTATTTATTTTAATGATATAGTTATTTATTTTCTTCCAGCATGTCTGTTTAGCCTGCTCAATCTGGTGTCGGTCTGTGAGCTTCTCCCCTCTCGTCAAGGCAGGGCAGGGTGCAGAGGGCAGTGTAAAATAAATGCTAGCTTTTACCTCTCAGCGGGTACCGAGACGTCCCGAGTTTCTGAATGATACCAAGAACAAACTCTCAACTACTGTATGTTTTTTACTTCGCACCCGGTGGCATCATCATGTTGTGACATCATTGCATGCCTGAGCATGCTCTTTCTTACTCTTTGGTTTATGAGGTTGTTTCGAAGTTAATGTGGAGAAAATAATATAATGTTTGAAATGAACAGGCTTGATGTGGTTATTGTTTCACTTCAGGTTTAGGCAGGTTTGCAGGGAGTGGTGGTTCTTCCTTAAATTAAGTCCTGGACGAGCCCCCATTTCTGCTGCTCCACATGCAACCAAACACAAACACAACTTTTCAGAAACATAAACAGCTGAAATATTATAAAGGATGTTTGGCCCACTCTGCTTTGCAGAATTGCTCTAATTCAACCCCTGTTCAAAGTCATGATACAGCATCTCAACTGAATTTCAGTCAAGACTTTGACTAGGCCACATCAGCACTTTCAATTTGTTTTTCTGAGCCACTCAGAGGTGGACTTGCTCTGGACTCGTGTTCTGGATCATTGTCTTGCTGCATAACCCAAGTGTGGTTGAGTTTAAGGTCACCAACTGATGGCCTATACATTCTGCAGGATTTTCTGCTAGAAAGCAGAATTTATGGACCAGCAGCAAAGCAGACCCAGACCATCACTCTACCACCACCATGTTTGATTATCTGTATGATGGACTGTTTCTAAAATTCTGTGTTAGTTTTACAGCAGATGAAACAGGACGCACACCTTCCAAAAAGGTCCCCTTTGGTCTTTGGAAGTTCATGGAATATTTTCCCAAAAATCTTGTGGATCATCAAGATGTTTAATGGTAAATGTGAGACAGGTTTTTGTTTTCTCTTGGGTCAACAGTGGTTCTGGCATTGGAAATCTCCCATAGATGAACGTTAAATGAACCCATCAGGGAGGCAAATGTTTTCTTCACACCCCTGCGGTTGAACTGATGGGTAGATAGAGATAAAGAATATTGGAGATGCAGAGAAAATGTTGAGATATATATATTTATATATATATACACCAGGTACCTCTCCAAAAATTGGAATATTGTGTAAAAGGTCAATATTTTTGTCAGAAAGTCATCTTCTATACCACATCTTCCATAGCAGGTTGCGGGGAAGCCGGTGCCCATCTCCAGCAGTCTATGGGGGGGAGGTGGGGTACAGGAGGTGGGGATAGGTTGCCAATCCATTGCAGGGCAACACACAAACAACCAAGCACACACTTATTCACACATCTATGGGCAATTTAGAGAGACCAATTAACCTAACAGACATGTCTTTGGACTGTGGGAGGAAGCCAGAGTACCCAGAGAGAACCCACGCATGGACGAGGAGAACATGCAAACTCCATGCAGAAAGACCCCCAGCCAGAAAATTAAAGTCATCCAAGTTTTTATGTCTTCAAGACATGCTTGTAGTCTATCTAACTGGTTGGGCTCATCAGGATTTATGGATAAGTAAAGCTGAGTATCATCAGTGTAACAGTGAAAATCTATCCTATGCTGCCTGATAATTTGACCTATTGGAAGCATATATATAGTAAAGAAAATTGGCCCAAGTACTGAACCCTGTGGTACTCCACAATTAACCCTGGAGTTTAAAGATGATTTATCATTTACATGAACAAACTGGAATCTGTCAGACAGATAAGATTTAAACCAGCCTAGCGCTGTTCCCCTGATCCCTACAGCATATTCCAGCCTTTTTAAGAGAATATTATGGTCGACTGGATCAAATGCAGCACTGAGATCTAACAGAACCAGAACAGACACAAGTCCATTATCTGAGGCCATAAGAATATCATTAGTGACTTTCAGCAGAGCTGTTTCAGTGCTATGATGAGCTCTGAAACCTGACTGAAACTCTTCAAACAGGTCATTGCTGTATAAATGTTCACACATTTGATTAGCAACTATTTTCTCAAGAATTTTAGATAAGAATGGAAGATTGGATATAGGTCTGTAATTTTTCAAGTCATCTTGATCAAGCGAAGGTTTCTTAATTAAAGGTTTAATTACAGCTACCTTAAAAGCCTGTGGTTCTGATCCATTTACTAAAGATAGATTAATCATACCTAAAATGGGGCTGGTAATCAGAGGGAACACTTCCTTAAATAATTTGGTTGGGATTGGGTCTAACATACAAGTTGAAGGTTTAGATGAAGCTAATATTTCTGATAACTCAGGAAGCTCCACTGGATCAGAACAGTCCAAACACAAATCAGGTTCTGCAGTTATTTCCAATGTTGTCTCACTTGCTGAGGATGAAGTAATCATCTTCAGGAGTATGTCAAAGATTTTCTTTTTAATAGAATCAATTTTATTTAAGAAGAATCCCATAAAGTCATGACTGCTGAGAGCTAAGGGAATGGATGGCTCAACAGAGCTATGACTCTGTGTAAGTTTAGCAACTGTACTAAAGAGAAACCTAGGATTATTCTTGTTCTCTTCTATTAATGATGAGAAATAAGCTGTTCTAGCTTGGTGAAGTGTCTTTTTATACAACAGTAGGCTATTTTTCCAGATTAAGTAGGAATCCTCTAGATGTGTAGAGCGCCATTTTCTCTCCAATTTTCTAACATTGTGCTTTAAAGTATGCAGCTCTGAATTAAACCAGGGAGTTAGCCTCCTATGAATGATTACCTTCCTTTTCAAGGGGGCTGCATTGTCTAATGCATCACGCAATGATGAAGTAACACTATGAACAAGAGATTCAATTTGTGAAGGGGAAGAAACAAAATTATTGTCCTCCACTGTGCTTTTCAGTGATAATGAGGAAATTAAAAGTGGAACAGATTCTTTAAAGGTTGTTACAGCATCGCCTGATAATGATCTACTATAATGAAATTTTCTTTCAGGTGTGGAGTACTCGGTTAAATTAAATTCAAAGGTTATTAAGAAATGGTCAGACAGGACATGGTTATGAGAAAATATTGTTATGTCTTTACACTCAATGCCATATGTCAGCACAAGGTCCAGAGAATGAAGACAAAGGTGGGTAGGTTTGTTAATGTTTTGAGCAAAGCCAATTGAGTCTAAGATAGCATTAAACACTTTATTTAAGCTATCACTTTAAGTGTCAACGTGAATGTTAAAATCCCCCACTATAATAACTTTATCTGTATTTAACACTAAATCAGATAAAAGGTCTGAAAACTGATCTAAAAATTGAGAGTAAGGGCCTGGTGGACGGTACAAAACAACAGACAGAAGAGGTTTTAGTGCTTTGCAATTTGGATGAGGAAAACTAAGGATTAAATATTCAAAAGAGTTGTAGCTATTGATTGGTCTGGGACTAATCAATAAATCGGACTGAAAGATGGTTGCTACTCCTCCTCCTCGCCCAGTATTTCAAGGAATGTGAAACTTTAAATAATTAGTAGGAGTTGACTCATTTATAGTAACATAATCCTCTTGCTGCAGCCAGGTTTCTGTGAGGCAAAGTAAATCAATCTGATTGTCACAAATCAGGTCACTAACTAGCAATGTCTTTGAAGAGAGATATCTTATGTTCAGTAAGCCACATTTAATTGTTTTATTTTTCTTTTTAGTTTGAGTTGTGTTTATTTTTATGAGATTTTCCTGATTTCCTCCCTTTAGATAATTTTTTAACCTATTCAATTTTGGCCGTGGGCGAGACACTGTCTTAATAGGGTAATGGGTGGGTAGCAGTACAGAAGCTGCAGAGAGAAGTGTTAAACTACGACCCTGCTTCCTGGTCTCAACCCTGGGTTGTCAGAGTTTCGGAGAACTAATAAATTAGGCCAGAATCCTAGAAAGAAGAGCTGCTCCATCCAAAGTGGGATGAATGCCGTCTCTCAAGATCAGACCAGGTTTTCTCCAAAATGTTCGCCAGTTATCAATGTAACCCACATTGTTTTCTGGACACCATCTAGACAGCCAGTGGTTGAATGACAGCATGCGGCTAAACATGTCGTCACTGGTCAGATCAGGGAGGGGACCAGAGAAAATTACGGAGTCCGACATTGTTTTGGCAAACTTACACACCGAAGCAACACTAACTTTGGTGACCTCTGATTGACGTAACCAGGTGTCATTACCGCCAGCGTGAATAACAATCTTACTGTATTTACGCTGATCCTTAGCCAGCAGTTTCAGGTAGGATTTGATGTCGCCGTTCTGGCCCCTGGCAGACATTTGACTATGGTCGCTGGTGTCTCTAGTGCCACGTTTCTGACTATGGAGCTGCCAACTGCCAGAGTTGGCTTCTCAGCGGGTGTGTCGCTGAGCGGGGAAAATCTGTTAGAAACGCCGACGGGTTGGTGGTGACCTGTGGGCTGGGATCTAGGACTATGCTTTCTACGTACCGTCACCCAACCGGCCTGAAGCCTCGGCTGCGCGGGCTCTGCTGGAGGACAGCTACGGGGAGCTACCCTCGGTGGCTCCATGCTGGCTAAGGGGCCTCGGCTATCTGCTGGTTTTTCAACAGCGCGGAGCCGGGCCTCCAATTCCGACACCTCGCCTACAAAGCTACAAAAATGCTACATTTATTACACGTACCATTATCATTAAAGGAGGCAGAGGAGTAACTGAACATCTGACACAGAGAGCAGGAGAGAGAAGACTCAGAGAGAGAAACAGCAGAACGGGTAGCCATGATGGAGCTAACGCTAAGCTAGCGACCCTTTACCACAACTAGAAAAACCATGTAAGACACAGAGAGTCCCCAAACGTTACATGTAGCAACAGAAAGTAAGTGTTTTAACTTGTTTATGTATAAGAACAAGTAAGAGATATCACAGTAGAGAGAAATCAGATCAAACGAGAGAGCTTCACACACCAAACAATCCACCGAGTCCAACAGTGAGAACAGGAAGTGACAAATTTGCCTTACCGACCACAGCTTTTCCAAACAAGGAAATGCTGACAAGCTGTATCTCCATAAAGCTTGTCAGCAGAAGGAAGCATGAAGTGCTCTACAATGTCCTGGTAGATGGCTGTGTTGACTGTGGCCTTCAGAAAACCCAGTGAACCAGAACTAGCAGATGACATGGCACCCCAACCCATCAGTGACTGTGGAAACTTTACACTGGACTTCAAGCAACGTGGATTCTGTGCTTCTCCACTCTTCCTCCAGACTCTGGGACCTTGACTTCCAAATGAAATGCAAACTTTGCCGTCATCTGAAATGAGGACTTTGGACCACTGAGCAGCAGTTTAGTTTAATCTCTATGACTGTTTGTGGCTTCCCCTCCTTTTGAAGGGTGTCGATGACTTTCTTCTGGACATCTGTCCAGTCAGCAGTCTTCCCCATGATTGTGTGACCTATGACCCAGAGTGAAAAACCATTTAAAGGCTCTGGAAACCTTTGCAGGTGTTCTGAGTTAATTAGCTGCTTAAGGCGTGACACCATGATTGTCCAATAATGAACTTTTTCATAGTATTCTAATTTTCTGAGACACTGAATTTGGGGTTTTCATTATCTTTAATCCACAATCATCAAAATTACAAGAAACAAAGGCTTGGAATATATCACTCTATGTGTAATGATTTTATATAATATATGAGTTTCAATGAAAAATATTACACTTTCACACAATATTTAAAATTTTTGAGATTAACTCGTTTTTCTGAAATATTTAAAAAAATATACAGTAATAATAAGGGATTATCCAAACCAGATTTAACTGGCCACTAAACTCTGCTTTTCATAACTGTCTCAATCTAAGGTGGACCTGAAGCATCAACATTAATTGAAAAGCCTCACTTTTGTGTTTTGAATTAAATAATCTTTGATCAGTGAAGAATAAACCAGTTGAGGTCTGGCCAGTGTAAAGCCTTAAGATTCTGAACTATAGATGGTGAAATCCAGCCTGGAGTCCTTAAATGCACATTAGAAACCAACTTCAGCCTAATTTGGCACCCAGTTGTGGACAGCAATATTTATTTTTACAGCACTAAACCCCGTGCAAGAACAGTTGGTCACCTGAAAATGCGGAGGTTTTGGCACAAGTCTAGCAAGTGGAGACTTTCTTCACAATTACTTGAAATAAATAAATTAAATAAAACCTACCCAAAGGCCCAGAGCTGCTTCTGCATCAATGGAAATCCACAAATACTCTAAAGTATGAGACATAGGGATTTATAGACAGTAACTAAAAAGAAATACAACACATCTTTAAAAGTTTTACTTCTTGATAAGATTTATTTGACTTTTTTGCACATGCCAAAACACAGCAGGGCACCTTTTTACAAGATTTTCCATTTTTTTCTGCAAGATTATTTCCAAGTCAATGAGAGCTGTGTCCAACCTAATATTTGAGAGGAAAAGCTCAGATTTAATGTCAGATGTGTTCAATTGGTAAATAATTAATATGTTTACGGTAATAATGCAACATCCTTCAGGATTCTGTGATCAGTTTTTAGGACCAGAGACAAAATCACACCATAATAATAAATAATACATTTTATTTTAAAAGACAATACAAGAAACACTGAAGAGCACAGTATAAATGAAGTGTTAAAAATATAAAACACACAGTCAAAATAACTTAGTAATTCAGGAATGAGATGTAACAATGAGGTTATTGGACAACCAGGATCAAAGTGATTAATGAAAAGTTATCTGAAAAGTGGAATTATAAGGGAGGATTTATTGCCTTCTGCTAAGAGCTCCAGAGCCGGGGAGACAAGCAGGTAAGGGCTCTCAGCCCCAAAGTGGACATGAGATCAGGTTGTTGGGTGATACAGGTGGAAGAAGAGCACCTAAGAGCATTGCTGTGAATGTTGGTGAGATGTTGTCGATGGCCCTGAAGGTTTTTATACGAAGCCAACTGAGTTATTGTGGGACAGGTGTAATGTGACTCACAGAAGGAGTTCTGAACCAGCTGCAATTTCTGGATGGACTTATCAGCTAAACCAATAAAAAGGGAGTTATATTAATCAATGTAGCCAAGGCATGGACCATATAAGAGGTACTGGAAGGTGTGAGAGGTCGATGCGGACGCAAAATGTTGCATAAGTGGAAGTATGCTACTCAAGTGACACTATTTATGTGGGACTGGAATGATTGAGTGCTGTCAAGGGCGTACCTTGAGGTACACCAAAAGAGAGAGGAGTAGATGGGGTGCAGATGTTTCGAGTTGAACTAACTGAATGCAGCCGGACAGATGATTTAAACCAGTCCAGGAACGTGTCTGATAATCCAATAGCAGCTAATCTGTCGTTGATGCATGTGTGAGAGAGCAGGTGCTGTTGCACAGCTCTGCAGTTAGCAGAATTAAAACAAACACAAGAAGATTACAGAGGAAGGTTAGCATCTTATATTAGCATGAAACACATTTAGCATAACTAACTGCAAACATCTGAGTTTGTGTGTGTTCCCTGTAAAGTCAGCCTGCCTCTACTGTAACTGCGAGGTTTTCCAAATGCTGCCAATATTTCCTATTCCAGCCTTTCATCCAACGGACAGAACTGGACTTTTTAAAAGGATCAAACAGAAAAACATTGCTGTCATGAGTTCAGATTCTTGTTATTTATTAATACCTAACTTCCTGGTAGCAGCCTGAAAGATGAGGACAAGACTAGGTTTCCAGTTATTAGAAAACAGTTAATAGAGTTAAACAATGCTCAATCTGACATATACCAGGTTAACTGTGGAGTACCCCAGGGGTCAGTGGTTGGGCCAAAACCTTCTGTTTTATATATCAATGATTTTATTCATGTATCCAGACATCTTCAAGGCAATCTGTTTGCTGATGAAAAATCTCTGTTCTAATCTGGGGACACATGTGTCTGATGTGATTAAAAAGGATTTGAGACACATAAAAATAAATGATCAAAGAATGTAATAGAGAGATTCCCAATGATTAATGTTGATTAATGTTGAAGGTGATGTGATTAAGTGTGTGAGAAAGATTATATTTCACTTATTGTTATTCTTGATGAAAGATGAAAATATCAAAGATGTTTGTGTTATTACAAAAAGTGAAAGACCCACTGAATAATAAAGCTTTGTTTACATGAAATAATTCACAGATCTTTTCCTATTTGACTTATTGTGTAGAGGTTTGGGGGAATGCTTGTGAAATGTTTACTAGTTCAGTTTTTATTTTGCAAACACGGCTGTAAGAATCATGAACAGAAAACAGTACAGAGATCCAACAAATTCACTAGTCCTGAATTTAAAATTTATGAAACTTTATGACTTGGTGGAAGAATGTTGTTTGCAAGTAATGTAAATAATACATAACATATTATCAGAGAATTTGCAAATATGATTTCTTAAAAGAAGTTGTATTTATAATTTATAAAGATCAGAGAAAACTTAAGTCAGAATTGGTCTGATGGAACGTTTCTGTTTTTGGAATTAATCTCTGGAATAATCTGTCTAAACAAACCAGAAAGTGTGGATCAATTTTTATTTTAAGAAAAAAATCAAATATATTATGTTGTCAAGATATTGTGAGATATATTGACTTAGTGGAGAGGCGTATTATCAAGAAGATAATATTTTCTTTCATTATTGCTTTCCAAAGAGGTATCTGTATGTTTAGTTTATCATGTTTAAGTAAATAGATTTTTTGAGAAAAAGGAGTAGATTATATAACATTTTTCTTCTTTGTACTCCTTTTCATTTATTATTGTGTCTTTATTGTTGGGATTATGAATCTGAGAATATTATTTAATATTAATATTTTAATATTTTATTAAATAATATTTGGGTCTGTTAAGGGTTGTCCTGTGAATACCAGCCCAGTAAGGTGATGGTATTAGAACAAAATAGAAAGGTGTGAGACGAGCTCTGACATTATTAAACAGCATAAACTCTGCACATATATGGAATAAATTCACACAATTTCTTAAAATACAAGAATTTATTAACAAAAATAAGTCAACTCAAAGTCAAACATATTTCAATCAACAAACTCTTTACTTTGCTAAAACAATCCAACTAAACTACCAAGCAGAATTAAAGAATAATGAAGACTAATGGACTATGTACAATATAAACAAGTTGATTAAAGATGATTGATAATCATGACCAAAAGAGTGATGCAACATTACCATGCAATGTTTATGTTTGAGAACCAAGGATTATCTTGAAGAATCTGGAAGTGAAGTTAAGTTAGTCTTGGAACCAACTTAGACAATAATCAGCAACATTTAGACAACCATTCACAATGTAAGATCAGATAAAATATTATTTTAATAAAATAATGTTTTAAATAATGATCTGCTGAATAAAACCAACCTTCTGGATGACTAATTTTCAATGGTGTCTAATTAGCTGCCTTTATTTATTAAAATAATATTAAAAGAAATATTATTAAAGGAAATGGTAAAATATTTAAGGAAATACAGGTCCTTCTCAAAATATTAGCATATTGTGATAAAGTTCATTATTTTCCATAATGTAATGATGAAAATTTAACATTCATATATTTTAGATTCATTGCACACTAACTGAAATATTTCAGGTCTTTTATTGTCTTAATACGGATGATTTTGGCATACAGCTCATGAAAACCCAAAATTCCTATCTCACAAAATTAGCATATTTCATCCGACCAATAAAAGAAAAGTGTTTTTAATACAAAAAACGTCAACCTTCAAATAATCATGTACAGTTATGCACTCAATACTTGGTCGGGAATCCTTTGGCAGAAATGACTGCTTCAATGCGGCGTGGCATGGAGGCAATCAGCCTGTGGCACTGCTGAGGTCTTATGGAGGCCCAGGATGCTTCAATAGCGGCCTTTAGCTCATCCAGAGTGTTGTGTCTTGAGTCTCTCAACGTTCTCTTCACAATATCCCACAGATTCTCTATGGGGTTCAGGTCAGGAGAGTTGGCAGGCCAATTGAGCACAGTGATACCATGGTCAGTAAACCATTTACCAGTGGTTTTGGCACTGTGAGCAGGTGCCAGGTCGTGCTGAAAAATGAAATCTTCATCTCCATAAAGCTTTTCAGCAGATGGAAGCATGAAGTGCTCCAAAATCTCCTGATAGCTAGCTGCATTGACCCTGCCCTTGATAAAACACAGTGGACCAACACCAGCAGCTGACACGGCACCCCAGACCATCACTGACTGTGGGTACTTGACACTGGACTTCTGGCATTTTGGCATTTCCTTCTCCCCAGTCTTCCTCCAGACTCTGGCACCTTGATTTCCGAATGACATGCAGAATTTGCTTTCATCCGAAAAAAGTACTTTGGACCACTGAGCAACAGTCCAGTGCTGCTTCTCTGTAGCCCAGGTCTGGGGAATGCGGCACCTGTAGCCCATTTCCTGCACACGCCTGTGCACTGTGGCTCTGGATGTTTCTACTCCAGACTCAGTCCACTGCTTCCGCAGGTCCCCCAAGGTCTGGAATCAGCCCTTCTCCACAATCTTCCTCAGGGTCCGGTCACCTCTTCTCGTTGTGCAGCGTTTTCTGCCACACTTTTTCCTTCCCACAGACTTCCCACTGAGGTGCCTTGATACAGCACTCTGGGAACAGCCTATTCGTTCAGAAATGTCTTTCTGTGTCTTACCCTCTTGCTTGAGGGTGTCAATAGTGGCCTTCTGGACAGCAGTCAGGTCGGCAGTCTTACCCATGATTGGGGTTTTGAGTGATGAACCAGGCTGGGAGTTTTAAAGGCCTCAGGAATCTTTTGCAGGTGTTTAGAGTTAACTCGTTGATTCAGATGATTAGGTTCATAGCTCGTTTAGAGACCCTTTTAATGATATGCTAATTTTGTGAGATAGGAATTTTGGGTTTTCATGAGCTGTATGCCAAAATCATCCGTATTAAGACAATAAAAGACCTGAAATATTTCAGTTAGTGTGCAATGAATCTAAAATATATGAATGTTAAATTTTCATCATGACATTATGGAAAATAATGAACTTTATCACAATATGCTAATTTTTCGAGAAGGACCTTTATATGAATATTAAATTTTCATCATTACATTATGGAAAATAATGAACTTTATCACAATATGCTAATTTTTTGAGAAGGACCTGTATTTTGGAGAAGAGCCAAATCTTTCTGGAGAAATGGGGCTTAATGGTGTTTACTTAGTTATCAAATTTAGTAAAATGATATTAGGGACACATTATTTCAGTGTTGCCAGGTGTACGATAATTATCATATTTGTACGATAATTTTGCTCTCTGTACGATGTACAATCAATATTCCTAAAAAAAGGGCAAAATAATTTGACCATTCCGTGAATGTGTGGTTGTAATCAGTCGTCATCAGCCTATTGCCAAAGTCTGTTGGAGTTTTTTTATGAACCTTGAAGGCATCTGTGTCCGGATTCGGAAACAAATGCTGGAAATTCCAGCCAATCGTGCTTTTCTAAATGTGACCTATGCGTGACGTGATGCGTTGGCCTCAGAACAACGGACATGATTGGCTGAATAGTCCACTGCGCCCGCCCATGATTGAGGAAAAGAAAAGAAGAAGCAGAGCCCGGCACTGTGGGGCTGCAGATGTTGATAAATCCATTCCGTACTGACGCCACAAAGCTGCGAGTGTTTGTTAGACGCTATTCAACACATCAACAGACTTGTTATTTTGGGTATGACGAGTGTACAATAATTTCCCTCAAAATACGATAACTTTATGTCTCTAGTACGATAATCCTACATTTCTCACCTGGCAACACTGCATTATTTACTGGATTGAAAACTAAACCTTTTTGGGTAAATATTATTTAGCAACAAGCACATGTTCTTAGCTGTTGGCAGTTGAAGCTAACAAAGAAGCTGATAGCTTAGCACCAGAACCAAACAAACACCTTTAAAATACCGTCAATAAAAGGGTTAAAACGGCGCGTTATGATCAATCTTCTGATGAAAATCACCCTTCAAGTAAAGTTGTCTTAACTTTAAAAACACACAAACACAGAACACAACCTGAATACGTGTGCTGCAGATAGCCTGCTAAAACCAAGAGAGCTGAGTTTCACACCAACAAAACCAAACCTCATAAAATGGAAAAACGTTTACATCATTTCGTCCTAAATATCTCTCTGCCCAAACTCTAACCTCGTTTGAATTGTGTTGTGGAGGAGTTGTGGACGACGACGTTCGAAGAAAGCTCCGTGAACAAAGGCTTAGCTTCCAGCTAACCTCCGTAGCTGTGGATGAAAGACGGCTCGTTCTGTCCGCCAACCAACTGCACATTACCGTAACCACGGTGATGTGGGGCCGTTGTCCTTCCTTCAGACTCGGCTTGTAGAGACCGTGTCTCTGCAGGGAACTCTGGAGCACAGTTTGCTTCTGCAGGCCTCAGAAAGAAAGTAAAGCAATGCTTATACCTTAATTTCCATTTTATGAATGAATACCGGATTCTTTCAACAGTAATTCATCAGTATTTAACTTGTGCATAAGATCGCGTGATCTTATGACATCCTTGGATCCAGTTTGAAGAGTTTATGTAAGTTTGCCAGCAAAGAGACATTAGCGCGTTGTTCCCCCCTATCCGGTCCCTCTGGAGGCCGTGTGGAAGAGATCGGACCATTAGGGGAAGTGGGGTTTTATGTGGACAGTGGCATCATGGGAAGTTCGCTGTTACCCCCAATTCCTAATGGTGCGTTCACACGGAACACGGATTCTGCGAATATTTCGCGTCATTTGTGTGCATTTGCCCGCTTGACATTCCGCGTGAACTCCGCGTTGCCAAATGTCAACAAGCTGCAACGCTTCGCCGCGTCATCAAATAGGAGGAGCTTCCATCTGCTGCTTGCTGGTTTCAACTGAACATGGCGGACATAGATTTCACGGATAATCACAGCGTTTTACCTGTGGAGAGCCGAAAAACGCCACCGACGTCTCTGGGTTCACCAGATTCTTCAGGGAGGGGAAAAGTTTGGAGAGTACCACCACCTACTCTAAGAGCTGCGTCTGGATGACAGTTGGTTTCAGCGGTACTTCCGTCTATCCAGGACCCAGTTCGAAGATCTGCTGTCCCACGTTGGGAGACGACTCAGCCTACGGGACACCAACTACCGGTGCTGTATCCCCGCTGCTGAACGCCTGTCCATCTGTCTTCGATGAGTAAATACATCTCAGCTAGTTAGTTGAGTCATACAACTCAGGCTTGCCGCACAGTGAAAACAGCTTCTTCTCCGCCGCAGTCTTTCACCCTACGTCACAGCCACATCCAGCTCCTGATTGGTTGACGCGACGCGAATTTAGAAAAAAGTTCAGATTTTTCAACTCATCCATCGCTCTCGCTTCGCTCAGCGCGCCTTTCGCACCGTGTCCTTCGTCTCCTTCGCACCGCCTCGCGCCGCTTCACTCTTGAACGCGCCTCTACATAGGGATAACATGTAAATTGGCCGCTCCTATCGCAGAATTTGCGTTTGGTGTGAACGCACCATAAGCTGTGCCGGAAGTAGGTTAATGCAATTTATTTTTAAAGTTCCAGAAAAGTCTGTACAGCATTTCCTGTTGTAACTCATGGCTATGGGTCACAACATTCTTCTTTATAATAGAAGGTGTTGTTACTTATATCTTTTAAATTAAATTTAATAAATTCAATAAAATATAAATAAAAATACAGTTTTTCTCATTTTGACTAAAGCTTTTTTACCCAGTTCAGTCTTTGTACCCAACCATTGAAAACCAACTAAACAAATTATTAATGGAATCAGTTTGCATGGTTTTATTTCTGACATAAATACCAGCTCATGTTGAAGTGACTCTGCAGAACAGAAAACTGGAAACAATGAGCCTTTAATATGAGAAACGTCAGACCAGAGGTGGGAACTGTTGTCCTGACACACCTGATTCATATAATTTGATGATCTCCTCAGTGTGTTCCTAACTTGTGCAAGAACCTCCTAAAGACCCATCTATCCAGAAAACCCAGACATCTCTCTCCAGATCATTCTGGGGGATCCCACTGACTGAATTTATCTACCCTGTGTCAATACTTTCAGCTCTTACAAGTTTACAGTAGGTCTCTGCTTTTCTGACTAATGCTCTGAATGCAAACCCACACCACATATTTCAGATTTCTATTTATAAAAAGATTTGAAGACAATGTATCATTTACTTCCACCTTTTTAATTATGCACCACTGTGTGAATGGTCTTACACATAAAATCCGAATGAAGTACACCCAAGTCTGTGGTTGTAATATGGAAAAAGGTGGCTAAAGTTCACGGGGTGTGAATACTTTTGGAGGACCAGGAGACAACGGGTGTGAACTAGGTTGCGGTCTGATTGAATGATATAGCAAAACAGTGACCCCTGCTGTCCAAAAGTAGAACTACACTTTCTAATGTATTACCCAGCTCGCCTTTGTGTTAGTTTGAAACCAATTTATAAGGATACCGAAAGGCGTCTGTCACCACCGAAGCTCTTTTTTTTGTCACTTTTAGGTTATCCCCCAGCATGAAGCGGCTGTAGCTGCTGCAGCACAGCGGCAGCGGGTCGTTGCGTGGCGGTTTCCGGTGTCCGTCCGTCTGCTGGAGGATGGCGTCCGGCGTCGACCGCATCCCCTCCGCCGCCGGTCCTGAAAATACCCACGGTTATCAAGCGCAGACCGGAGACAGCAACGAGGAGCGTCGATAAGCAGCTCCGGTAAGTTATGGCGAATTGTTCTGGGTTTGGATGGAGGTTTGTTCTTTCTAACGGATGCGGGGAGGTTTGGCTGCAGGAGGCGGATTTTTCCCCTGCAGCTCCGGGGCCTGCTCTCATTAAGACTCCCTTCGTATCGCATCAAACCAGTTAAAGTGGCCACTTTTTATCTTGAGCGATGTGGTTAATGAGCTGCAATGCTGCAAGTGTCCCTCATCGTTAACAAATCGGTCAGTTTTTCTGCTTCAGCACTATAAAACCCCGGATGTTATTCTCTTTTTTTAAATGAGAGGAAGCTCCTTCCGTTAGCAGCTAACATGCTAACATCGAGCTACATCCTGGAACACAAACATTTTTATGGCTCATCCTGAAGGAAATTACATATTTCTGGATGCGTTAAACATGGCGCTTTATTGTTGAAACATGAACAAAAACAGAATTTAAAAAATAGTCAAAATTTAAAACCCTTACATGTCCGATTAACTTCCCAGGAAATAGACCGAGCCCACTGATTCTGTTTTCTTTCTGAAGC
Source organism: Girardinichthys multiradiatus (assembly GCF_021462225.1). Lineage (NCBI taxonomy): Eukaryota > Metazoa > Chordata > Actinopteri > Cyprinodontiformes > Goodeidae > Girardinichthys > Girardinichthys multiradiatus. The sequence continues at coordinate 51,621,088 of NC_061797.1, read as the reverse complement.
TAAAGTTACTTAAACTAACTGTCACTTTCAGTGCTCTCTTCAAATATAAAAACAATACTAGTATCCTATACACAGAAAATAACACGTCAACAGTAGCTTACACTTATTTTATTTATTTTTAAATCCCTCTTAACATAACTAGAAGCAAGACTTTGAATTTATTAGCACTTTGTTTCAGACGTTAGACAGCTCCCTCACTGTTTCGGCTTTTATACTTACATAATTTCAGTATTATCTTGTATATTTGTTGTTTACATTTATTTTTCTCTTTATTCTGCGTCCTTCCAGGTTTTCTCCAAACACTAAAGAAACATTGAACAATCCATTAGAGACTTGCATCCCATTTCTTCAACTGCATCCATCCTTGTGTCAGGTTTGGGATATAATCCTGCCCCTCTGAACGCTGATCTCCCTGCATCCACAGTGGAAGGATGACGGAGGCATGGCAGCAGCAACAACAACAGCAGCATGCAGTGGCTCCACCCTCTGTTGTGCACACTCTCCCTCAGGCAGCTGACAACTCACTGAGCTGCACGGTGTATGGAGTCGTCCTGCAGCCAGACACCTCTCTACAGCAGTCCCAGCACCCCCAGCAGCACGTCGTTCAAGCCCAGCAGGCCTCCTTGCAGGTAGGGGCTGACAGAGGGCACAAGTGTGGAGCCTGTGGCCACGACCTCTCCCACCTGGCCAATCCTCACGAGCACCAGTGCATGGTGACTCAGGACCGGTCATTCCAGTGCACACAATGCATGAAGATCTTTAGCCAGGCAACCGACCTACTGGAGCATCAGTGCGTACAAGTGGAGCAGAAGCCTTTTGTGTGTGGCGTCTGTAAAATGGGCTTCTCGTTGCTCACCTCTTTGGCTCAGCATCACAACTCGCATGGGAACAATCCGATGAAGTGCTCCATCTGCGAGAAGACGTACCGGCCAGGCTCTGGAAACGTCACCCCGACCTCTTCAGCTGCCAACCCCCAGCAGCCCACCACCGGAGAGACGTCTGGCGGTGGTGCAGTCATCAGCGCCTCGTCTCCGCCCACATTTGAGGCCTCCGCACCCGACCGGCCATATAAGTGCTCAGTGTGCCACAAGTCCTTCCGGCATCTGTCGGAGCTGACCCGCCACGAGAGGATACACACTGGGGAAAAGCCATACAAATGTGACACGTGTGACAAAAGCTTCAGCCAGTCCTCGCATCTGGCGCACCACCAGCGCACACACAGCTCCGAGCGGCCGTATAAATGTGCTGTGTGTGAGAAGAGCTTCAAACACCGCTCTCACCTGGTGCGGCACATGTACGCGCACTCCGGCGAGCACCTTTTCAAATGCAACCTGTGCGAGATGCACTTCAAAGAGTCGTCGGAGCTGCTGCACCACCAGTGCCAGCCAGAAAGCGAGAGGCCGTTCCGCTGTGGCTCATGTGGAAAAAGTTTTAAGAGGCCGTCAGATCTGCGGCAACACGAACGCACGCACTCTGAGGAGCGGCCTTTCCAGTGCGACGAGTGCCAGATGAGCTTCAAGCAGCAGTATGCTCTTGTGCGCCACCGCCGCACGCACAAGAACCCAGCCGATCGGCCGTTCAAGTGCAACCTCTGCGACAAGGGCTTCCTGCAGCCGTCCCACCTTCTCTACCATCAGCAGGTACATGGCATGGAAAGTCTCTTCAAGTGTGCATCCTGCCAGAAGTCCTTCAGCCAGTCAGGGGAGCTGCTGCGGCACAAATGTGGTGGTGAGGTGGAAAAACCTTATAAGTGCGACGTGTGCGGTAAGGGCTACAAAAAAAATTCAACGCTGCAGCGGCACCAAAGCACCCATTGCACAGAGAAGCCTCTAAAGTGCTCTTTGTGCGACAAACGCTTTGTGTCGTCGTCTGAGTTTGTCCAGCACCGCTGTGACCCGACAAGGGAGAAGCCGCTAAAGTGTCCTGACTGCGAGAAGCGCTTCAGGTACTCTTCGGAGCTGCAGCGCCACCGCCGGGTTCACACGGGCGAGAAGCCCTTCAAGTGCGCCAACTGTGACAAGAGCTTCAAGCAGCGAGAGCACTTGGCCAAGCACCAGAGCGTGCACTCGCGGGAGACACAGTTTAAGTGTGTGTGGTGCGGCGAGCGTTTTGTTGACCTCACGGCACTGCAGGAGCACACAGTGCAGCACACTGCAGAGAATGAGAACTTCCCAGAAGCATCCTGTATCCAATGAACTCCAAATGTGACATTCACTCAGAAGGAAGCAGGTTTTAGTTAAAACACGCTCCCATTTATTCTAATCTTGAGGACTCGGTTCATCCTCTCCCTCTCAGTGAGTCCAGGGCACAGGGGGAGTCAGAATCCCTCTTCTTTTGAGGAACAAAAACTTGAGCAGAAAGAAAACGATTTGAAATGTGGGACGTCTTTTTTCTTTATAAAGTCTGGGACCGTAGTCTGTGGTTGCATGTGGTTGTTTGTTTCGTAACTGTTGAGTCTGTTGTTGAGAAAGATGGCTCACGCTTCCAGACTGTCATCCCATTTGTGCTTTGTGTCAGCTGCTGATTGTCCATGTGCCTTTAATTATTCGTTTGTTTTCATCTTTTTCTGCTCACTTGTTTAGTGTTTTGTTTTGATTTTGTCATGTCCAGTGAAGCTAAAAGCTAACCCCTCCCCTCCTGTTCAGCAGCTGGCGTGTGCAGCAGCATCTTCCCACATCGATAGATCCTATGTAGAATCATCTGTTTTATGCATGGATACTTAGCTCACCTTAGTATTATTGTTGTATGATAGGTTTGGTTTATTTAGGATGGCATCCTCAGAGGAAGAAGAAAAGACTTCACATGGATTTGTGAAACTGTATAGCCCGTGTCCTATAAATTCTGTGTTGTTGTATCTTTGTATTAAAACAAATGACATGTAGGTAACTAACCCGCGTACCTATCGTGTCATAGAAACACTTGACTTGTGCAATAGAATGTGCACAGTGTAATATTTATGACTACTGATTCATGAAATAGTCTACTCTGTTATATTATAGATTGTGTGTATATGCTCTGAAAACTGTATAGTGCTTATGTTACCTGCTTTTTTATTCACTCTGAATGAGCTTGCTGCATTCTGCAGGCAGCTTAGTTTCATTTCCACCAGAATGATCACAAGGTTTAACCCCACAAAGCATTATGTTGCTTACCTGCCACAGAAATAGTTGCATTAGTTTTAGATTTAACTAAAGTTATGTTATAATTATTGTTGTTTGTTTTTAAGAATCGGCCTTGTATTGTTTCCACAGAATCCTAGCCTCCTCCAGGTCCAAGCAGGACATAACAATCTGAGTAAAACTTTCACTTATTTGATGGTTTATACCAAGGTTAAAAGTGAAAAAAGACAAAAATATGATGTGTGTGCTTTAGTTTACTGTGTGGATTTCTATATTCTGTACAATCTTTGCAGTATATTTAAAGGAAAGTTTTTGGACTAAGAATCATGGACTGAGGGGCTGCAGGGTGGGAAGGGGATGGGACTGAGTGCCATGGTTTGAATCCTGGTGAGTCTGCTTCACAATATCCTGCTGGAGTACGAGGAGAATGAGTGTATTGAAGCATATGGATATCATTATAGACTCCTGTTCATACTGTATATTCAAATAAACCACCCTTATAATAAGCTGTGTCTCTGTCATAAATTCGTAAATGCTTTAAAACAATAGTTCGGAGCAGATTGTGATACAGTGGCTTGAAAAACAATTTGTTTCCCCATTTTGTCACATTTCAACAACAAACTTCAATGTGTTTTATTTTTATTAGGATTTTCTGTGACAGACCAACAAGTACCACGTCGTTTTTTTTTTTTCTTTACAAAAAATCTAAAAGGTCTTTTTTAGCCTCTTACAGGTTTTCACATCAACTCTGACTAGCTTTTTTTTGTCCCTACATGTTGGTTGCAGCATCCCCACAGCATGATGCTGCTATCACTATGTTTTAACATGGGGATGGTAGTGTGTTTTACGTTTGGTTTAATCTGAGCTGAGCACCTTCCCCTACACAACCTCCTTTGACTTTCTTTCAACAATGGCTTCATCATCACCTCTTCATCACCAACAGAGCTGTGAGAAGTTCTTCACAGCTGTCTCCCTGACCTGTCTGCTGTGTCCCATGGTCTTTATGACGTTTTGTCTCTAATAAAACTGAGGCATGTTACACTTATCAGATATTTGCTACAAACAATGTAGACAGCCATTTATGTTCTTTCCACTTAATTTGATGTGCTTCTTTATGTTTTTAATCATTTGATGTCACTGGGTGAGTAGAAGGGGTTGAATACAAATGCTAACACAATAATACCGTTTATTCTTTGCAAAATATATAGTAAATAGCCAGAATGTTCGCATGGTACATAAAATAGTTTTAGGTTTCATAAAACATTTATGATTATTTATTTTAGCTAAATGAGATTACAATCTTGCTCTTGTTTTAGACAGTATTGACATTTACTGTTTTTCTTGTTTTTAAACTTAGAAATAGTCTTCATTCAACTTTACAATTATGTTCTATGTGTTTATTTACAGGTATCAGAGTAAAGGGGGTAAACACAAATGCACAACACACTTTTCCGTTTTTACCATTGCAGTTTGTGGTTGTAAGGTGAGGAAATGGGTGAATAAAATTAGGTGACTTCTGATGACAGTTTATTGTGATGGATTTTATTCTGGAGTATTAGAGTAAATGGGGTTTATAGTCTTTACAACAAGCATTTATTTAGTTTTTTTCTTTATAAAGCATGAATGTGCAGCTAGTGAATTATTCTTTTTTTTTTTTTGTATTTTAAAGAAATAATATTCTTTAACATGTCTGTACTTTATTAACATCAACAAAATATTTATTTTCAACATGTTTTACATAAATAATCGGGATTTTTTTTTTATTTTTAGATTTTAGCATTTAAAAAAAAAAAAAAATAGGTCTTTAATTGTATTTTGTCCGATATATGTAAACAAGCCAAACTACTCTTAAAATTTTAGGCTCATTAAAGACATATGTTACATACAGATATTTATTTATGTTATTTGAATAAGATAAGAATAATAAATATTGTTAATTTTGTAGCGCTGGTGATGGAGCTTCAGCTCGGTTAGCTTCCGGGGGATGTTTACTGCAGAGGTGAAGATCAGCCGCTGATGGAAACACCTCCACCACCACCGCCCATCTGTCAAGATCAATAAACCCATCACCTGTTCGACCTCCTGGGACCTGTTCGGCTCGCGCACCCGCGCGGACATCGGAGCTGAAGTCGCGAGCGAACGACCGTTAATGACGGAGGAGCCTCTCTTCGCTCGAGGTTAGCGGCTAACTTTAGCTTCAGTCTCAGCCTCCAGAAAATACGCCACCAGTCGACCAAATTGATTGATATTGTGACCAGTTTGAGCTGCGTGGCCACACTGGGCTGAGCCCAGTTGGTACATTTCTCTGTGACGCTGCAGTTTTGGGTCAAACTTTTATGTTTTTCTCTGTTTTAACTAGCTAGGCTACCGTTACCAGTTAGCCCCGTTAGCGTCCATCACAGATGATGCTAACTAATCCCGCCACAGAGTAAGGACTAGTCTCCCGGGTTATTGGTATGTTTTCACGTTGATTGACGCCAAAATGCTCCGTTAGATTTATAACAAAGCTGAGTTTAGGCTAAAGAGTCAGAACAGACGATGTTAGAGGCTTAAAACGGCCAAAATAACAGGACTTCCTCTGAGAAATCATCGCTAAAGATGCTCAAATTATATCAACTTTATAACCAGTTCATAACGGTTTTAAGGCTCATCTGCTTCTCACTATTTTAGGACAGAAAAAAACAAGTATTCAGATTAAATTAGTTATAAAACGCTGTGTGTAGTAAATATATTACAGTAATATATATATATATATATTTGTATTATTATTATTATTTTACAGGCACAAAGGAGCCTTGGACAGAAGTCCTGCAGGATTTTATTCATCCTAATTCCAGGCTTCAGTGACCTAAATACGCCCAGATTTTTCATATAGTGTCTGTTAAATTTAGACGTTCGTTCATATCTGGTTTCTTCAATCAGTTTTTGTTTTGCAGAGATTTTTGGAGGCAGACGTTTATTTGCAGAGGAATTTGTGTGTTATTATGCTGTAAAAAAACTATCTAGAAGGAATAAGCCGTCAAAAGGAAATCACCCCCAGATATTTGGCTGTCTGTATTCTTTTGAAGATGGCTAAATATTGTATGTTTTAGCTAATTCCAGTTAAACCGTCTTGCTACTTTATCCACTTCCAGCTCCTATTATCAAGGGAAAGTATTCAAGACTTTTGGCTGAAAAAACAAAATTTTTTTAGTTAGTTTTTGATCAAATCTGTAAACTAAATGTAAACTATTAAGCAAGTAATTTAATTATTTGATATAATGTAGGTCTTCAGTTAAAAGCCTAACTGCCCTAAAAAGCTCTAACTGAACTTGAAACTCCCTGAAACCCTGAAGATGCAGTAATCTGTTGGAATTGATCAGCTTTGATTAAAGACTGGCTGGTCAAATACTGAAAAACAAGATTTCTTATTCATTGAAAGCATTAAAACTTAGGAGGTTGCAAGTTTTTAGTTTAAACTTTTGAACCAACACCATGTACTTTGGTTAGCTTTTTTGATTATTATTATTAAGAAATAACTTTCAGCTGTATTCTAAACTACTGCCGCTGCCAAGGAAGCTCCCAAACATTTGTTACGGTTTTGTGTTGAAGTCCTGTGACCAAATAAGAGAAACAGGCTAAAGCCATAAAGCACTGAAATCAGTAATGGTCAGACAAATCCTGACCGGTCATCTCAACTATCCTCCATCTCACCTGCTTGTTTGCTGATGCTGAGAGGTGTGCGCTCAGCGCTTGACGTTCATGTTGAGCATGTTGTTTTTCTGAAGTCCACAATCAGCTCATTCAGGTGTAAGTTGTGTATTGTCAGATATGAGACGGAGCACTACAGTTTTATCAGTAAACCTTATGATCGAGGGTATTCACCAGGGGGCTCAAAACACATCCTTGAGGTCCTCCTTTGTTCATAATAGTGCCGGAGGTGTCGTTGCCTCCTACGACAGGAGCGGGAGGTCGTGGTTGGAATACTGAGCTGTGGCTTGTAACAGCATTTTTTAGATACTGTGATTCCCCTTCTGGCTATGCATGAGTGGGGTTATTGCGCTGGTCTTGAAAAATTGCACAAAATGGTCCGAATCCAGAGAAGAAACCAGTTTCGAATTGGTTAATATTTATTCTCATGTTGGGTGCTAGAATCTGGCGATGGGCGATATGAACGCAACATTTATCCCAATATTTTGTGGTATGTATTGCGATGTGATAAAAGTGATGATACGTTTTTATAACTTTTTTTGTAGGCCCCAGAAATACTGCTCTTCAAGAACATTCTCATTTTTATAACGGGCTCCTTCAGGACACAGGTTACATGAGATTTAGTGATTTTAATTGATGCTTTCATGTAACCAGCAGTGAAGAAACAAGTAAAAGTAACAATTCTGATACTACAGTCGAGGTTTGCGGTTTTCAGACATAATTCATTGGAATTTATTGTTAACACAATAAATGACTTTAAGGATATGTTAAATGCCTATCCCTACTCTAATCTTTACCAACTGAGAAACATCTGGAGATGCTACTGGATTTTTAAACTTTTCTAATCCTCCTGTTTACGTCTATTAGGAGAGTAAAATACTGCAAACGTGAATAGCATAGAACCATTGAAAACATGCAGAAGTGCCCTTAAAATGTTTTCTGTCTTTAATGGACTTGTTTCTATATGATTTGTCTGGAACCTCTTAAAATGTTAGTTTTCTGGGGCCCGTTATCCATTGATCCGTTCCTACTCACCTGGATTGAACTGATCCCGAAGGTTCCCTCTTGAATCCAAACCAGCTTTAACCAAAGTCCTGGTTCACATGGTTTAAGCTTACTTAGTCTTACCAAAAAACTCTGAATTACCATTTAATTTGGTGTAAAGCGAGTTTAAATGACTCTCATTATTGTTTTAGAGTTTTGTTTCTCTAATGTGACAAACTAAAAGATGCGTTTATAGACTGAGAATATAAGTTTTAAGGTTTATTATTTTCCCATTTAAACATCTCTGTGTTAATCTGGTCTAGGAAAAATGAAGCTGAACAGATTTCCCAGACTTCCCGCTGGGCTTTATTCTGCCGCTACGCTGGTTCAGCTGGGGTCCTGTTCGGGCAGACAGGTTTCACGTGTATCACCTTTGCATCACCTACGATGTGTTCGCAGTACGAGAAAAAAAATCAGTAAAATAATAACTTCTGCTCTTTTATTAGTTTTTCTTCAGGCTTCCGCAGTTGATCCAAAGATAAGGAAAGCCGTTATTTATTTATTTGATGGCCTTTTTGACTCTTACCTGATCAACAGTTTAAGATTTAAGATGTTTTTCCTGTTTGTTATGCTTTTGTTTTCTACATGGACATATTTGGTGGGAATTAATAACAATATGTTTCTCTTCCATTTTATGTTATTAGATTATTTCTACTCTAGCCTGAAGTAGTAATTATCTTAATGAATCAATATGAACTTTTTATTGTTTTAAAAGATACATTTCAATGCTTTATTAATGAATAATTTTTAATTCAGTTAATTTTTTGCTGTAATTCGTGACTCTTCCTCCTGTTTTTGGATAATCCAGTTAAACAGTGTTGTGAAAAAAAAATTTCTCCACTGAAATGTTTCAAATTAAATTAATTTCGGGTGACAAAGATAATCTGACTGAACACAAGAATCAGTTTTCAAATGATAAATTTAGTTTTCTATGTAAAAAAATCTCCCCTAGCCAATCAGGGGCCCCATGCGTTTATGTTATTAATCATATTGTTTTAGTTCAGTTTCACACCCAGGCCTGATTACTGCCTGACCTGTAGAAGGCAGAAAGGACTTCAGTAGAGCTTGTTGGACAGCGTGAAGTAGGCTAAAAGATCTCAGACAACTCACTGTGTTCTAATTTTAAGAAGTTAAAGAACAGATGAGAAACAAGGTCAGGTGATGGTCTGGGGCAACGTTGCTGCTTCAGGACCTGGACAACTTGCTGTTATTGATGGAAACATGAATTCTGCTTTCTACCAGAAAATCCTGAAGGCAGATGTCCGTCCATCAGTTAGAAACCTTAACATCAAATCCACCAAACAATGCAGAAGGATAATGATCCAAAGTCCACCAAAAAGTAAAAAAGTAACGGTTTCTAAGTGCCCAGAAAAGGAATCTGTAAGGGGGTAAATACTTTTTTACTGCATTGTAGAACATAACCTGTTGGTGAACTCCAAGTCAATTCTGAGGTACAAACTTCCATGGATGTGCTCCACCTTCTCCCTACAGCTGGCGGTTCTTCATCCCATCCTTCCCAACATCTTGCTCAGGGGCTTCACTCACTCAGTGATAGTAGCTCTGTCGGTGTGCACCGCGGCCGCTTCGGACCGGCCCGGCACCTTTTGTAAAGCGCCACAGGCAGCCAAAGCCAATGCTAAGCACAGCGCAGGGATCTTAGAGCCACAAACCTTGCACAGCCGCTGCGCTGCCTTCCAATATCGAGCCTACGAGTATTCTGAGGGAGGAAACGGTCCCGGACACGGAGCCGCAAAGCCAGCGATGCCCGGACCCTCACCGGCCAGCAGCAAGGCTCGGGTGTACACCGACGTCAACACACAGAAGAACAGAGAGTACTGGGACTATGATGCACACGTGCCAAACTGGAGGTAAAGTGCAGCAGCGGTCAGCATCAGCAGGTCTGAAGGGTCTTTGTTGTTGCATCACTTTGTTTCTGGTCTTTCAGCAATCAAGACAACTATCAGCTGGTGCGCAAACTGGGCCGAGGGAAGTACAGCGAGGTGTTCGAGGCTATAAATGTGACAAACAATGAGAAGGTGGTGGTGAAAATCCTCAAGGTGAGACATCTTCATCATCCTTCATGTTACAGATTCTCCTCCATTTAGGATTATTAGAAAGTGTTTTGAAAGCGCAGGAAATATATTTACAGAAACCTGCAAATATATTAATGCAACATCCACAAACCTCAAGGTGTTTTATGCAATGGTAGATAACTGAAGTGGAGACAAAATGACAGTGATGCATGGTTTTCAAGATGTGCCATTTGGTTTTTTCAAGATATTTTTTCAGCACTAGAGGTCTTTATTTTTCATTTTTCGAGTAGGCAGACGGGAAGAGAGTAGAGGAGATATTCGGCATAGGTCGCCGGGTGGGTGCGAGACCCGAACCCGGGACGGCTGCATTGAGGAACTCTATATATGCTCGCATTTGTTTTCAGCCCCATTTACTCATATATCCCTGAATCAAGTCGAGTGTGACCAGTTGCCTTCTGATGTCACCTAATTAGTAAATGAAGTAAAATGTCCGGCACAAGGAGCCAAGGTTGGGCGATTAGACGAGTTTATAGACCATCGACGACAAGCCGTTGTTTTTTTTTTTTGGTCTATGGATTCAGAGCCAAACATAGTCTGGCGTAGTCTACTACGCAGACGTCCACTGGACGCAATAAACTGCTCGGTGGGAAAAGGTCTCCACATGGAACTGTTTTATATGTGACACGCTGCTCCAAGCAGCCGGTCTTCAACCAGAAATGCTCGTGCAAGTTTGTCATGTTTGAGGCCTTTGCTGCCACTAAACGTCTGCACAGGTGCCTCGTTGCTGTAGTTACGTCCTGTGGTTTTACCTCTTTCATTCGGCTTAAAGCCAAATTAATCCCAAATAGGCCACTTGGTATCTTTTGCTAACTGGTTCCTCCATTTTTGGACATTTGTGTTCTAAATTGGCAAATCAGTCCGTGGCTGTTAACATTGCTCCGCCCACCTGTGCGAATACATCGCCTACCGTCATTTCTTGGACTGACTATTGACTGGAAAAATGTTAGATATCGCCCAACCTTTCAAGGTGCTCCGTTCAGACGAGACTAACACTGAACACTTTGGCCAACATGGAAAACTCTGTATGGTGCAGAAAACATCACAATGGGACAGGTTGGATCAAAGCATGTTGATGTCTTACAATGGCCTAGTCAAATTATGAGCTGCTCAGGATGAGATGAACCAAACATATGTGGAAAGTCCTGAAAACGAAGTTAACTCCCCATCCATTCTGACCGGTTCTAAAAGAAAAATGAGCCTGTCTACAGCCTGTAGACATTCAAAGCTGGTAGAGACAAACACCATCTGGACCTACAAAAAAAGGTGGTTCTACAGAGCGTTGACTCAGGGGGCGGAATACAAATCACGTCCCACTTTTCAGATTGCTTGTAAAACTATATGAAAAGCATGTTTCCTTTTCCTTCCATTTTACAGTTATTCACCACTTTGTGTGAAGTTTGAGGTTGGAAAATGACAACGTGTGCAAACATTTTCAGGCATCAAGCAAAGAAAGATCTTCCTCTTCTCTGAGTCTTTGTTTTTGTTCCTCAGCCCGTCAAGAAGAAGAAGATCAAACGGGAAATAAAAATCCTGGAAAACCTGCGAGGAGGAACCAACATCATCCGTCTGGTGGACACGGTCAAGGACCCGGTGGTGAGTGGGAAACATGTTCTCGCTGTGCTGCATGTTGGCTGTGTTACTGCTAATGATCTCCACTCACCAGCTGCTGCTGCTGTCAGTGAAGCCATGTGTTTGTTGTCCTCTCTTTGCAGTCCAGAACACCAGCGCTTGTCTTTGAGTACATCAATAACACAGATTTTAAGGTACATGAGTTGGGCTGGCTCAGAACTACCATCCATGCACTGATAGGATTGATGATCCCAGGATAACCTTACTGTTAGTAGAAGATACCAACATCATTCAGATGCAGACCTCTAAAACATGAGTGTCTTTATCTGCCCCACAGGAGCTGTACCAGAAGCTGACAGATTACGATATCCGTTATTACATGTATGAGCTGCTAAAGGTAAGATGAACTGAACACTTTACCTGCTGCAGAAATGACTGTTAACGGAAGAATATGTAGTTTAAGTGAAATAACAGCCATACTCAACCATGAGCTCCATATTCACAAGAACAGAGGCAACATGCAGTCCTACCACTGAAAGGCCCGGCTACAACCCTGCACCACCGGGTTGGTATCAGTTTCCTACGGCAGCGTGCAACCAAACAGAGAATTTTAAACATTTATTTTCTCCATTATCACAATACAGAGGAAACTGACTTCACTGTATTTGCCAATTAGCAAATATTTCCACATACAAGCCTGGAAATAAATGTTATTTTCCAGATCTGGATTTGAATTTGATTTTATATATAAAGGATGGAGATATTCAACATTAGATGAACATTTATGCACTGCATTCTTGTTTTTTTTACGTGAAATCAGGTTAAACTCTGTGGGTTTTAGAGCAGAAACCCATCAGGAAGGTCGCTGGTTTTACAGCAGTGGAGGAATATCCGCTAAAAAACGTAGTTATTGTTTATGATTATTAAGTTATTATTATTATTATTGAAAATCAACAAGGAAAAGAGGAAATTCGAATCTGAAAAAGTCGAGGATTTTGATATAACAATGTGCAGGAAGCTTCACCTCTCGCTCCAGGCATATCTAGTGACAAATTCTATGTTTGAACTTTTATGTTTATTTGAATATTATTTGGGTTTGTATTTATTTTGTTTCTTTATGAAGCATTTTGCTCAACTTTTATTGTTTTTAGATGTGCTGTCTGAGTACATTAGAAATGAACATTAAAGTTTAACATTCAGGAAGACGGTCCATCCAGCAGAACTTCAGTGTTTGCTGCTGTCACCCAAACCTTTCTGCTTCCAACCCACTGAATACTGCTGTCCGGCCCTGGGACCCTGGTTGACCTACGAACATTGTTAACGAGCTATAATTAAAACGAGGACATGAAAAGCTCTGCAGCCTTTACGTTTTTAATCTGTATGTATGGAAAACATAGACTTAGAAAATATCTTTCAATTAGAGCCACACAATCTTACTGTGGCGCTGTAATATTATCAGGTGCCATGCCACAACATTGCTTGTCAATAACATACACTCAGCAGCCACATTATTAGGGACGCCTGCTTATTAACACACACAGTGACTCAGCCAATCACGTGGCAGCAACAACATGCGTTCAAACATCTAGACGTGTTGAAGAAGACCTCCTGGAGTTCAAACTGAGCTTCACAATGAGGAAGAGAGAAGATCTAAAAGTGACTTCTGTTTGTGTCAGACTGGCTGGTCTGAGAATTTAACAAACTGTTAGATCTTCTGGGATTTTCACCCACAACCTCTCAGGTTTACAGATAATGATCTGAAACAAAGAAAATATCCAGGGAGCTGCAGATATGTGGATTAAAATGCCTTGTTTATCCCAGAGGAGAATGGGCAGACTGGTTCCAGATGATGAAAGGCAAAGGTAGCTTAAATAAGTTCTCATTACTCCTGTTTGAAGCAGATGGGCTACAGCAGCAGAAGACCACACTGGGTGCCACTCCTGTCAGCAGGATATGAATATTTAAATGAGGGATTGTTCTGTGTTTCCTTTCAGGCTCTGGACTACTGTCACAGTGTGGGGATCATGCACCGGGACGTGAAGCCCCACAACGTGATGATCGACCACCAGCTGAGGAAGGTGCTGCTCAGCATTCTGCTTCCTCGTTAAGCAACCTAAAATGACACAAATCCTGAAAAAAATAGTTGCACCGTGTTGCTTTGATTAATGACAATTTACATGCTGCGCCTCTCTCTTCTTTTTAGTCAGATGTACCCGATCTGCTGGTTTGCATAAGATTCAACAGGGAGGAAAACGTAGTACATTAGGAAGTACTTTAACAGCTAGGGAAGCTAGAAGTTCTTTAGTAAAATACAACTTTAGGTTCAGAGACTCCATTTGATGGCCAGGGATGTATTTTCACCCCCTGCAGGTTTAGTTGAAGCTTTGTCCTGTTATTGTCTCATAGTGTTTTGCCTGAGGCAGGTCCGATGAATTCACTGGACGTTCTCTTGTGTCTCAGCTCCGTCTCATAGATTGGGGTTTGGCTGAGTTCTACCACCCCGCTCAGGAATACAACGTCAGGGTGGCGTCTCGCTATTTCAAAGGCCCTGAGCTGCTAGTGGACTATCAGGTACAAACATCCTTATTCAGGGCACAGAGGGTGAGATCTACATTGAAACGGCTCATTCAGTTTGATCCTGTGGATCTTTTTGCAGATGTATGACTACAGTCTGGACATGTGGAGTTTAGGCTGCATGTTGGCGAGCATGATCTTCCTGAAGGAGCCGTTCTTTCACGGCCAGGACAACTACGACCAGGTATGAGGGCACAGCAGGGCCCTGGGAACAAAATGTGGACAAAAACAAGAAAGTACTCACTGAGTGTAAGCTGCACTTATTGGCACGTAAAATGTTAAGTATAGTGGTAATGTTGAGTATAGTGGGGGATCTGTGATGCTGTGGGCCTGTTTCTCTTCCAACAACCCTGGGAACCTTGTTGGAGAGCATGGCATTATGAACTCTGAAATATAGTGTAAATAAAATGGGGTGGCCTCTGACATAACACTTAAAATGGCTCGCCATTGGGTCTTTCAGCAGAGTAATGATCCAGATCATCTGGCCAAATCAACACAGAACTGGTACCAAATACGCTTCTTCCAAGGCCATGTCAGTCCAAAGAGCCATTCCTGTAGAAAACCAGTAGGTGGAGCACTCTGAATGAAAAATACTTTGTTTAGTGCATTTATGCTGCTGCAGTAAAAGCTGAATTTATTTGAAGCCTTTAACACCTCTTTATCATTGGGACCAAGTAAGTGTGGAGTAGCTCAGTGTGTAAATAAATCTGAATCATCTGAATATAAAACCATCTTAAATACTGCTGGATCTTATAGGAGCGTCCTCGGCGCCCCCTGCTGTGTAAGGTTAGGTTTCACACTAAGGTGACAAACATCAGCTCTGAGGTTCCTTAGTGTCAGAGACGTTTTTATCTGAATTCACTTCTGTTTTCAGCAGATTAATGGGTTTGTTTTATTTATATTCTTCCTGTTCAACTGAAACAGTTTAAATGTGTTTAACATTTACATATTAGATGGAGGAATGACCACTGCACCAAGTGATCAAACAAATGAACTTCACTGGCAAGGTGTGATGGTATCAACCGTATCAGATGTTACATTATTTGTTGCCACACACTTTTGGTCCCAACAAAGTCCAACATCAGGTTTGAACCCAGCAGCTGCCAACCAGGAACCACCTGCTGCTTTCGTGTGATGTTAGCTGGAACAAAACCACAGATGGTGACTCGAGTTTGAGACTCGGACTCGCAGAAATGAAGGACTTGAGACTTGACTTGGACTCGTGATCTGAGACTCGAGTCTTAGCACCAGTTTTTATCTCCTGTCATGAAGAGAGACAGGAAGCCGGTCTGTGAGCTCCAGACTGTTTTATTGTGAAAGGATGAGCCTGATTATTAGCCAGTGATGTTGGTGGATTATTATGGGATGCTAACGGCTCATAACAACCTGTTCAGTTTAGCTGCAGCTTCATAATAATGACCACATGAAAGTCTCCAACTGAACCTGAATTAAATGACGTTGGATCATTTAAGAACAAAATAAACACTTCCTGCTGGAAATATCAAAATAAAAGCACTTCCTGTTCCATTCATTCAGAAGTTTAACATTTATTTACTTCCTACAGTTTGCCTCGTTCATTATGTTGTAATTTCTACCTTTATTTAGATTCGACCACAAAGGTTTTAAAGGTGGATTTAGAAAATGGTTTCCTAATTGTAAAAATTCTCCTTTCTATTATTTTTCTTAGAGCCGTTTTTTTTCATAATAAATGAAATGTTGATTAAAAGATAATGGTTAATAAACATTAAAAGGTTAAGAGATTTTTATGAAATGTTTAGTGGTATTTTAGGCCTGAGGACAAATCGTATGGGTTTGTATTCCTAACCTACAGCGATGCAGCGTTAGAGGTGACCTAGATGTGGATCTGAGGAGAAATAGTTTATTTCAGTCATTAGAGACTTGACTGTGAACACCTCTGGAAAATATCTAAAAGCTGAAATGGTTCTAACCAGCCGTTTGTTGTGCTCTGCAGTTGGTCCGCATCGCTAAGGTTCTCGGCACCGAGGAGCTGTTCGGCTACCTGCACAAGTATCACATAGAACTGGACACTCGCTTCAAAGACCTGCTGGGACAGTGAGTACCTGTCCTTCACTGCTGCTCTGCTCCTGAAAGGAAAGTAGGAATAAAATAAGATCTGGAGATGTTTGGGCTGTTCAAGTCACACATCAGATGTAACCAGATGTTCTCAGGAGTAAAATCGTCTGTGGGCTCATCGACTGAAACCTGATATTTCAATGAAAAAGGAAGTTCGTGTTCCCATAACTTCAGCAGAAAGTGGAAGAACAGAAAACCACCTCATGTATATTAAATATAAATCCGATTGATTTTAATACTGAGAAAACCGCTGGATTTTAGTTTGTTTCATGTGTTTGAGGGGAACCAAAGAGATACAGTTGAAGCTCGCTGAACTGCAGACTTTAATCCTGGTAAATTACTGTGTAGAGCTGATAAAGTTCTTCCTTGAATGTGAAACATCTGTTAGACTTAGGCTGGAAACAGAGCATTCAGAGTGGAAAAGATCCTGCAGTGACCTGGTTTTCGTATTTGGACCTTGAACGTAAACCTTAAGAAGCACCTTTGGATTCCTGCTGCCTAACCCGAAGCATCACCTGATGAGCACCATTCAGTAAAATGTGGTGGTGGTGGCATCTTGGTAGCTGGAATTATGAAGAGGTCCAAATGCAACTCTGTTTGAACCCAAAAGCCTGAATTATCTGCTAGAAAGCTGAAGATGAGCGGGGCTTTCCTTTTTCTGCTTCACAGAACGAACTAACAAAAGACTCAAAAGACCCAAAGAAAATAAGTTTGGGACAGGCCGAGCCAGAGTCCAGGAGTAAATCACCCAGAAGACCCGAGGAGGGCTGAGAACAAGAGATGTCTCCACAATCTGAGAGATCTGGAGACATTTTCAGTTAGAGAGGGTGAATATCACCATGATAAGATGTGGCATGATGACTCCTACAGATGAAGAGCGAATGCTGAAAATAAAGATGATTTTACCTTAAGGGTTTTTGCAAACGTATGCAACCAGATTATTGCGGCTCTTTTGTTTGCCTTTTGGACTTTATGTCACATTAAATCACCGCTTCCTTATTTCACATCACAAAAGCCAGGCAGAAGCCATTGTATTGAATTCCTAGACTGTCACAAACAAAGCCTTGACGCTGTCTCCGTGTTTTTAGGCAGTCACGGAAGCGCTGGGAGCAGTTCATCCAGTCCGAAAACCAGCACCTGGTGAGTCCGGAGGCCCTGGACCTGCTGGACCAGCTGCTGCGCTACGACCACCAGCAGAGGCTGACGGCGGGCGAGGCCATGCGGCACCCGTACTTCTGTCAGTACCAGCAACCCGTTGCCATGAGAACCTGACTCCAACAAAGGGTTCTTGGGGTTAACTTGTCACCTTTAACCGAGTGAATTCTGAAAGCTGAACAGATCAAATGTTTTCTCTGTAATTCAACTAAAATCTCGCTGTGAAAGAAGCAGGTGGTGAGTTAAGGGGGCTGAAACGATGCAGCTCGAGTTTCATCAGTTTTAGGAACAACCTTCAATTTTGAAAGATTCCAAGAACAGAAGAAGAGCAGATCTGTCAGCTGATATTCTGCAGCACAGTTGGTGCCCAGAGAGGAATTAGTTTTCAATAGAAACAAGACTTGACATAAGAGCTCATCCCAGTTTTCACAGTAATTCTTTTCCTGATATTCTAGAGCCTGGATCTCAGACACAATGTTTCTAGGAATCTTTTGCTTATTTGACGTCTCCAGGCTCTGTTTGTCTCCTGTTCTTCTCGGCTCCATGTAGGGAACCTGACAGCTTCTTTTTGTTCCTCAGATCCCGTGGTGAAGGAACAGACGAACGCCAACACAGACGGCACAAAGGCAATAAGCAACTCCAATGCAACATGATAGCCCGACAGCAGGTAACACCTTTTATTACCATACAAACACTGTTTTCTTTCTTTAAATATGCAAATGATAAACAAGAAGGACATTACAAGTTTAGAAATAACTCTTAAATACCTGCTTCTTTCAGAGGTAAATATTATGCAAGAAGCATAAATCTGAATTCTGGTTGAAGGAGCCTCTTTTAACTCATTCTGTTAGGGTTTCTTGCAACTTCAACTTGATAAAACAAACCTCTGAACTTTCACTGCCCACCTGCCAGGGTATTTCCAGAAGTGTGGTTCCAGTTCTGAATGTTAGCTTGGTGCTGGAGGAGTTGCTATTTAGTTCTATAGAAAAACAGAACCAGCTATGCATTTTTAAATAATCTAAAACCGTTTCTTGAATAAAAGTTTAATCGTCTCCCTGTTGAAGTCAGTTTCTGTAGAGGATCACAGTCCATGGAGACACTTTATCTACAAATTGATGATCTGATGTTGGATTTATCTAGAAAGAAATGACTGGTGACCAGAATCTGATGGTTTTCACCCTGATTGGCCTTAACCAGCCAATCAGAAACTCAGAAATCCGCACCATACCTAAGTGCTACTGGGTCGCGCTGAGAGAACCCGTCCATGAGGAGAAGAATTGGTATCTACTAGTTTCAGTAAGCCGGGGTGTCCTGGGCCCCTCTGCAGTGAGGTGTTAAGAGTCATGCTTACGGTTCCAGGCTGCGAGAGAGAGAGCAAGACTTAAAGATGATAACAGGAAGGCTAAACATGTCACAGCTGAGCGCCTCTGTTATGGAACATGCTGGATTTGAAAACCTTACAGTTAAGGTAAGGCTAGGTTCTCTAGGAAACAGACACTGGTTTTATAACGCTAGCCACACTAATTACGCTAATTGTTAATATAAGATGCAGTTTAAATATCATCTCTATTATCATTTTGTCCTAAGGTAATATTAATTTCTTTAAACATGTACACAAACAGTGTGACATCACTGCTCCTAATATAACTCACTGTTAACAGCAGGAACATGAGAACAAATATTTTAATTGGTGTTTGTGTTGAATTGTAGTTCTTTAAAGCTCTAAACATATTGGTGTTATGTCTCCAGTTGGAGGTCCTAATATAACTATCTTATTACAACCAGGAGTTATAAACACAGTTATAACAGAGAGGATTTAGAAACGCTCAGTACAGGCCAGCCTTTGTCAGCATTTATAAAGAGCAAACCGTAGTTTCAAGCAGGATTTATAAAGAGCAACAGGCAACATTAAAGGACCTGATGGTGTTCTTTCAGCTGCTTTTATTCAAACACTAAACTATAAAATGAAAGCCGTTAAAATCATCGCTGTAGTTGTATTAAACCTGTTATTTCTTCACATGATGCATTAATCTGACCCAGATTTGTTGGCTTCCTTTATTAACTTTCATTTTTTCTTTCACCCTTTCAGGAAAAATCTTTCTTACCTCAACTTGCAACCTTTTCTTGGCAGAAATCTCTGCCTCCACATCAACAGCCATACTGGAGCAAGATGTCATTTTTTTGCAGCACACACACACTCCCCCCGCCGGCCCACACGCACACCCACCCCCCTCCCACACACACACACACACACACAGTCAGTCAATACTGGACGGACTGAACCTGTCCCATCAGAGCCCAGGGAACCTGCTGCCACAGATAATTTGGATCGGAAATCGGATCTGAACGCCCATTTTTAAACACAAAGTGACTGTCGTTGGATCAGTATCCGGCATCATCATTGCAGCGGCGGGAGATCCGGTTCCAGGTTTTAGCACTGACGCGGAGGCTCTTTTCTGCTATGATAGAACAAAAGCTATATTGAAAGAGAATAAACTGTTTTTATTTAAAGGCAAGTGTTGGATGTTTCTTTCCCTGAGTGTTTCACCGTGTGTGCACTGGTAAAATAAAACATTAAATAAGAGTCGGTAAGGTTTCACCTGCTAAATTATCCATTTGTTTCCAGAGTCTGAAGGTTCCAAGGACTCTGGTGTGAAAATGTGTCCATTTTTATGTGAACTTTAATCAGGGTGGAATCTGGCATCAAAGTGGGGAATGACCAACTTTTTGGATTATTTATATGGGTGCCTGAGTGTAGGGATGCACAGATATTAAAATTTGGGCCGATATTATTATTGCTGTTAGGGCCAATAACCAATATTTACTGATATTTTATATATTTCCCTATCTTTGTGGAAAAATGACCACACTGCTGGCATTTTTTCTCTGCTTTGGTTTCACACCCCACAATCCTGCACTGCATCACTATTTCTGTCACATGACCAACCTGCTCCCACAACGCAAATGATAACAAGCTGGAAATAAATATTGGTTGTTAATATCAGGCCAGTTGTACTTAACAGACCAATACTGAAATGTTAAAAATGGACTAACATCTGCAGATATATCGTGCAACCCTATGTGAGGGTGAATGTTTGTCACCTGGAATTGCAAAGATGTTGCAATAGTGAGAAGATAGAAACCTCGCGGCTCTCTGTGCCCAGGAGCAGCAAGGGGCAGGTGGCTTCGGCTCCAGCTCACACTAGACACCCCCACAGGTCCGTCATACGCCAGACAGAGGCAGGGCAGAGAGACGCAGAAGGACCTGCAGGGTTACTGAAACCCACCCCCACGTCCTCCAGTGCAGTTCAAGCCAGCACCTCAGCAGCTAGGTGCCTGCACCGTGCCTCGTCAGCAGAGAGTAAGAGGACCCACTCCTGAATCTGCCAGCCAGGCATCAGGAATCAATAATTCAAGGGCACGAAGCCACTGTGTCATCCCATCTGATCGGACAGCCCCATTGAGGTTCAGCGAGCGTGACCTGTGGCACTTTCAGCAACCCGATTTTGTGAAGTGCCTTGAGATGACGCGTTGTGAATTGGCGCTATATAAATAAAACTGAATTGAATTGCATGCGTCTCTGTTAAGCTAAAATGTAGCGAATGCTTTCTGACAGCAGACTCCCCCCCACCTCCACCCCAAAGCCCCATGTGTCTCAGATTCATTAAAATTGAGGTGCAGGGCCAGGCTAGCAAAACTCAGAGGTGCCAATCTCCAAAATCCCAACAAGTCAGTGAACTATGCTATGAGGCCAATGATTTGGACTTATTTGATGGTGGATTAATGTAAGGAACCAGACACGGGTCGGGGCCTCCAGCACCACCATTTTCATCAGATGATAAATCTGAACAAGAAAGTTGCATCACAAAATTCTTGAACTATGAAATGTCATTTTAATCTAATGGTTTAAACAAACCCGTGAATTCTCATTTTAGAAATGGAAAAGGTTAGAGGTCAAAAAATAACAGGAGTTTGTTTGCATAGTTCCCACTTGAAGAGGATTTTCCAGAAAATAAGTACAGGAGACAAGTGTTTCTGCATCAGTGAAGGAAGTACCGGCAATAGAGATTATATTACAAACATCTTTGAATATTTGAATCAAAATCTGGTGTGTGACATCATCAGGCTCTAAGATCAACACTCTGTAGTAAAATCTCAATTAAAATCCAGAACACCACCATGCATACTTGGACTGATCTCACATTATATACATGTAGACAATGTAATGGAAAATTATTTTAAAGTGCTCTGATATTCCCTTCACCTCTCTCCTCTGACCTCTGTGTTTTATTAGTGTTCTGTTATTTAGAGCAGATGGACTCTAAATTCAAATGTTGGAGAGTTTTATGGTTAACACTTCCTGAAGTGTATATTTCAAGGGAAGGTAGATGGGTGTTAGGTATTATTTAGTCAACTCAGAGGTAAGAACGATACAGTCATAGTTACTTGTGACAAGGGTAGCCCACTTTGCAGTGAAACTACAAAGTTTTGACACCCTATCTCTTTATTTATATGCACAGTTCAACAGACAGTTCAGACAGGGTGTGTGTGTGAGACGGAAAGGAGGCTGGTTCACACAGAGATAACAATGATCTCACACACACAGGGAGGAAGGCATAGTGCAGGTGCCTTGCAACACAAGGTTTTTACATGAGTGATAACAAGTTTTTGCACCCATCCAACAGTCCCTCCTTTTATCACAAGTAAAAACATTTAATATAAAAACGAGTAAGAAAAATACTTTGTATGAGCGAAAACCCACGGACGGTAAACAGATTATATTTTGTGGGAAATACTCATACGGCCCCGCCGCCCTCGGCGACCATTAAAAGTTAAATGTTGATTAATACTTGAAATCATAAAAATAAAAGAATAATACTTGAAATCATAAAAATAAAAAATAATACTTGAAATCATAAAAATAAAAGAATAATACTTAATGAAAACAGTGAAACATAATAAAGGAATTTAAAAATCTGCCCTGTTTATGTCATCATTGTACTTTTTCTCATTTCACTTAAGCAACAACTTCTTCCGATTTTCTGCTGTAAGGTCATTTTATGAAATACAATGTATGAGTACACTCAGGCTTTTGATGTGATTTATTTACAACATGTCATCATAATCGTCCCCTTCATTTTCGTGCATTTCTACCTGGTTCAGTGTTGCATATGCCACCATGAACAATACCAGAAATTCTGTAGGAATGGATGTGCGTCATGTTCTTCCGTCAGTGTTCTGAGATGGGTCCCGTCTGATGTCCATCTCTTCTGGTTCGGTATCACCTCCTGTGGATCCTGCTTTAGATAGAGAAAGAGTCCTGCTACCAGAATTAAGCTCAGGCTTATCAGTCCTGTCCACATGTTACAGAGAGCCATTTTATAATTGGGCGCAGATCAGCTGTTTTCTTCACCGGTTTGAGACGCTGGGCCATCTTTGAACCCGGACTTCCTTCTGCTACCCCGTCGGTTGGTTTGGCTCCTGTAACGGCAAAACTGGCTTACAGTGGCTTTTATGGATCCAGGAAGGCCTCTCTGCTATTTTCAGAACTGTGGGCGTTGTCAGGAGTATTTGAAACGGCCCTTTCCACCGAGGAGTGCTCCAATCCTTCCGGTGGAGTGTCTTAATCAGGACCAGGTCTCCAGGCCTCATTCTGTGGGATAGGAGCAGAGATTATCGGCAGACCACTGGACATTTGTTCTTCTTTTGTCTGCAACATTTTATTCATCCACTCAGCTAATGAAGGTTCCTGTTGTGCTTTCTCTATTTCATTCATGTCAGAGGGCAGAGAAAACGGTCTGCCATGTACTATTTCTTTGAGAATACAAATTCACATCAGCAACTTGGTGTCACGTGATCTCAGGCTCAGAACACAGTGGGTGGAGCCATACAATGATGTACAGTAGGTGGCAAATGGAGTAAAACCAGTTTGATTTGGAGTTATTCTCATCCATAATTAACCAGGGATAGGCATCCGGGCCATGGCCTCCCTGTTTCTTCCATTGTTTTCCTTAATCTTTAACTGAAACCCTAATGCTTTAGAACTTAGTTCTATTAATTTATTTACAAAATGAGTTCCATTATCTGACCTTATAATCTGTGGGATACCATATGTGGGGAAGAAATGTGTCACTAGGTTCATCTATTACAACTAGGCAATATTTCTTCCCCCGTGTTTGCAACAAATTATGCATGATCTGCAAAAATTCTTTGCATAGTCAAAAATATTTATAGTGTAGCATTAATGCTTTACCAGATGTGACATATTCCCCCCTTGACACGTGGGTCTTCCCAATGTGTCACTGTAGCCGCTGTGTTGTATAAATGTTTTGGGAGGATTGGTTTATCTTCTATCTGATAGATGTCATCTTTTTTCTGTGCTCCTCTCTTTAGCCAGGCCTTTATTTCTGTCTTGGGTGCTGACTGTTGGGCGTCTTTCAGCACGTCTGTGTCTATAAATAGCAGATCTGACATTTTCTCTTTAATAGGTTGAAATGAGTTAGTTCTGTCCCTGATGATGTTTTAAAACCTCTATTTTGCCAAATCTTAGCATGGTGATGTACTGATCTGAAAACGTATTGGCTGTCTGTGTATATAGTAAGTATTTGTCCCTCATGTAATTCACATGCTCTTACTACAGCATATAATTCTGCTGTTTGGGCTGAGCATGTATTGGGTAGAGATTTAGCTTCTATTATCCTATCGATGGTTGTTACTGCATAACCAACTCTATTCTTTCCATATTCATCTTTAGATGCTGAGCCATCTACAAACACAACACATGAATCTGGTATAAGGGTTTGAGAAATGTCTTGTCTGGGTTTGGTGTCTTCTTCAACTTTTGCTTTATAAGAATGTGGTTTTCCATCTTCTGCAGTAGGTATTAGAGTACTTGGATTTAAAGGGCACATCTTTTTAGAGTTATGTTTGGCTGTGATAATAATAGCGATGTCAGTGTGATATGTCTTGCATGTAGCGTCAGGTGCTTCTCTTAATATTCCTGACTTCAACATATCTTGTATTACTGGCTTAGTATCTTCTTCAGCTTCTGGCTTTAAGGGGTATTGACGGACTAATGGCCTTTTTTCAGATATTAGTTTAACCTTGTATGGTGGGAACCCCTTTATAAGCCCTACATCAGTTGATGATTGGGACCACAGTTCAGGTGGGACAGCAGCTAGGGCAGGATGCATGTTGCTCTCTTTGCTCTCAGCTAAGCCCTGTATTTGTCCCTCTGCCTCATCTAAATGTATCCTTGGATGGACTTTGACTATCCACCCTAGAATGAGCTTCCAGATTCCTGTATTAGGATCTACCTTTGACAGTGTCAGTGCTGTTCCTGCAGAGGTTTAAAGCCTCTGTTTTTCCAAATTCTTATTATTCTTTTTTATCATATTTTATAAAGTAAGTCCTTATTACATTTAAAAATGAGATCACTATTTTTGGTAGTTGCTATTATTATAAATAATGCTTGGTTTAGTTCTTATTAAAAATAAAAATAAAAACTCACTCACTGATGAACACAAAAAATGAAGGGCATATTATATCTTATAATCTTAGTTTATCTTACCCAGTTTTATAAATACAACATACAGTTTCAGTCAGCTTTGTATTTAGTTCAAGTAACTAAAGTTTGTTTCATTTAACTCAAGTTTTCTCTATTTCAGTCCAGTTCAGTAATTCTGTTAAGGTTCATTTCATCTTATGTTAAGTTTGAGTCTAATTCAATCATTTTGAACCTGACTGGAAAAAGTCTAAACATCTGTTAAAATCTTTTTGTTTTACCATAGAGAACTGACCTAATATTATTATGGTAATGTTGAGGACTCTAATTTTTACATAACATGAAACAAACATTTATTTCACAAAAACAGAAAGTCAAACACAGACATTTGGCCACATGAAAGTTTAAATAACCTGTTTGTAAAAGAATTATGAAAAATTGAAGACGGGTCTATGAGCTTTCTTATGGTTATCAGTATTTTCAGTAGAGGTAGAACCTTTGTCATCTTTAAATGATTTTTTGAAAAAGATTCTGGAAACCTTATTAAGATATAAGTTTGGCAAAGATCATCAGAACATCAGACCTTTATTAGCGCTTTTAATGTCCCTCAAAGATGCATTACAATGAAATCAGTCATTCCCATTCACACACATTCACACACTACTTACTTATTTTTCTGTCAGAGTAATTTTTATTTGCAAAGATTTGAACATAATTTGACTTCTATTATTCTTAAAATGCACATTGTTTCCTCATAACCCCTTTTGTTTCCACAAGGTCTGTTTTGAACGCTTCAATTCTTTTTTATTCACCAAGAATCAATAAGGTGGTCTTAGTGGGTCCACCTTAAA
Organism: Girardinichthys multiradiatus; assembly: GCF_021462225.1. Lineage (NCBI taxonomy): Eukaryota > Metazoa > Chordata > Actinopteri > Cyprinodontiformes > Goodeidae > Girardinichthys > Girardinichthys multiradiatus. The sequence goes on along the minus strand of NC_061797.1, from coordinate 51,595,395 downwards.
GGTGTTATCTGTTGGGTGTCATGTTATCATTGTCAGGTCAGTGAGGTTCATAAGTCAGTCAGAACCTTGGTCATTTGTTCTGTGCACATAATGTTTCATAGATCCAGCCTATGATTAGTCAGCAAAACATCCACCTATAGGAGAAAAATTGATTGTTAATGAATGAGCTGCATTTCCTAGGAACACTGTCTTCCTCCTGGATGAGCATCACCTGTTGAAAAACTTTCATCATTATTTGTTTCACATATTCAATCAGATCTTTATATTATACCAGTAGGTGAAGTTGTTAGTATCTCATGTAGACTGACATATACTGTTGCATTTGGAGAGGATCTCAGATTAAATAAACATAGTTAGAGCTTCAATCCAGGTTCATTTTGTGTCTGCAGACTTTAGCCAATTTTTCTTTTCTTTCTTTATCTTTTTTAGACATAAAGAGCAAGATTCAAAACATTTTCAAAAGGCAGATTGTGGCAGAATGTAGACAAAACTGCTTATTGATTGACAAAATAACATTCAAGCACACAATCACCATATTAAAAGGCTCTACTTCTAGAGAATCACTAAACTTTTGGGGTCCGGTTTTGGCCCGCGGACCTTGAGTTTGACACATGCAGAGGTAGAGTTAAAATTTTTTTCAGACCTTTCAGCAGAGACAGGCTTCTGCTGTTTGCAGAAGTTTTATCTTTGTTTTCAGGCAGCTGCATCTCTTTGTCAAGGTCGTTTCACAGAGCTGAAATTTAACTTCTCTCAAAGAGGAAAAATCAAGAATGCAAACAATCTGAGCCAAATATGGAATTATTTCCCTGTAAAATGAATCTTTTGCATTTTATCATGATATTGTTAGTAGTATAACACCATAGAATGATTTTTAAAGCACCTGTTTCTCACTAATGCTTGCCTACAAAATCTTTTACTCTCAGATTACTTCTTTAACAACTCTAGTCATTGTTCACTGGGTTATCCAGTTGGACAGTTTCCATGTTGTCCACATTGTCACCTCCTCTTTTAACTTCTTTTACCACGTCCTCTAAAACCACCTCTTAGTCTTTATAATTTGGGGCTACCTTGGTATTCTAAACTGGGATGGGTGGCAGTCCGCCCCCCTTTATTTGTTTTCAGTTAAGCTGAAAGTTTTTTCCTGTGCTTTTCTTAAGGCCTCAGTATTATGTCTATGTCAGTTAAAAGCTGCTCTTATTGTTGTTTTTTTAATTCATCTTTTTGTTTTAATCTGTTTATCAACTGTGAGCACTCAGGGACTGAAAAGTCCCCTTTGAAATTATAATCTGGCAAGGTTTTTTATTGTCTCTTGAATCTTTTGAATGCATAATCTCCAGTTTAAGATCCCCGTGTAGTTTTAGGATTTCAGTGATAATTAAGTTACCTGAAAATCCGTATTTTTATGCCATCGTGTACATATTTCTGTTAAATCAGAGATTTTTCTCTGTTCTTTCCCCATTGTTCTTTGTTATTTTTCTCTTTTTAGTTTTCATTATTGCTAATTTTAGATCCCCTTGTAATTTTAAGACATCCTTTGTTTCTAATTTGCCCAAAAACCCATGTTTTTTATTTTTTATTCCATCTATGACAGATCATACCTGCTCCTTTTACATAGTTCTCCATAAACTTTACCTCCCCTTCTAAGTCAATTAGTTTACTTTGTTTCTTCCCCATTATGTTTTATGTTAGTTTAATTATAGTATAAATGTCCCAGATAAAAGGTCACTGGCATGAGACTTTAAGGAGAGGACATTAACACGGCCTTCTACTGCAACTAATTCGCAGCGGTGTTAATTTTCTGGAATGAAATCCGACCTGAATCTCCAAAGTCACCAGTACGTAGTTTTAATCTGGGCAAAAGAAAACACAGGACTAGCAGAATCCTGCTATGATTCTATTAAAATGCTTAGTCCTCCATACACACACAACACAGTCACACAGTTAGTTTCAGGTACCTTGTAATTTTTCTAAGTTAACTTGGTGTTATTTTATGAGCTCAATTTACTCCGTTCTTTTTACTTTTATAGCGCTTATTCTATTCCCTCGCAGGGGAATAACCCTTAGTCGTTTTATTTGGCCCCCTTCTTGGCGGGGCCCTACCTTAATTTTTACTATTCCTTTCACGGTGGAATAAAACCATCCCAATGCAGCGTCCTTACCGGCGACGCACTACCAACGACTTTTAAGTACTTTTCTTCTTTTATTTATATAGCGCTTACTCTATTCCCTCTCAGGAGAATAATCCTCAGTCGTTTTCTTTAATCCCCTTCACGGCGGGATTGTACCAAATTTGTCACTATTCCTTTCACGGTGGAATAAAACCATTCGAATGCAGCGTCCTTACCGGCGACGCACTACCAACGACTTTTAAGTACTTTTCTTCTTTTATTTATATAGCGCTTACTCTATTCCCTCTCAGGAGAATAATCCTCAGTCGTTTTCTTTAATCCCCTTCACGGCGGGATTGTACCAAATTTGTCACTATTCCTTTCACGGTGGAATAAAACCATTCGAATGCAGCGTCCTTACCGGCGACGCACTACCAACGACTTTTAAGTACTTTTCTTCTTTTATTTATATAGCGCTTACTCTATTCCCTCTCAGGAGAATAATCCTCAGTCGTTTTCTTTAATCCCCTTCACGGCGGGATTGTACCAAATTTGTCACTATTCCTTTCACGGTGGAATAAAACCATTCGAATGCAGCGTCCTTACCGGCGACGCACTACCAACGACTGTTAAGTACTTTTCCTATGAACTGTATTTTAAAACTGTCTCACCTCGGAGTTGACTTCTTGGTGACTCTTTGGACCCTGTGAGAGTCACCCCGCGCAGAGGAAGGCAATAACCCACTGGCCAGGTGTGAATTCACACACACCGGGACTTTCAGCCACTCCGGCTAATGGAGGCTGTGCAGCGGTGCTTCGCTCGACGTCAGGCTTCCCCCACGGATCCCAGAGTCACTGTTAAAGCAAAGAGAAATAAGGTTATTGAATTAATCCGGCTTCGAAGGACCAATAAATGTTAGGTATTATTTAGTCAACTCAGAGGTAAGAACGATACAGTCAGAGTTACTTGTGACAAGGGTAGCCCACTTTGCAGTGAAACTACAAAGTTTTGACACCCTATCTCTTTATTTATATGCACAGTTCAACAGACAGTTCAGACAGGGTGTGTGTGTGTGTGTGAGACGGAAAGGAGGCTGGTTCACACAGAGATAACAATGATCTCACACACACAGGGAGGAAGGCATAGTGCAGGTGCCTTGCAACCCAAGGTTTTTACATGAGTGATAACAAGTTTTTGCACCCATCCAACAATGGGTGCCCTCATAAATAACTTTGTTAACTCTGACCCGGGGAGGGTCTAGGGGCCATATTTCTAAAACTCTTTGAAGTTGAGATAAAACTGTCATGTTCTGGTATAAATACTGTGTGTAAATGTTGATCAGGGCTCTGTTTCACTGACTAACCTCAGTGTCAGGGTCTTCAAATGCTGAATGCCTTTGAATAAAACTTATAAAGACAAAGTCCGGATTTTCTCTTGTTATGAGTCAACTTCTCTCCACTTTGATAAGAAAATTCCACAACAATTTTAGCGTCACAAACAGGATCTAACGTGCCAGAGGAGACCGCAGGAGGGGGACACGGACGCCTGGCCAGCCTGAGAGTTGTTCTCAGTCCACTTCCATTTTACGGAGGGGAGTCCTCATGTCCGCCTGCGGCGTCTGGCTGATTAGATCCGAACAATTTGTCTTCAAATATATCTGGGTGAGAAGTTGCTCTGTATGATATAATGTATATTATTATTTTTATTACACATTAACCATCATCTCCTAACTAATTAATTAGGTTCCAGAGTTACGAGAGGGAGGACATCAGCTGAGGGCCTGGTCACCCTGTTAAGGAAAAACAGGGAGGTTCTCATTGGTAACAATAAGATAAAGCAGAACACAGGGTTTTACGGGTGGTTTTTAGCAATTTTCTACACCTCATAAAGGAGAAAAGCCAGACGGCAGACGTGCCGCTGAACGGGTAAAAAAAATGGTTCCGGAACCTTGAGGCATCAGGGGTGTCTCCTTCTTCATTCTCTGATTTATAAAATAATGAAAGGAAAAAGTGGGGATGATTGTGTTAAATGTGCTTTAATTTGGAAGATAAGTTTGGTTTTTCACAGCGTGGAAGTTTGAGTGTAAATAAGTTAAATAGTTTAAAAAGTTTCAAGTAAAACAGTTGATGGAAAAATAAATAAAAAAAACATAAGAAGAATATTAAAAAGCACAGAGTGCATCAATTAAGGGGTTAAAGAGTTAAAACTTTCCTGAAGGAAGTTTTGTTTGTCTTAAATATTGCGATCAGTCGGAAAAGAAGGTAAAAGTGAAAAGGGACATTAGAGATGCGAAAAGAAAGTTGTTTTAGAAAGGAGTATAGTTCATGTTGTGGAAGGAAGTGACAGGCAGGTGGACAACTGACTGACTGACTGATAATATTTCTTTGTGCAAAATCTGAACCTATACTAAACTTTTCTTCTGCCTCTCTCACACACAAATACACACATATATGGGATTTGAGTTCAACATCTGCGTTTTTGAGTCTGGATTTTAGAAACCTGCCCTTCTCCATGGCTACTCCACCAGAGACGCTTCTCCAGCACGGCCTGAAAGAGAGAGATCTGCCTTCCTGCATGTTGAAAATCACAGTGTGACTTTCTACAAGAAAAAAAAACAAAACTCAGAAGAAGTCTGGACCCACTGAGATGGACAACGATCCATGCTGTTTGCAAGAGCCAGAAGAGCGATACACTGGATTTATATTGAAAGCACATCTTATGCGGGCAGAAGAGAAACCGGAGCAAAGTTTCTTCTTTCTCCCTCCTGGAGAAGTTAAAGTGGACAAAGAAGGAGTGAATGTCTCACCAACAGACCTGAAGGTCCTGGTTGTTTTTGGACTGATAGAGGACTGTGTGCCATGACAGTCTGACTCTGGACCGATTTAGAAACTGATGGAGGTAACGTACAAACACACACATTTGCATAAATCTTTTCCTATTTTCTGCAATGAAGAACGCTTATTAACCGCTGCTCATGTGACACGCTTGCTTGACGTTGACAGATATAGCGGGTTAAAATATTATTTTAGGGTTAGAAAAGTATCTTTAAAAGGGTGATAACTTAACTCATTTGATACTTTCCAGTTAATTCTTTCAGAGAAACAAGTTCTCTTTCGTCGTGGAATATTCAGGGTCAATTATTCTAGTTATTAAAAGTTATTAAAAGTAGAGGAAGTTACAACATCTCCAAAACTCAGCAGTAACCAAGTGTTTCTATGTTATTCTCAGGACAGATCTCATGAAGGAGTATTTATAAAACCCAGCGAATGTGTAAAACCTGATGGGTTTCTCCTTCAGATATTATTTTCTGTTGTCAGAGTTTGTATCCCATAAATCTAATGGGTAGAGACCTCATTAAAACAGGCTTAGTTCTACTGCAGATGGTCTTCATACAGTTTCTGACACAGTACTTACAGTTTGGTGCAGTTTTTGTCCACAAGTGTTAACTGACACTTATGGAAAGTACAAATTCATTGTTTTTCACAGCAGCTGCTGGGAAGAGGTTATATTAGGTTTTTTTCTTCCCTCTTCTGATTCATGCAGCGTGTTGATTTATACTGTACCTTATATCAGATCCTGACAAAAAACCTATGAAAGGTTTGGTTCTGCAGGTTCTTTTTTCTCCCTTTGGAGAAGGAAAGGAAACCTAATCAGTTCTGTGTTGCACAGAAATATTAAAACACTTGTTGTTTTCTAAGATATCAGCAGCTAAAAACTTTTAAAACTTTTGAGAGTAATTGGTTTTGTTAAACACATTTCCCTTGGTAAAACAAACCTTTAAAATGAGTATGAAAAAATGGGGTTATTTAGAAAGAATCTGATTGGACAGTGGTACCACACAAAAATTAAACTAATCTCATGTTTCCTAAAAGACTCTGCATGAAAAGTCCTTCAGAACCGTGGAGTTATTTTCCACCACAGTAACAAGTTTTTTAAGCATGCTTTTTCTTTATTTTAAAACAGATCTGGGTTTTGTTCTTGTTTTTTTTAGCATAATGTTTGTCTGAAGCTTCTTATGAACTGGGTTAGGAGCAAATATGATCTGAGGTAAATTAGGAGCTGTGAACTAATAATTTTAAAATCTGATTATGGTCCAAGCAGAAATAATATATTTAGCCAATCCTTCAATCTCTGCAGAAAGTTAACACCATTGTTCAATGCAGTAGTACTCAACTTGTGGTTCCTGGACTCCTGAAGCCCGTAAGCCATAGATTCTGAGTCCATAAAATTATAATATTTAATTAAAGGTAGACTGATTACCTATTAAAACAGATCTAAGCCAATGATGAGTTCCAGTCATTTTGGTGGCTTTAAAATGCAATAATATTCAAACTTTCTACTCTGGGGACACAGATTGGGGTTGAAGAGTTTTGTTTTGGAACCAAGGTTAGGATTTTTATAACAGAATCAAGACAAGTAAAATCCTTCATTTTAGGAAAAGAAAAGAAATAAAGGCTCTTAACAGTAAGAGGATGGTCGGCTCAAACTCAAGTCTCCTTGTTTGATTTCTTAGGGTTTAAAGATTAAAAGAATACATATGAGTACAAAGGTACACAAGGTGATTCCAGATTACTAAGAGATAAAATATTGGAACATTTATCAGCATGTGGATTATTAAAGAGGGGTTCTAGTAATAATTTTCTCCGCAACTCTCAAAATTTAAATAGCCCAATTAAAGAAAATGATGTTTGTTCTTTTTGAAACACTATGTGGGAAAAAGTTCAGTTTGGAGACAAGCTTCTTATCTTAATTTCTGATTAAGTCAAACATTGCAGTTTTGTTTAGTTTGGGTATAACATAAAAATGTCATCGCTGACTTTTCTAATTTCCCCTCGGGGATCAATAAAGTATCTTTGAATTTGAATTGAATTAAAATACTTCTTTGCATTTAACTTGAAATTCTTGAATACAGCTGCAATGAAATTGAGTCAAACAAAAAGAGAATTATAACAATAACTCTCAGGATTGTAGTTATTATTACAGAGTTACAGAACAAAGAATTAGTAAAAGGTTTCAGCATCAGTAAATTTGGATTCATTTAAGAGAAAACTGTTGCTGTGCTTCTAAATAGTTTGAGATCTTTTTGGACTATGTGCACTCATTTTTAAAAAAAGGATCCTGAAGATTATCATAACAAAATTGATCAATTATAGTATTAAAAGATATGGTTGAGAAAACATATTTTGAAAAGAGATTGTTAAAAATTTCTTTGAATTCTTGAAGCTTCAAATTTGGCCATTTGTTTGTCTTTGATGTTTTGTTTTTGTTTTGTTGGAATGAATGTTTGTTTATTTGTTGCATGAAACAATAATCCATGTTTAGAATAATGTTTCTAAATCCCAGATTGATTAAAACTTTGAGTTTTCAGGAGAGTTAAGAAGCAGCTTGTTTCTCAGGTAGGTTCATGTTAACAGTTTTGCAGTTTAAGTTACACTAATGTGGGATGGGATGAAGAAACTGTGGTCCCGCCCATAGGCTGTCAATCAGAGGTTAGTTCTGCCTGACTCCGCCCACCTACCAGGTTGGTTCATGCCTTTGTTGTCATGGTAACGCTCAGCACCTCCCTTCCTGAGTTTTAACACTGTTTAAGAGACAATAGAATCAAAATGGTTGTAGTGATTGTTGCCTTAAAAACATGTTTTTTTTGTATAATAATTAAGGATGTAGCATGACTTTTAGATTTATGTGTTTTATTATTAAAAGGTTAATGAAATAGTTTAAACTAGTTTGAAGAATTAGTTTTGCAAGCAGAATCATTGGTGATTTATTAGATTGAAAGTTTCCCTGGTACCATTAAACTAACTGACAGTTCAAGATATGCAAAAGTAAGGAATATATTTTTGATAAAGAATCTGAGTCATGACTTTATACTTGGTGGGAATTATTTATTTGATTCAATTTGTAGGGTTTATGCATCTGAATTACATTAGATGTCCATTAATCTAATACTCATCTTTATACAAGACAAATTAGGATGATATGTGACTAATTTCTAAGTGAAATATTGATGAACTGAATAATTAAAGTTTGTATTTAGTTGTTGATGGAACTGAATTGCAGTTAAAAACATCTGGATTTTCTTTATGTTGCTTTTGTTAAATTCATAGTGACACATAGTTATGTCAGAATTCATTTCTTTGGTTCTATGTAATGTAATCTTGGTTACTAGAACATTTTTGTACAAACTTTTTGCTGGATTGTCGCATGGGTAAGACCCTGCGCCAGAAGAGGGGAATGTCAGAATAAAGTAACATGGGGTTCCAAAGGTTTTAGCACTCATGGGAAAAAGGGTAGCTCATACCTCCAGTGAGGACTTAGTGACAATGAGAGAGAGACGTTGTACTTTGTTTATATAAATGGTGCATAGCTCCCTAAGACCACATTATGAAAACCTCTCTGAAATTATGCTGTTGATTCTTTTGTGAAATTTTATATCTCCACAGATTAGACCATTTTTGAAATTATTTGTGGGTTTTCTGAAACTATGAAATGTTGACCTGTAATCAGACCTTCCTCAAACATCATGTCACATTTTTGATATTCAGAATATTTAGCTGATGGTCATTGCTAGTATATCAGGTGAAGTCAGAAGATCAATTCTTTGGATTTTGTTGGATGTTTTGATGAAGTTCATGTAGTTAAGCACTTAGGTTTGAGAATGGGACTTTGAATTGAAAATTAGCCAAGCATTGTGAAGGCTCTGCCTATTGTTCTCACTTATATGAGATTGAGACAAAGGACACAGGCAAATCTCAGTCCTTTTGAAGTGCTGTGTGGCAGGTCTCCTAATTTGGACATGGGGATATTGCCAAGATCATTTTCTTCCACATCTTTGTGTGAAGATAGGATGTTGTTTTACTGTCAAAACCTGTCCACTGTGTTTTCTCAAGTTTCACAGACGGTGAAGGCTGGATTACCAGAAACAGCCACTTCCACCCTCCAGTCCTTTATTCCTGGCGACTGGATTCTGCTCAGAGAATTTAGGAGAAAACACAGGAAGTCCAGGCGCTGGAATGGCCCATATCAGATCCTACTAGACACCCAGGAAAGCTGCAGGAAAGCTGCAGGAAAGCTGCAGGAAAGCTCCAGCTCCTCCAGCTTCATCTGGCTTCCAGGACACAAGTCATCTTCTAACTGGATCATCCACGGCTTGAAAGGTTTGAGGACAGCGGACCACCACAAGACAAAGAACTGTAAGCTGATCACTGGCGAGTGATTGAAGAGGTGGTTGAAGAACACTGTTCTTACAAGGACACAATAATCCCTTGGGCAGTGCAACGTTATTTCAGAATCTACTTAAGGCCATCGCATTGCCTGAAAGTTAGAAATCATAAGGTCATTTGCCTCACTGCACACACACCACAGTGAGAGATTCTTTCCTCCCACTTTGACAGCGAGACTGACTCTGAGGAGGAAATCTCGGATGCATTTATCTAACTTTCATGGTTATTGCTTGATATTTATCATTATGGTATTATTATAAATTTGAATGTGTTCATTTCCACCGTTGTTTAGTTGGATTATGGAAGCCTAACTTCCAGCAGGTTAGAGTTCCTGTTTCTAAATATATTTCTAGAGGAGCTTCCTACAACCGCCCACCTGTACCAGACTGGTAACAGGGCAGCTTGAAGCCACTCAGGAGAGACAGCAGGATTTTTAAGTTCTGTTTATAATTTGTTTTCTTTGAGAAAAAAACTGTTTGCTTTCAGTACCAGAAGAAAGGACATTCCACTTCAAGGTCACGATGCAGTTATATGGAAGATAGTCTGTTCTGATGCTAATGATTGGTATTGCAAGTATTTTTTATAACTCTTTTGTTCATTTTGGGAAAAGGTACAGCAAAGACAATGTGTGGTTAATCTGACTAATAATACTCATCAGCGGATTTGAAGAGAGATTAATCACTTTTCTGACTACTATGATCATACTGATAATGTTTGGTGGCAACTGATGCATCAAACCGTGAGGAAGATAAGAAATGATAGTTGTTATGTTTGTTGTTTGATTTAACATGCTATTAATGATCAACCATTTTTGGTACCAGTTCCTATTGATACTACTTATGCTCTAGCTACTTTCTTTCCAGATAACAGGTTGGTGGAGGTCGTTTTTCCTTGGGTGATGGTTTTGTAGAATTTTCTTTTAGTTATGTGATTATCTTGTAATCAGAAGAAAGGAGTGTAATGGAAAATTATTTTAAAATGCTCTGATATTCCCTTCACCTCTCTCCTCTGACCTCTGTGTTTTATTAGTGTTCTGTTATTTAGAGCAGATGGACTCTAAATTCAAATGTTGGAGAGTTTTATGGTTAACACTTCCTGAAGTGTATATTTCAAGGGAAGGTAGATGGGTGGCCTCATAAATAACTTTGTTAACTCTGACCCGGGGAGGGTCTAGGGGCCATATTTCTAAAACTCTTTGCAGTTGAGATAAAACTGTCATGTTCTGGTATAAATACTGTGTGTAAATGTTGATCAGGGCTCTGTTTCACTGACTAACCTCAGTGTCAGGGTCTTCAAACACTGAATGCCTTTGAATAAAACTTATAAAGACAAAGTCTGGATTTTCTCTTGTTATGAGTCAACTTCTACCCACTTTGATAAGAAAATTCCACAACAACAACATTGTTGGTACCCCTCAGTTAATGAAAGAAAAACCCACAAAGGTCACAGAAATAACTTGAATCTAAAAAAGGTAATAATGAATAAAAATTCTATGAAAATGAACAAATGAAAGTCAGACGTTGTTTTTCAAACATGTTTCAACAGAATTATTTTAAAATATAAACTCATGAAACAGGCCTGAACAAAAATGATGGTACCCCTGAAAATAATGTGACCAAAGGGACGTGTTAAATCAAGGTGTCTTCATTCCTGTAATCAGCCAGTGGGTCTATATATAGAGCTACAGGTAGTCACTGTGCTGTTTGGTAACATGGTACCAGACTCAACATGGACCAGAAGAAGCCAAGGAAAGAGTATCAGGAGATTAGAAAGAAAATTATAGACAAGCATGTTAAAGGTAAAGGTTATAAGATCATCTCCAAGCAGCTTCATGTTCCTGTGATTACAGCTGCACATATTATTCAGAAATGTAAGATCCATGAGACTGTAAACCTCCCTGGACGTGGCTGCAGGAGAAACATTGATGACAAAACAAAGAGACGATAATACGAAGGGTAACAAAAGATCCCAGAATAACTTCTAAAGAGGTTAAAGGTGAACTTCAAGCTCAAGGAACATCAGTGTCAGATCGTACCATCCGACGTTGTTTGAGTCAAAGTGGACTTAATGGGAGACGACCAAGGAGACCATTGTTGAAAACAAATCATAAAACAGCCAGACTGGAATTTACCAAACTAGATGTTGACAAGCAACAAAGCTTCTAGAAGAATGTCCTACAGACAGATGAGACAAAAATTAAACTAGTTGACAACATCAGCTCTATGTTCGCAGACGGAGAAATGAAGCATATGAAGAGAAGAACAAGGTCCCTACTGTGAAACATGGAGGAGGTTCTGTTATGTTCTGGGGCTGCTTTGTTGCATCTGGTACAGGGTGTCTTGAATCTGTTCAGGGTATAATGAAATCTCAAGACTATCAAGGGATTCTAGAGAGAAATGTGCTGCTCAGTGTCAGAAAGCTTGGTCTCAGTCGCAGGTCATGGATCTTTCAACAGAATAATGACCTAAAACACACAGCTAAAAACATCCAAGAATGGCTAAGAGGAAAACATTGGACTATTCTGAAGTGACCTTCTATGACCCCTGACCTAAATCCTATTGAACATCTTTGGAAGGAGCTGAAACATGCTGTCTGGAAAAGGCTCCCTTCAAACCTGAGACAACTGGAGCTGTTTGCTCATGAGGAGTGGGTCAGAATACCTGCTGAGAGGTCCAGAAGTTTCATTGACAGTTATAGGAATCATTTGATTGCAGCGATTGCCTCAAAAGGTTGTGCAACAAAATATTAAGTTAAGGTAGCATCATTTTTGTCCAGGCCTGTTTTAAGAGTTTATTTTTCAAATAATTCTGTTGAAACATGTTTGAAAAGCAACATCTGACTTTCATTTGTTCATTTTCATAGAATTTTTATTCATTATCAAGTTATTTCTGTGACCATTGTGGGTTTTTCTTTCATTAACCGAGGGGTTCCAACTATTTTGCCCCCGCGTGTTTCCTATTGTAAAGTCACTTGTGTATATATGTACATTTAAAAAGATATTCTTTATTATTGAGAGCAAAGTCCTTGTTTGTCTGAAAAAACTCAGCAATAAAGCTGATTCTGATTCTAAAACTTAATCTGAAAACTGAAAGCAATCAAAATACCATTTCAGTCCAACTTTCTGTGAGCTGCTGAGACTCCACGTCTTCTGGTCATAATTCACCCAGTCCTTCTCATTAATCCGCACACACTCATACACCGATACACGGATCAGTGAGACATGACAGGAGCAAACTGGAATCGAACCCACAATGTTTGGATCGCAAGACGACTCCAGCTGCCCCCCTAAACATCCTGTTATAATCTATGGCTACAATTCTTACAGCGTTGCAGCGTTACAGCACGCCATGTGTCGCTACAAGAAACCATGGAGCACAATACAATGAAAGAACCTCACGGCTGTAGACGCGTTTCAGTCTTTTTAATCTGGCAGCCGTAAATAAAGGTGTTCAGGTTTGTGTTGGTGAGCCATGACAGACCACAGAGTTTAATAAGTGCATGTGTTTAATAAATTACACTGGAACTTCAAGATGTATTTCCAGAACATAAAACACTTGTGCAACATTGGTGCATTACAGGTCGGTGCATTCGTTTAGAAGAATCCGAGCCGAAGTTCTGAACAAGACATCTTGCTCAGATTTAAAACATTTCTGCTTAATTGACCTAAACTGTAAACACAGCAGAGAAAACTTCAGTCGCATCTGAAAAATTGAATCCAAGTATTTAAAATGCATCAGAGTCCACCTCTTGGGTGACTGGTTCTAGTTAAAAACAAGGCCTTTGACCCAGATCTCCCAGTCTGCTCTGGCAGCTCGGCCCAAACTGAATGCCCTGACTAACATCTGTAGTGTCAAAGTAAAACACGCCTACAAACACGGATAATTAGCTACAGCAGATGAGCTCTACACCCATCGAAGGCACGCCCACTACACCCGGCCTCCACCTCTTCCAGCTGAAACATCTGGATCAGGAACCACAAGGAGTAGCCGGGTTCAGCTGCTTCACAAAAAGCCCTAAAAACAGTTAAAGACGCCACTTTGGCATTTCATCTATTGAAAAAAAGGATCGGTTCAACATTTGGGAGGTTTATGATTTAGCAGAGGTGTGTGATGTCATCCCATATGCAGCCGATCATTTCATTCAAACCCACGGAGTTTAATCTGCCTCATTCTGAAAAGTTAAAACTATTAAACTATTGGATCAAATCAGAAGAAATGCAGAGTTTAGTGCATCACCCGCTCTGTTAGATGTCCAAGCTTTTAATCTCAGAGATGTTTTTGGACTCCAGTAAAAAACCCTCATCTTCTAAAATTGTTGTTTTCCATCAAAGTAAATTTAAAACAATTAGAATGAATCATGTTTTCTGTTTAAAAATCCTGACCTTTAGTGGTGGTATTCATCAACGTCTAGTTTGCCTGCTACCTTGTTTAACATGAAGACAAGAGGAGATAAACCAAACATCTCTGCAAAGATCCCAAATGTTGAACCATTTCCTTCGTGTTACAATGGAAGGTTTGGTTGTTGCAGCGGGCGAACTCCGGGACGGGTCGCATCACAGTAGCAAACTAAAAGCCCAGCAAGGACACAGTTAAGACAACACTGCTGATTAGCTTCATAATAACACTGATAATTACAACCTGCTGGGGGTAAAACGCTGGACTGAGTCCAGTGGCACTTGATATTTTAAGATTCATAGCCTCAGTTAAAGCGAGGCTTTTAAAAGATGTGTCCTTGATGATCTCTCTTTAAAACTGCAAACAATCTAAGGCATAAAAACATTGTTTAAAAAATGAAATATAAAGCTAACATCAGTGACATTCAGTTTGTTCTTGCAAAGTAACAAAAACTTAAACAAGTGCATAAATAAAGCGTGCCATCTATGGTTATGCGAGTCTACATATATAATGGTGATTACTTAGAGTGATACTGAGATAACTTCATAAAGGGAGCAGGAGGGCGCAGTTAAACTGCACTGATCCGTGTGAAAAAGCTACTCAAACATGCATCAGAGTAGAAACCAAGATTCTTCAAGTTTTATAAAACCAACAGAAAGATTTTCTCGGATAAAGCATCAATAAGACCGGATATTTCAGTAAGAATCAGGGCATCAGATGACCCAGTCTGTACCAACACCCCGCAGGACGGCCCGTTCAGGGAAGCAGCTGCTCCAGCGTCGGATCGTCCAGCTCATTGACGGAGACGATGTGGTCCAGGTGCTGCAGGTACCGCTCCTGGTCGCGCATGAAGTGCGGGATTCTGGTCCGATTCAGCGCTGCGAAGGAACGCAGCCTCTCCACGTCTTCAAAAGAGACCTGCAGAGGCGAAGGCGACAGGATGTAACTTTCCCAAACTCTCCTTGGAAACTAAAACTTCACCACAGAAAGCTTCAGACCCACATTGCTTTGGACTTTCCTGCTAAGCAGCCAGTTTTTCTAAAGATAATTGAGCAGAGGGACCTCAAAGTAGAGCCACTGCTTCTCTGCATTGAAAGTAGTCAGATCAAGTGCTTTAGGCATCAGATCAGGTTGCCTCCTAAGTTCCTCCCTTTGGAGGAGACCCAGCGAAGACCCAGAACTTGTTGGAGGGACTACATATCCCATCTGGCCAGGGAACATCTCGGGATCCCCCAGAATGAGCTGGAGGGTGTCACTGTGCCAAGGGACGTCTGGGTTTCCCTCCTGGACCTGTTGCCCTTCTAGTTATGGCTGTGATTCAGGAATGTTCCGGAGTTTAATACTGAAACTCAAATCTCCAAATCAAATTATACCATATTTTATCAATCACTGAATCATTCTTCGCCCTTCATGTTGCTGCTGTAATTCAAGCATCGGTCTCCACCTCAGAGAGCACCAGGGTTGGTGCTTACCTCTGCCTGCAGCTGTGTGATCAGATCGCAGCTGATGGACACCCACCTTTCCTAAAGAAGTCAGCATCTTAAAGTCAATATTCCTTCGATTCCGGAGAATCCGCAGGATCCCGTCCAGGTAGACCTGATCTTTGCTGAAGCAGCCTGAATGAAACAAG
Organism: Girardinichthys multiradiatus; assembly: GCF_021462225.1. Taxonomy (NCBI): domain Eukaryota; kingdom Metazoa; phylum Chordata; class Actinopteri; order Cyprinodontiformes; family Goodeidae; genus Girardinichthys; species Girardinichthys multiradiatus. The sequence continues at coordinate 51,580,040 of NC_061797.1, read as the reverse complement.
CAAACAATGACCTCACATTTCAACATAAAATCTCTGTTCTACCGATGACAGGTCCTGATGTTTACAGCTGCCATTAAAACAAGTCCTCACAAGCTTCCTGCTGCTTAGTCTGCTCACCTGGACTTTATCATCATGATGGCATTGTGTTTTTCTTTACATGCATGTAAAAAAGCTCAGGACTGATAGAAAGGTGCACAGAAAACATCTCTGTGATGTTGCAGATCTCCCTGTCAGCTGACCACAGAATCAAACTGCTAAGTCTCTCTGCAGATTTTAAATCTGAACAACTTTCTGCAGAAAATTATGCAGAAATATGCTCTCACTGTACTTTTAGTTTTGCTGTGCTGCCCTACAAGATGAAATCCAAACAAACTGCTCTGTATTTGGGATAAACCCAGATTTAATTCTTTGTTTGCTTTCAGGGAAGACTATTAAAGACAGACAGGTTTTTTCCATGAAGGACACACCCTGAATCTGCTGCCTGCATGAAGTAACACTAGATGAGTAGCACTGGTCCTCCAGTGTGTGGACTAGGACACATATGCCTTCAGCCCCTTTCACCCTTTCAGTGGTTTAAGTTTTGGACCAGAACTGGAGCCAAAGCCAGTTTCTAACTGGTTCTATAAAAATTACCACCATAAGAGTCAACACATCTGATAAAACCTGCTCTTCAGTAAAGTTTAGATCTTCCCTCTGTTGTATTCTAGGTTTCTGGAGAGGATCTCAGGTCAGGGAGACAGTTCAACCACGGGTCACTGGGTTTGTCTCATTCTTTCTGCTAACAGATGTCCTAGCATCCCTAGTCACCATAAAGCTATTGTTTTATATAATCTTTTCCATGTTTCCAGAGGCAACCAGACCCACCAGATCCTGGTGGGTCTGGTTGCCTCTGGAAACATGACCCACCAGATTCTGGTGGGTCATGTTTCCGTTACCGTGTCAGGGCAGATATGCTCATTTAATTAGGGCCATTTCTCTAAATGCTTTTTACAAGACAAACAGCTGTTTGCTGATGCGGATGGGTTTTATGTAATGTGACAAACAGAAGTTAAACAAGCTGAATTTATAAACACAAGCAGGTCGTTTTAAAAGTAGCTACAAGCAGCATTTATAAATACAGCTTTAAACAGAGTTTATGAACACACCTGCAATGTTTCCTGCATACTTTCTGAATAAAATCACTGTTTTTGGGCACTGACAGATTTTCAAAGCATAATAATAATAATAATAACAACAATAATAATAATGACCTTATGGACGTAACAAAGACCCACATCTAGTGGTTGATTTCTGTGAGGGAACCCTCAACAAGTATTTTGTGAAACACAGACATTTAGACTCCTTGAACCGCCACCTTAACGTGGTGGAGGGGTTTGAGTGCTCAAATGATCCTAGAGGCTATGTTGTCTGGGGCTTAAATGCCCCTGGTAGGGTCTCCCATGGCAAACAGGTTCTAGGTGACGGGTCAGACAAAGAATGGTTCGAGAACCCCTCATGAAGACTACAGAATCGAGGCACGTGACGTCGCCCGGTACGGCGGAGCTGGGGTCCCACCCTCGAGCCAGGCCTGGGGTCGGGACTCGTCGGAGAGCGCCTGGTGGCCGGGTTGCTCCTCGCGGAACCCGGCCGGGCCAAGCCTGAACGAGAGACACGAGGCCATCCCCCAGTGGGCCCACCACCTGCAGGGGGAACCGTGAGGGACCGGTGCAAAGAGGATTGGGTAGCGGACGAAGGTGGAGACCTCAGCGGCCCGATCCCTGGATGCTTAGGCTGGCTCTAGGGACGTGGAATGTCACCTCGCTGGGGGGGAAGGAGCCTGAGCTTGTGCGAGAGGTCGAGAGATATCGACTAGAAATAGTCGGGCTCGCCTCCACGCACAGCGTGGGCTCTGGAACCCATCTCCTTGAGAGGGGCTGGACTCTCTTCTACTCTGGAGTGACCCACAGGGTCAGTGGACTTGGCACCAGGACACCCTAGGCAGGAGGTCGATGATCAACTTTGTTGTCGTATCATCAGATCTTCGGCCGCATGTTTTGGACACTCGGGTGAAGAGAGGGGCTGAGCTGTACACTGATCACCACCTGGTGGTGAGTTGGATCCGCTGGAGAAGGAGAAAGCCGGACAGACCTGGCAGGCCCAAGCGCATAGTGAGGGTCTGCTGGGAACGTCTGGCGCCTCAGGAGGGGGAAGCAGTGCTTCGCCAACACTGTTTATAGTGGGGGTGGGAGGCTGCTGACCTCGACTGAGGACATTATCGGGCGGTGGAAGAAGTACTTCGAGGATCTCCTCAATCCTGCCATCATGCATTCCCTGGTGGAAACAGAGGCTGGGGACTCGGGGTTGGACTCATTCATCATCCAGGCTGAAGTCACCGAAGTGGTTAAAAGGTCAATGGTGGCAGGGCTTCGGGGGTGGATGAGATCCGCCCTGAGTACCTCAAGTCTCTGGATGTTGTGCGGCTGTCATGGTTGACACGTCTCTTCAACATTGCGTGGCGGTCGGGGACAGTGCCTCTGGACTGGCAGACTGGGGTGGTGGTCCCCCTTCATAAGAAGGGGGACCGGAGGGTGTGTTCCAACTACAGGGGGATCACACTCCTCAGACTACCTGGTAAGGCCTACGCCAGGGTATTGGAGAGGAGAGTCCTGCTGATAGTCGAACCTCGGCTTCAGGAGGAGCAGTGTGGTTTTCGTCCTGGCTGTGGAACACTGGACCAGCTCTATACCCTCGCATTGCCGGCACTAAGTTGGACCCGTTCATAACTTTTAAGGACAGGATTTCTAGACGCAGCCAAGGGCCGGAGGGGGTCTGGTTTGGGGACCAGAGGATTTCATCTCTTCTTTTTGCAGATGACGTGGTCCTGCTGACCCCATCTAGCCAAGACCTACAACATGCGCTGTGGCGGTTCGCAGCCGAGTGTGAAGCGGCTGGGATGAAGATCAGCTCCTCCAAGTCCGAGGTCATGGTTCTCGACCGGAAAAGGGTGGCTTGTCCTATTCAGGTTGGAGGGGAGTTCCTGCCTCAAGTGGAGGAGTTTAAGTATCTCGGGGTCTTGTTTACGAGTGAGGGAAGAATGGAGCAGGAGATCGACAGACGGATCGGTGCGGCTGCCGCAGTAATGGGGGCGCTGTGCCGGTCCGTTGTGGTGAAGAGAGAGCTGGGCCGAAAAGCGAAGCTCTCAATTTACCGGTCGGTCTACGTTCCTACCCTCACCTATGGACATGAACTTTGGGTCATGACCGAAAGAACGAGATCCCGGATACAAGCGGCTGAAATGAGCTTCCTCCGTAGGGTGGCCGGGCACTCCCTTAGAGATAGGGTGAGGAGCTCGGAGTAGAGCTGCTGCTCCTCCACATCGAGAGGAGCCAGTTGAGGTGGCTCGGGTATCTATACCGGATGCCTCCTGGACACCTTCCTCAGGAGGTGTTCCAGGCACGTCCCACCGGGAGGAGGACCAGGACACGCTGGAGGGACTATGTCTCTCGGCTGGCCTGGGAACGCCTTGGGCTCCCCCTGGAGGAACTGGAGGAGGTGTCTGGAGAGAGGGACGTCTGGGCGTCTCTGCTGAGTCTGCTGCCCCCGCGACCCGGTCCCGGATAAGCGGAAGACAACGAGTACGAGACATTTAGACAGCTGTGTATGTGGAATGTTTTATGTTACCTTATTAAATAATTTTTTCTACTGTATTTCATTATAAAGACCGGTAGCCCTAATAGAGACCAGAGCCCGGTCCGATTGAGATAGAACTGGGCCAGTGTTTAGGTATGACTGTAGATGACTGTATGAAATGGTTATCAATGGTTGTTTTAAGGTGAAGGCTGGACGAATGAAGGGAAGTCCAAACAGGGACAGAAACATGAACCTGTGTGTGCTCACCAGGCTGCGAGGTGTCCGTCTGTCCCCTCTTGGCTCGCAGGCAGTACTCCCAGCGGACGTCCGGGTCCTGGACGAAGCGCGCGATGTGGTCGAAGAGCTGGCTGAAGCTCATGTTGGAGGCGTGGTACACCGTGTAGTAGAGCAGCGCCGCGCGCCACAGGTATGGCTGCTTCCTCAGCAGCACGCTGTGCAGGCTGGCCAGGCCCTCCTCCGTGGGGTTGGCCGGCTTCAGACAGAACTGCTTCCTGCTCTCGGCGGAGGACCACGGCTGCAGGTTGTTGTTCACGCCGCGCAGGTAATGCGTGCCTGCGGAGAAGCAGTGAAACGCTGAAGATCCAGTTCATTATCAGATTACTAAAAGGATGATTCAAATCTAAAATAAAAAAAGAAAATGTCATTATATAAATAAAAGGTTGAAAGTTTTTTATTCTGAGGTCTAATTTGGTCAAATAAGAATCTCCATAATGCTCTTTCTTTCCCTACCCATTCCTCTTCCTTTCTTCCATTAACTTTAACTTCTTCTCTTTCCTCTCTTCTAAATTATTTTCTAGATTCATCCCTTCTTCCTTTCCTCCTCATCTGCCTTGCTTTCTTCCCACCTACGTTCGTCTCCCAGCTTTCATACCCCATCTTTATTCTTTCCTCCTTCATTTCACGTTCTACCCAGTTTCCTACCCTTACTTCATTTCTTCCTATACTTTCTTACCTTTACATCTCCCTTTCCCATATTTCCTTCCTTCCTTCCTCCCTTGCTTCTGTCCTTAAAGCTCTGAACAGGTGATGAAATCTGGTCTATATTTAAACCAGCTGTTGTTCATGAGATGTTCCTGCAGGCTCTGCATGAATGATGTATGACTTCAGGACTCCTCGGCAATTTATAGAAAGCTGCCGAGCTGCTCCACTGGGACACCATGAGAATCATGGGCCCAGTTTGGGTTCAGCTGCCTAGTCAGCAGTAAATGACAGTGATTCAGACACTCATATGGACCCATGTGTTGTGTGAGCAGCAGCGCACCGATCTCGTGCCTCAGCATCCCCTCCAGCCAGTGCTGGCGAGCCCCGGCCATGTTAATGGTCAGAGTGGGACGGCAGCTCTCCACCACCATGACTGCTTGCGACAGCAGCTCGTCAGAGAGACGGACCACCACCTGGAAACACACACACACACACACACACACTTAACCTGCAGCAGGTAATCCATCTCTGTAACATGTCACAACCTAGTGTGGTAGTTACTCCTGCAGGTCATCGGTTCACATTCTAACGCTGACTGCTGCATCACTGAACAATGAGCTGCTGTGTCTCAGTGAAGCACAGTTGTAAAGATAGCATCTTTATATCCATTTTTACTCAACAGCACAGAGTTGACACAAGGCCTGGATTTAACTATGCAATGAGTAACAGTCTTTCAGATAAAGTTCCTGCAGCGCTCCATTCAGTACTTGCACAGTCAGGTCTAAACATTCTGTTTCCTATAGTGCAGAGTAGTGGAGCGGTTCAGACCCACTACAAACCGGAGGTCCACAAAGTGACTCAGTGGTGCTCCAGAACCAATCCTGAACAACAGCAAGACCAAGGAAGTGATCCAGGAGGACTGAGCACACTCCTCTCTGCATACAGGGGGAGGTGGTGGAACCTGTTGGCAGCATCAAGTTCCTGGGCGTTCACATCTTCTCTGACCTCTCCTGGACTGAGAACACCTCCCACCTGGTGAAGAAGACCCAACAATGGCTCTTCTTTCTCAGGAAGCTGAAGCGGACCGGCCTCTCTACTCAGCTGCTCTCAAACCTTTACAGGATCACGATGGAAAGCATCCTGTGCCTCAGTGTGACAGTGTGGTATTGGAGCTGCACAGTGCATGAGGGAAAGGACTTAGCACGGGTGGTGAGGACAGCACAGTGGATTGTGGGATGTCATTTACCGGATCTGGACCTGATTTATGCTGCACAAGGCCAGAAAAGGGCCAGACACCTTGCTCCAGACCACACCCACCTGGTCAACGCACCGTTTGTCCCACTTCTGTCAGGAAAACGATTGAGGAACATCACATCGAGAACAAATATACTCAGAAAGTTTATTTCCTAAAGCTGTGAAGACTATTGTCCCCCTGCAGGCAGACAGACAACCAGCCCATCTCAGACGGTTTCACCAGAAGCACTTTCTGTAAATACTAAACACTACATGCCTCATCCCATGAACACGTTCTCTCATTCTAGAAGTGGTTTTAGATTTTCTAAATGTCTATAACTTACATGTGAATCTTTTGAGCTGGGCCTCGGCTAAATTTCATTATGGTGACATAATGACAATAATTAATCTTGAATCTCTGAGAGAACGGAGAGCGCGCCGTCATTGATGCAGCTGGGTTAGAACATGTTAAAGAGTCAGTGCTTCGCTACAGAGTTCAAACATTTTGACAGTTTACCATCACAGACTTACTCCAGTGGGGATTATTGGGGTATTTATGTGATAGAAGAACACAAAGTAGCACATGTCATCCCCATGTAATATGCTGGCAGCATCATGCAGTGGGATTCAGAAGAAACCTGTTAAGAGGCTGATCTTGAAGACTTGAAACTGGGGCAGAGGTTCACCTTCCAGCAGGACAACTAAACATAAAACCTGAGCAACAGAATGCTTTAGATTAAAGCATATTCATGTGTTAGGATGGCCTAGTCAAAGTTCAGACCTAAATCTGTTCACAGGTGCTCTCCGTCTAATCGGACTGAGCTTGAGCTGTTTTCAGTCTGAAGATGTTTAAAGCTGGTAGAGTCAAACCCCAACAGACCTACAGCTGGACCTGCAGTGAAAGGTGGGTCTACAGAATACCGAGTCGCTTCCACTTCAGGTTTACGATCTACTTCGTGCTGCTCCTAAAAATATTGCCACTGTGAATGTATTCTAGACCCAACGTTAGCTTGACAAAGTATGAGAGTTAATATTCTGAGGCCGTGCGGTGTGTGAGACATGGACCTTACTGAGTGGTTTTAGAGTCTGACTGATTATTTCTCTTCAGAAACAGTCCAGGACCCTGAAGGTGAAAGGGCTAAATGTACTCATCCATTACTTAACAATAAGACAATATAAAATTTGTGAGTAGAAATATTCAAAGTGGAAATATTTCAAATAAAAATCAAAAGGAAAAAAAGAAAAGCATTGGTTGTTGTTTTAAAGATGAACATTGACTACCTGCACCGGTTTAGAGTCGCCTCTGCAGCTCACTGCACTCACCTCCCCCACGCAACCCTCCTTCTGCAGGTATTTCCGTACCGCTGCCCAGACCTGACTCTTCGGTAGGACGCTGCCACCCGTCACCTCCTCAAAGTTCTCGTAGGAGCCGAACTTCCTCAGGACACACTCCATGATTCCTACAGCCTACAGACAATCAGACATAATCAGAATCATCACCTGGACTCTGAGGCTGGGTTAAAGGTCAGATCCTAACCCACCTGCTCCAGGAAGAGACCCGAACCCTCCCTATACTTGTCTAGCACACTCCTCGGCTCGGGCTGGGCATATTCAAACTGAGGCTCATACTTGTAGTCAGACTGGAAGAACGTCTGCTTCTCCTGCTCCAGGTTCAGGGGTCTGAGAGCGACGAGCAGGCAGGGCCGGGCTGCCATGTGGACCCCCGCTTTAGCTATGTGAGGCAGGGAGGTGGCGGGTCGCATCTGCCCCCTGCCGGCCCGCAGACCCAAGGGGTAGTTTACGGAGCAGGTGCTTTCGCTGCGCCGCATCCAACTGCCCGCTCCAAGGCTGGTAAGGCTGCGGGTCGGAGGCGAGGGGGTGGCCGACCCACTGCGCCACGGAGGCTGCAGGACACTCCTGTCAGTCCCCTCCTGAGACCCTCTCAGACGCTGTGGTGTCACCTCCATACTCAGAGGGCGACAGAGCGGTGTCCTGGTTCTCTTCCCCACCGTTGGACCAACACCGGTTGGACTCGGGACCCCGTTGTGGGACACCTTCTCCTTCTTGGTGACATTGCTCTTTTTGGCTAGAGGTTTGGCGGTTCGGGGCGGATCTGGATGGACATCTAGCTCCGAGCGGTGCCTGACGCTTTCATCCTTGACCTGATCCATGAAGACTTCACCTGAGTCCAACACCATCACCACAGCTGCTGCGCCTCAAGCTCCACCGCATTTACACCTGTTTAAAGTGACAGAAAAAACATCACTGATGACTTTTCTTACTTGTGCTCGTGGTAAAAATGATTTTCGCATGGATCAATTAAAGTCGACAGACTAATTAAAATTCATTTAAACGGTTTTTTAAAAACACAGAAAACTGTTCCCAGGAAATGTTGCAGCTAAATCCAGGACAATCCTGGAAGAAAACCTGTTAAAGGCTGCAGAAGACCTGAGACTAAGGTGGAGGTTCACCTTCCAGCAGGACAACCACCCTAACATGTGTTAGAATGGTCTAGTCAAAGTCCATGTCTAAATCCACCTAAGAATATGTTTACAGATGCTTTCCATCCAGTCTGGCTGAGCTATATTGAACAACTTTATGTTGGTTTATCATGGAGGTTTGTGGTTGTAGCGAGATAATATCTTCAGTGGGTATGAATAGTTTATCAAGGCACTGTATTAATGAATGAATGAATGAATGAATGAATGAATGCTTGTGATTTAAAAAGTTTCAGCTGAGTTTCTGGGTGAACAAACGGAGTGAAATGGACAGGTGTGATTTAACTCCAACAGGATGACAGTGATTCATGTCAGAGTCATTTTCTGGTGGAGGATCGGATTAAATCAGGATATCCGGACAGAAACGGTCTCCTAGAAGGAAAAACATTTCTTCCACACGGCAGAAAATAACGGTTAGTTGGTTAAATCTCCACGGACCGCGGCAGGAAAAGATCCAGCAGGAGCTCCAGAACAAAAACAAATCATTTCAGCGTTTTAACTCCACAAACCGGACCTCAACTCACTAAAAACACTCACCGAGCTAAAAAGTCCCGGTTCTCCTGCGGAGGATGGGAAGGTCTCAGCGGCTCCTTCCACTCATGGCCGAGGCGGAGCCGCGTCTGCTTCCACCGGGGGTCGGTGATGGTGATTAGCGGATAACGGATCAGGGAGGAGCGGGGCCTGAGGCGGCTGGCTGCCTGGGAGCCGGCCACCGAGCGGCGGATGTGTTGGCAGATATGACGCAGCACGCCTGGCACGACGTGCTCCCTCTGCGTCACTACGTACAGCAACAAAACGAGGAACGTACTTCGATTCTGTTTATCTTAGCTGGGTGACCTTTTTTTTTGTTGTAGTTTAGCTTTTACTGGACATAATCAAATAATACAGGCAGGATAAAAAAAAGAAAGTACACCCTCTTTCAATTCTGAGGTTTTATGCATCCAGATATAGTAAAAATGATCTTCACCAGGATCTAGCCCAGCAGATTGTGCTCTGTCATTATTAAAAATAAAAGAACAAATCCAAAGCAAAAATGCTGTGCAAAAAGTGAGTACATCCTTGGTGCTTCCATTGGATCCGGGTGGGAAGCGTAGGTGCCAGGTGCTGCTAATCATCTCGGATTAACTGATTGTTAGCAACTGTGACCACATGTACAAAAGCAGACGTTTTCTCAGTTAACAGTATCTGCACAATGCCAGGGCAGAAAGACATCAGCAATGACCTTGGAGAATCAACTGTTGCTGCCCAGCAGTCTGGAAAGGGTCAAAAGACTGCTTCTAAATCAGGAGAGAGATTAGAAAACATATGACAGCTGTGATGTGAATCCTCCTGGGAGTTGACGTCCTAGCAACTGAACCTAACACCAGACCATACAATGCTCAGAGAAAGCTCTGGGCATTGTATGGTCTGGACGATTAGAAAGTGACTGAAGAAGTTTTGCTTGTTGGAATGAATTTAGAAGAAAGCCTCTTCTTTCTAAAAATAAAATGACAGCACAACCTAAATGCATCTCAAAGAATCAGAATCAGAAAAGCTTTATTGCCAAGTACGTTTTTGGACATACAAGGAATTTGTTTTGGCGTAGTCGGTGCAATACAGTACAAATTAAACAGTATAAACATATCTGCAATATAATATAAATATATGTGCACAGTTTTAAGTGAGAATCACACGACTCCAGAACAATGTCCTTTAACACTTAGCTGGTTGATGGTGCACAGCGCCATGTTTGGAGAAACTCAAATACAGCATATCAACACATCATTTGGGCTTGTTCTAGAGTCAGATGAGAGGCCTTCAGTCCAACAGCTGCAGCTTTGACCAAACTGGGTCATCAACAGGACCGTCATCCTAAACACAGCAGCAAATCTACAACAGAATGACTGAAAAAAAGGAATCAAGGAGTTGCAATGACCCAGTCAAAGTCCAGATCTCAACCTCATTGACATGCTGTGGTGGAACCTTCAGATAGCTGTGCATAAACGAATGTCAGCAAGCCTCAATGAACTAAGGCCATGTTGGAAAGAAGAGAGGACCAAAGTTCTTCCACCTTGTGAGACACAGATGAAGTCCGACAGAAAACTAAAGCTGAGTTACTGCTGCTGAAGGTGTTGAAAGCTGCTGTATCATGGGGTGTACTTAGTTTTTCACACACGTAACTCAGGGTAAAAACTGTTATTTTGGAATATCCAACAACCTTAAACGCATCACCATTGCTGTGCGTCAGTTACGTGATCCCGGTCACATGTCCGCAGTTAGCCAATTACGTTGCATGAAGCCTAATACAGGCCTGCTCCAGCTTTCCTGAGTCAGGTGTAAGGGGGAAAGCTAGAGAGATGGCGTGCTACAGGTGTCAACTGCCAGAGAGTCTGGTGCAGTTAGGATTCGTCGTGCATCGAATTGAGCGGAATTGGCCAGGTGACCCTGTTTCTGGGTTAAATGATGGCGAGTTACTGAAATGCAACCAGGACCAGAAGAACCTTCAAATTCTTTCCTACGGGTCTGGTAGGAGACTGTCACAGCCGTGCTCTGTTCCCTTCAGTCCAACCGTACTGATTCACACAACACACCACATATTCTCCCTGGATGATGGACAATTGCGCATATGGAAATACTCCCTTCAAACATTATGGACAATGGACTGCATTTGTGTCTCAGTTGCTACTTGTGCCAATCAGCACAAGCTTGTTGTGAACTACTGGATACTTGATCTAACAAACCTTGTGCATGTTACTGGAATTGTAAATATTTGGGGTATTCTTTTTTCTTTTGTTTATATTCATTGAATTTTCCAAATATTTGGTACCAGCACCAAAACATTTGCAATGTCCACTTATTAATTACTGACCTACAGTTCCAATAGTCGATCCTGGCCTTCTGATTTTTTTGTATCTAGTCTGGATATTATTTAGCAAAGCATCTTTGTTGTTTACTATTATTATTATTATTCCATTTTTACCATTATTAGTACCACAACAGTGCTACATTGTTGGCGAGCTAGCCAGGAGCTGTGTTTTAATTGGTAATTATTAAAAACTAAAATAAAAATAAAAAATACAAGTTGCATTCACTCTCACCAATCCATTTTTCCATAACTGAAATTTCCTCACTTTTGCCATAAAATACCCAAATGCGGTGTTAATTGAAGGAGCAACAGAAGACACAATAGATGAAGTCATTGATTTTCTTGAGCAGTAGGGTGATATCAAATGCTTGTTCTCGAATACACTTCTGGGTTATCTTTCGCACGCTTGTCCCCATTGTTATCGTATATATTTACTTCTGATGCGGGTAAAAAATTCAGTATGAGGGGCGGCGGTTCCCCTCCTTGAACCGTTGTCTGGGGCCTAAATGCCCCTGGTAGGGTCTCCCATGGCAAACAGGCTCTAGGTGATGGGTCAGACAAAGAATGGTTCAAGAATCCCTCATGAGGACGAAAATATTGAGGCACGTGACGTCGCCCGGTATGGCGCAGCCGGGGCCCCACCCTGGAGCCAGGCCCGGGGTCGGGACTCGCCGGAGAGCGCCTGGTGGCCGGGTTGCTCCTTGCGGGACCCGGCCGGGCCCAGTCCCAACGAGAGACGCGAGGCCATCCCTCAGTGGGCCCACCACCTGCAGGGGGAACCGTGAGGGACCGGTGCAAAGAGGATTGGGTGAAGGACGAAGGTGGAGACCTCAGCGGCCCGATCCCCGGATGCTTAGACTGGATCTAGGGACGTGGAATGTCACCTCGCTGGGGGGAAGGAGCCTGAGCTTGTGCGGGAGGTCGAGAGATATCGACTAGAAATAGTCGGGCTCGCCTCCACGCACAGCGTGGGCTCTGGAACCCATCTCCTCGAGAGGGGCAGGACTCTCTTCTACTCTGGAGTGGCCCACGAGGAGAGGCGGCGGGCTGGTGTGGGTTTGCTTGTTGCCTCCCAGCTCAGCCGTCTCGTGTTGGGGTTTACCCCAGTGGATGACAGGGTCGCATCCCTGCGCCTTCGGGTTGGGGAGAGGTCTCTGACTATCATTTCAGCCTACGGGCCAAGCGGTAGTGCAGAGTACCCGGCCTTCTTGGTGTCCCTGTTGGGGGTGCTGGATAGTGCCCCTCCCGGGGACTCCGTTATTCTGCTGGGGGACTTCAACGCCCACGTGGGAAACGACAGTAACACCTGGAGAGGCATGATCAGGAGGAATGGCCTCCCCGATCTGAATCCGAGTGGTGTTTTGTTATTGGACTTCTGTGCTAGTCATGGACCAGATCCTGGGGGATGTTGGAGACATAGAGTCCGAGTGGACCATGTTCTCCGCATCTATTGTCGATGCTGCTGCCCGTAGCTGCGGCCGTAAAGTCTGCGGTGCCTGTCACGGCGGCAATCCCAGAACCCGGTGGTGGACACCGGCAGTAAGGGGTGCTGTCAAGCTGAAGAAGGAGTCCCATTGGCTGTGGTTGGCTTGTGGGACTCCTGAGGCAGCTGACGGGTACCGTGAGGCCAGGCGTGCTGCGGCCCGGGCTGTGGCAGAGGCAAAAACCCGGGCCTGGGAGGAGTTCGGTGAGGCCATGGAGAAGGACTACCGGTTGGCCTCAAAGAGATTCTGGCAAACCGTCCGGCGCCTCAGGAGGGGGAAGCAGTGCTTCGCCAACACTGTTTATAGTGGGGGTGGGAGGCTGCTGACCTCAACTGAGGACATTATCGGGCGGTGGAAGGAGTACTTCGAGGATCTCCTCAATCCTGCCATCACGCATTCCCTGGTGGAAACAGAGGCTGGGGACTCGGGGTTGGACTCATTCATCACCCAGGCTGAAGTCACCGAGGTGATTAAAAAGCTCCGCGGTGGAAAGGCTTCGGGGGTAGATGAGATCCGCCTTGAGTACCTCAAATCTCTTGATGTTGAGGGGCTGTCATGGTTGACACGCCTCTTCAACATTGCGTGGCGGTCGGGGACAGTGCCTCTGGACTGGCAGACTGGGGTGGTGGTCCCCCTTCATAAGAAGGGGGACCGGAGGGTGTGTTCCAACTACAGAGGGATCACACTCCTCAGCCTCCCTGGCAGACTGGGGTGGTGGTCCCGCTTCATAAGAAGGGGGACCGGAGGGTGTGTTCCAACTACAGGGGGATCACACTCCTCAGCCTCCCTGGTAAGGCCTACGCCAGGGTATTGGAGAGGAGAGTCCAACCGATAGTCGAACCTCGGCTTCGGGAGGAGCAGTGTGGTGCACGTTGGACTCCGGCAGGGCTGCCCTTTGTCACCGGTCCTGTTCATAACTTTTATGGACAGGATTTCTAGATGCAGCCAATGGCCAGAGGGGGTCTGGTTTGGGGACCAGTGGATGACGAGGTCCTGCTGGCCCCCTCTAGCCAAGACCTACAGCATGCGCTGTGGCGGTTCGCAGCCGAGTGTGAAGCGGCTGGGATGAAGATCAGCTTCTCCAAGTCCGAGGCCATGGTTCTCGACCGGAAAAGGGTGGTTTGTCCTCTTCAGGTTGGAGGGAAGTTCCTGCCTCAAGTGGAGGAGTTTAAGTATCACGAGTGAGGGAAGAATGGAGCGGGAGATCAACAGACGGATCGGTGTGGCTGCCACATTAATGGGGGCACTGTGCCGGTCCGTTGCGGTGAAGAGAGAGCTGAGCCGAAAAGCAAAGTTCTCGATTTACGGGTCGGTCTACGTTCCTACCCTCACCTATGGCCATGAACTTTGGGTCATGACCGAAAGAACAAGATCCCGGATACAAGCAGCTGAAATGAGCTTCCTCCGAAGGGTGGCCGGGCACTCACTTAGAGATAGGGTGAGGAGCTCGGAGTAGATCCGCTCCTTCACATCGAGAGGAGCCAGTTGAGGTGGCTCCGGCATCTATACCAGATGCCTCCTGGACGCCTTCCTCGGGAGGTGTTCCAGGCACGTCCCACCGGGAGGAGGCCCAGGGGACGGCCCAGGACACGCTGGAGGGACTATGTCTCTCGGCTGGCCTGGGAACGCCTTGGGCTCCCCCCGGAGGACCTGGAGGAGGTGTCTGGGGAGAGGGACGTCTGGGCGTTCCTGCTGAGTCTGCTGCCCCCGCGACCTGGTCCCTGATAAAGCGGAAGACGACGAGTACGAGTTTATCTCAAATTTATGCATCAAAGTTGGTGGTTTAAAGACAAACAGATATTTGGCAGATCTGAAAGAAATAGCCAAAATGTTTGGGAGAAATTATGTTGAAGTCCGGAATGAAGTGATGTCCCAGATACATCAGTCATCAGACATCACAGAGCATCATGCTGTTACTCCAGTGACTTCAAAATTAGAACAATCTGCAGAACTGAAGGAACCTGAGGTGCAAGCATCACTGTTAAATGCTAATGCTACATCTCAACCCATTATCTCTGTGTCTCCTCCTTCATTACCAGCTGCTTTTCCATCCAGTCCTCCTCCTGTCTCCTACAGTGCTGAAGCTCGAGGCAGAGAGAAGCAGACAACCTCCATGTCTGTTGGTGATCTTAACCCTCCTGAAGTGCAACGCTACGTTGTGGAACATGTCAGGAGTGGGGCTGGCTCTATGCACATGCATGCTACTCATTGTCTGGGAGCATTCTCCGGTAAAGTGCCCAGGCCAAGTTATGAGACAGACTATGACACATGGAGATCCAGTGTTGAATTAGTTCTGTGAGATCCATCTATATCAGATTTGCAGCGTACCAGATTAATTCAGGACAGTCTGCTGCCTCCTGCCTGTGATATGGTGAATAACCTGTGTTCTGACACCTCACCAGAAGTTTACATGCAACAACTTGATTCAGTTTATGGAACTGTGCAAGATGGAGAAGAGCTTTATGCTAAGTTTATGGACACAAAAGCCTTCTTCCTACTTGTAACGCCTCCATATGGCACTGCAGCATGCAGTAAAAAGAGGGATTGTTTCAAAGAGAGAGATGGATAAGCGACTGTTGACTCAATTCTGCAGGGGATGTTGGACAATAGTCTAATATCTGAACTCCAGCTCAAAGAAAATAAATTTGAGCCACCTTCATTTGCAGAATTTCTACTATTACTTCAAATTAAAGAGGACAGAGAAGCTGCAAAAATGTTGAGGTTGAAGCAGCATTTGGGAACAACCAAACAAAAAGTTATCTCTCAGGTTTAGTTTGCACATACTGAGGAAGAAACTCACCTTTGCACTGCTCTAACCACTTTGACTAAACAGCTCTCACAACAGATGGCAGCCACAACAGAAGCTTGCTGCTTTAACAGCAAGTCAGAACGGTGTCAAATTGCCTATTCCTGCCACTCAAAAACTCTACGATAAAAAGAAAGCTGTTAAAAATTTGAAACCTTCTGCTTCTAGCCCTAAACCTGGGTTCTCTTTCTGCTGTGGAGAGGACGGCCACATTAAGCCGCAATGTGACAATGAGCCTAATTCAGCATTAGTCGGTATGAAGCGGAAGCAATTTAATGATAAACAAGACAAGTGGCTAAAGCAAAATCTCTCGACCCCAGAACATTTCAACTAGTCTCTGTTCAATTCAATTCAGTTTATTTATATAGCGCCAATTCACAACACATGTCGTCTCAAGGTTCTTCACAACAGTCAGGTTCATACATTCCAGTTAATCGTAACCATTGAACAGTTCAGTCTAATTCAGTTATTTATTCAAATTGAATAAAAAGTTTTTCTATCTAAGGAAACCCAGCAGATTGCATCCAGTCAGTGACTTGCAGCATTCACTCCTCCTGGATGAGCATGTAGAGACAGTGGACAGTCACTGGTGTTGACTTTACAGCAATCCCTCATACTGAGCATGCATGTAGCGACAGTGGAGAGGAAAAACTCCCTTTTAACAGGAAGAAACCTCCAGCAGAACCAGAACCAGGCTCAGTGTGAGCGGCCATCTGCCACGACCGACTGGAGGTTTGAGAGAACAGAGCAGAGACACAAAGAGAACAAAGAAGCACTGATCCAGGAGTACTTTCTATGGGAAGGAAAAGTAAATGTTAATGGATGTAGCTCCTTTAGTCGTTTCACCTAGAAAGAAAGAACAGAAGAAAAATTTCGTCGTCGTCGTCTTCCGCTTTATCTGTGACCGGGTCTCGGGTGCAGCAGACTCAGCAGAGACCCAGACGTCCCTCTCTCCAGACACCTCCTCCAGCTCCTCCGGGGGGAGCCCAAGGCGTTCCCAGTCCAGCCGAGAGACATAGTCCCTCCAGCGTGTCCTGGGCTGTCCCCTGGGCCTCCTCCCGGTGGGACGTGTCTGGAACACCTCCCGAGGAAGGTGTTAGCTAGATTTTTTACAGTATCTGGATCTTTTGGTGGTAAGCGTTACGAAGATCTAACTTAGAAAAGACAGTGGCACCATAAACGGGTTCAAAGGCAGAGGTGATGAGGGGAAGTGGGTACTTATTCTTAATAGTGATCTGGTTTAGGCCCCTATAGTCTATACAGGGACGCAAAGAACCATCCTTCTTCCCTACAAAAAAGAGACCCGCCCCTAGTGGTGATGAGGAAGGCCGAATAATACCTGCTGATAAGGAATCATTTATATAGTCCTCCACTGACTTTTGCTCAGGATGTGAAATGTTGTAGAGCCTGCTAGAGGGAAGAGGTGCGCTGGGAAGAAGATTAATTGCACAATCATAGGGCCTGTGAGGAGGTAAGGATAGAGCCTTATTCTTGCTAAACACTCCCTTAAGATCATGGTATTCTAGTGGTACCCGAGTTAGGTCGATCCTCTCGTTCTCACTGCTAGCTTGTGGAGGCGGATTAGGGGAAAAGGCTGATCTAAGACAAGATGAATGACAATCAGCAGACCAAGACCCTTAGACCAGTCCAAATGTGGGTTATGTTGCTGCAACCAGGGAAAACCTAAAACTAGAGAACCTTGAGATACTGTAAATACAAAAAAGGATGTCTTTTCTCTATGATTGCCGGATAACAATAGTGCCACTGGTTTAGTTCGTTGAGTTATCTGTTGTAGTCTCTTTCCGTCTAGAGCTAGAACTGAACGTGGTGATTCAACACTTTCCACTTCTATACCTGCCTGGTTTACCAAATCTAAATCTATAAGATTCTGTTCACAGCCGGAGTCTATAAGTGCAGAAACAGTCAATGTACGCTGACCAACTAAATGAGTAGCAGGCAAGCTGAATCTGGGGGCTTTACAGTTCTGGGCTTGGTCCACCAACCCCCCCCTTCAAAGCCGGTGGACCCTGTCTTTTAACGGCCCGAGACAGGCAGGACAGGTTGCTACGAAATGATCTGCGGACCCACAGTAAAAACACTGCTTTGATACTCTGCACTTCTGTCTCTCCTCAAAAGATAAATAAGTACCTCCTAACAGCATGGTCTCGGGTTCTGTAACTGATTGCTGGGGTGAGGCATTTACAACGGGTGGAGGATTACTCCTTAACTGGGGATGGTAATAAGTCTTTTCTGCTCGGGCTCTCCTTCTTTCTCTTATTCTGTTGTCTATCCTGGTTGCTAATGAAATAACCTCATCTAAGGTAGGAGGCTCCTCGACCATAGTTAGTTCATCCTTCAGTGGATCGTCTAAGGCATGCAAAAAGGTAGTTTTTAGAGCTTCATTATTCCAGCCAGATGTAGCTGCCAATGAACGGAATTCAATTGAAAACTCTGTAATGGGTCTGTGACGTTATTTTAAGGCCCTTAAACGTCGTCCAGCACTGGATTTGTCTAGTACAGGCAAAAAAGTTTTTCTAAATTCTTTAACAATGTCATCAAAAGTACAACCAAACTCCCTGCAATCAGGGAACTGGGCTTCAGCCCACTGCAAAGCTTTGCTGGTCAGTAATCCAATAATATATGAAATCTTTACATTATCATGGGGGAAAGAGTGGGGGGATCGATTAAACACTAAATTCCCTACCTCTCCAGATAATTTTTCCGGGTTAGGGGATGTGACGTCACGAAAATGGTGTGACGATAAGGATTCTGGAAATGCGGTTGCGCCATCTGATGGAGTGGTGGATGAAGTACCTAACGTTTGTTGTAACATGGTGGTGATCTGTTCTAGCTGTTGATTGGTTAGACGTTGCTGTTCTGTAAGGGAACGGAGAGAAGAATCATGGACTTGAATCTGGTTAGCAAGTTCAGAGAGAGTCCTCCTGAGTGCTTCTGTTGGGTCTTGTTGGCGAGAGTGTTCTGCTATTGTGTTCGAAATAGCTCTGACCCACATACAGAGAACACTCAGGAGGAGGAAGTCAAATAAAGACTGTTTTATTGGTGATGTAATCAGGAACGAAACTGACAAAAATCTCACTGTAGGGAGAGAAGTGAAGAGAATGGATGAGTACGGGTAACGGAAAGTAAGACGAAACTAAGAACAAATAATTATCATGAATCTGAGATCGGCTTACTGGGTTATGGTGGTCAGGTCACCAGGGGGAATGAGACTCAGCATCCAGGTCTTAAGCAGTTCAGTTAAAGCATTCAGTTGGAGCTGTTCTGTGTGAGCTCGGAACAAAGAAACAAGTTCGATGTGCGGTGGTTTACGTTGCAGGGTGGAAAGGGTATGCTTGTGGCTTGGCTCAGGAGACGAAGAGGACAGGAAGCTGCCAGCTTGATGCGAATCCAAACAAAGGCAGATGACAGGATAGGAATCCTCAGAACGAAGATAGGCTTGTTAATCCAGAAGTACTCCTTCTACCACCCAATAATTTCCCATTTGAGGTCAGCAGCCTCCCACCCCCACTGTAAACAATGTTGGCGAAGCATTGACGGTTTGAACCTCTGGTACAGAGCGAAATAGTTTATGTGAATGATTTCTCCAAAAAAGATGAGAGAGGGAAGACACAAACAGGATATTCTTTGGTGACAAAAGATACAGTGTTAAAAGAAATGCAACAACAAAGTCCACCACAGGAGATAGAAATGTGGAAAAAACATGGAGCTGCATTAAAAGATGAAAACTATATTTGACCAGATAATAAACCTGTCCTACCATAGAACCTTTATAAATGGGCAGGAATATTGAGCCATCGTGTTTCATAATGTCTCAACAGGGAGGAATGGTAGGACAGATATATTAATATTATATAACATATGGATTTAATTCTTATTCAAAAAAAATAAACTTTTGTAAAACATGTTTAACATGTAAAACATAATCCACAAGGGAATTTAAGACCACGAAGGGAACAATTTCCAAAACCAAGATACCCCTTTCAAACAATTCATATGGATTTTATTGAGTTAAACCACAGTGAAGGGAAAAAGTTCTGTTTAGTCATTATAGATGCATTTTCTAAATGGATAGAACTATTTCCAACTAAACATTACAAGCACCTCAGGGCTAACACCCTATGAAATGTTATGTGGAAGACCATACAGATTACCACAGTTCAAAAATAAGTGGGAGTTAGATGAAGAAGCTAACCTAGTTGATTATATGAGGAGGATGTTAGAAACCAACAGAAATAAATTTAAACTAATGAGGAATGTTCTATTTCCCAGCAAGAAAACCAACTAGTGGAACCAGGAGACTGGGTGTTAATAAGGAGTGTAAAGAAGAAACATTGTTATTCACCTTAGTGGGAGGATCCATATTAGTTATTATTAACCACTGCAAGAGCAGTAAAATAACTGAGAGATCAACCTGGATTCACCTTATACATTGTAAAAAGATCATTTCGGTTGAAAGCTCCATCAGGGGAAGTGATTTATAGACTGATAATAGGGTGGACCCAGACATTTAGAGGCTGGAGAGACCCAAAGGTCAGTGAAGAAAATTAAGACACTGGAACCACTTAGAGGAGTGAAAATTTCAGCCAAAATGACTTTTAGATGGATTATTATTGCATTTTGTTGCTGGGTATTTACAGGTCCTTCTCAAAATATTAGCATATTGTGATAAAGTTCATTATTTTCCATAATGTCATGATGAAAATTTAACATTCATATATTTTAGATTCATTGCACACTAACTGAAATATTTCAGGTCTTTTATTGTCTTAATACGGATGATTTTGGCATACAGCTCATGAAAACCCAAAATTCCTATCTCACAAAATTAGCATATTTCATCCGACCAATAAAAGAAAAGTGTTTTTAATACAAAAAACGTCAACCTTCAAATAATCATGTACAGTTATGCACTCAATACTTGGTCGGGAATCCTTTGGCAGAAATGACTGCTTCAATGCGGCGTGGCATGGAGGCAATCAGCCTGTGGCACTGCTGAGGTCTTATGGAGGCCCAGGATGCTACGATAGCGGCCTTTAGCTCATCCAGAGTGTTGGGTCTTGAGTCTCTCAACGTTCTCTTCACAATATCCCACAGATTCTCTATGGGGTTCAGGTCAGGAGAGTTGGCAGGCCAATTGAGCACAGTGATACCATGGTCAGTAAACCATTTACCAGTGGTTTTGGCACTGTGAGCAGGTGCCAGGTCGTGCTGAAAAATGAAATCTTCATCTCCATAAAGCTTTTCAGCAGATGGAAGCATGAAGTGCTCCAAAATCTCCTGATAGCTAGCTGCATTGACCCTACCCTTGATAAAACACAGTGGACCAACACCAGCAGCTGACACGGCACCCCAGACCATCACTGACTGTGGGTACTTGACACTGGACTTCTGGCATTTTGGCATTTCCTTCTCCCCAGTCTTCCTCCAGACTCTGGCACCTTGATTTCCGAATGACATGCAGAATTTGCTTTCATCTGAAAAAAGTACTTTGGACCACTGAGCAACAGTCCAGTGCTGCTTCTCTGTAGCCCAGGTCAGGCGCTTCTGCCGCTGTTTCTGGTTCAAAAGTGGCTTGACCTGGGGAATGCAGCACCTGTAGCCCATTTCCTGCACACGCCTGTGCACGGTGGCTCTGGATGTTTCTACTCCAGACTCAGTCCATTGCTTCCGCAGGTCCCCCAAGGTCTGGAATCGGCCCTTCTCCACAATCTTCCTCAGGGTCCGGTCACCTCTTCTCGTTGTGCAGCGTTTTCTGCCACACTTTTTCCTTCCCACAGACTTCCCACTGAGGTGCCTTGATACAGCACTCTGGGAACAGCCTATTGGTTCAGAAATTTCTTTCTGTGTCTTACCCTCTTGCTTGAGGGTGTCAATAGTGGCCTTCTGGACAGCAGTCAGGTCGGCAGTCTTACCCATGATTGGGGTTTTGAGTGATGAACCAGGCTGGGAGTTTTAAAGGCCTCAGGAATCTTTTGCAGGTGTTTAGAGTTAACTCGTTGATTCAGATGATTAGGTTCATAGCTCGTTTAGAGACCCTTTTAATGATATGCTAATTTTGTGAGATAGGAATTTTGGGTTTTCATGAGCTGTATGCTAAAATCATCCGTATTAAGACAATAAATGACCTGAAATATTTCAGTTAGTGTGCAATGAATCTAAAATATATGAATGTTACGTTTTCATCATGACATTATGGAAAATAATGAACTTTATCACAATATGCTAATTTTTTGAGAAGGACCTGTATATTTTTCCTCATATTGATTTTCTTATTTTTCTGGTATTTCTGGGAACCAGTCAGGATGAATCAGGATGTAACAACATCTGTTATGAGTCATATTAAACAAGTTGCGCTAAATCAAGGTAGGCAAGATAACCTAACTATGTGTACTAAACAAACTTCTTATACTTATGGTATTCAAGTGTGCGTGAAATCTAAAACCATAGCTGTGGTGCTGATCCACTCATTAGCTTGACTAAATGAGGAAGAAAAGGACAGGATTATAGAAGTTATAAATGGTACTTAACTAATGATAGAAGAGACACCTCATGGTCCATGATGGTAGCTGATGAAGGAAATAATTGGACACCAGAGTGGGGCACCACTGCTTATGCTAGTCATCAAAAGAAGTTGTTTAAGCTCCATAAAGCTGATAATGTAATCCAGGTTACAAAGCAAGAGAGTAAAAATTATGTTAGGAAACTTAACCACAGATGACTAAGTTCCAGGTTATTACAGGAGTATCAGGAACAAATAATAACTGAGTAATAACTGTACTCTTACTCTCACTCACTTAAAACTGTGCACTTATATTTATATTATATTGTAGATATGTTTGTACTGTTTAATTTGTATTGTATTGCACCGACTACGCCAAAACAAATTCCTTGTATGTCCAAAAACGTACTTGGCAATAAAGCTTTTCTGATTCTGATCTGATTCTGATTCTGATTCTGATTCTGATTCTGATTATTGATGGTAGAACAAGCGGCTAACATGACTAAAAGAGATTGTGTTGTGTGTTTGGGTCCCAGGTTTTATTATAAATAATTCCAGCTGTGATACCACAACTCTGTGTGATGGAAGTAATGAATCAAACTATTTTAATGAAATGTGTAGCACTGGGATTCTGTTTTTCCTGTAACTACAGCAGATAAGAACAAACCAGTTTTCCATAAACAAGTCACCACTGGAAACTACACATGTATAAATATGACAGAGAGAGGTAATAAACTGGGAAATCTCACTGCAGTATGGTGTATTACAATTGTAAAAGTAAATAAGTATTTTAAACCAGTCTCTAGTGGAGACATTTGGTGGTGGTGTGATGACGACAGGTTGTTTGATCGATTACCTTCAAATGTAACAGGATTCTGTGCTCTAATTACTTTATTGTTACCAGTTTCAGTATATCCTATGTCAGTAGATGAAGTAACAGATGGACTATCTAGTGTAAACCACATGATTGGTGTGATAGAAAGTGCAGAGAAGCAGCTTGGTAGACTGAGGGAGACTCTACATACATAGATGCTATAGATGAAGATAAATTAACTGATCAAGTAGCTGCAGGATTTGAATCAAGTATCTGTTGGTGGTGTACGATGAACAAAAATGTAGACAGGATCAACTATATTCATTACAATGTACAAAAACTAAGAAATTGGACACAAAGCGGGTTTGAAACTGTCCATGACTAATTGGCTTCAACTTCCCTGATGTCATTCCAGAATAAAATTGCTTTGGACATGTTGTTAGCTGAAAAAGGAGAAGTTTGTGCTATTTTTGGAGAAAAATGTTGCACATTCATACCTAACAATACTGCTGCTGGCTGATGGCAGCCAAATGAAAGCCATAGAAGGTTTGAGATCTTTAAATGGCAAAATGAAAGAGCATTCTGGAGTAGACACCTCGATGTGGGACTCCTGGCTGGATGTGTTTGGGAAGTATAACATTTTAGTATCATCAGTAATAATTTCCTTTGCAGTGTCAGACGTTTAATGGTTAAAACTCATGCTTTAGGGTGATTCCTCAGGAAGAGCAGATGGTCTGCTCGTAGATAACTTTGTTACCTCTGACCCGAGGAGGGTCTGGGCCATAAACCACAAACTCTTTTAAGTTGAGGTAACTCCCACATACTCTTTAAATACTGTGTGTAAATGTTGATCGGGACTCTGCTTCACTGACCAAGCTCAGTGACAGGGTCTTCAAACGCTGAATGCCTTTGAATAAAACTTATAAAGACAAAGTCCAGAGTAAATTGTTCTCCCACTTTGATAAGAAAATTCCAGTACATGCTGAACAAAAGACACACAGATCTTAAGATGGGGGAGACTGTGGATAATGGTGTTTATGACCTGGTTATGTTGCAGCTGTTTTCCCCATCATTCAGAGCAGCAACGTTTTTTGTAACTATTGAACCACCAAAGATAATAAAAAGAGAGGTGCGGACAGATGGTTTTCAGAGCGGTAGATTTGTAACTGAAAACACATCTCTGTCCGTTCTCCTCGCAGCGAGTAAACTAACTAATTATTTGTCTTTCTCTTCTTTTTGTGATGTTATAAATATTTTAGGTTGTTTGAACCTGATTGCCAAACCGGTTGGCTCTGGTTTCTTCATCTCATGCTTACATTGTTTGCTTTCTGTCAGAACTGCAGGCAAATCTGGTTTTGCCACCACAATGATTATATCCTGGCTACTTAGCTGGGAAAACTGGTTTTATTGTTCTATTGTGTGCAGCCGAGGAAAAGCTTCAAATATCTCTTGCAGACTGAGGAAATCATGGCAGCTGATCTGAGCAAAAAGACTTGAAACAAATGTTATTTACACTCTCAGTGGACTTCAGCATCACTCAAGTTCAACTATTAAAAACTACATTACATTTAAATATTCCTTAATGTAAAACTGTTCCAGTCATTATTGCCAGAACCGCAGACATATTAATATCAAATAACTGATTGTTTCCTAAACTCATCATTTCCATATACCCCCTATCAACACCATAAAATCTACATCTGATAGACTGAATGAGCTCAGTGCAAGTTTTAATTAGGAGAGCCTGACTGAAACCATTACAGTAATCCAAGGTACACAGATGGCTTAAAACAGCCAGTTACTATGCTTCGGGGGTAAATACTTTTTCACATTGGGCCATTGGTTTTGAGAGCTTTTTAATCTAACTCAGTGAAATCCTGCTATAAAAACAGCTTTTTGTATTTCCTCTGGTTATTTTTAACATAAAATCCACACCTGCCTGTAAATTAGAGGCATTTACAGGAACTATACATGTCCTCACCTGTTGGTAAAAACTGCTTGAGGAAGTGATACATTCTTTTTGTTTTACTGTTCCTCAGAAAACACACTGCACCTGAGAGATTATCGGTAACTCATGCTTCACCTTTGAAGAAGGTAACGTAGCTGCAATCAGCCTGGGGTTAACAACCGTGTCAGGCTATTTATTATAAATATATGAGGCAATCTAAAAAGATTTCTCCAGAACTGAGTAACATTGTAGGCCGTAAGTCAATGTTAATATATAGATATAAATATGCTGCAAGGTATTGTAGAGTTTTTGTTTTCACAAATGCAAAAAAGTTACAATAATTAACTCATTAACTCCCATTAAAATGATTTTTAAAAGACAGCACTAAAGTTACAACTAATCTGAAGCTAAAATTCGACTAAAACAAGGCTGAAGGTTAACCTCCATATAAGTGTCTGTGTTTGCTGTTTTGTTTTCCTTCATATTGTTCAATTCCTGCATATATTGTGTACAGTTGAAATTACTAAAATGTAAGTTAAGCTAAAGGTAAAGTTGGCTGAAATTAAAGCAAAGCTTAGCCTGATCTGCATGTTTTTATTTGATATGCATTGTAAAGCATTACTGTCTTGGAGGCTCACTGTTACCAAGATTAGGTTATAATTAAATTTAACCTAAGACTAAATGTAGCTAAAGCTAGGTTGCATCTAGATGTTAGGAATAACCTTTATTAATATTGCTCATAGCTGTTTTTCCCATTTATACTATAGTGAAATAAAATATAAGTTCTAATGTTGCCCTTTTGTTAGAATAGGATAAGAAGCTCATCAACACACATTACAAGGATAAATAGCCCAAGGTTTGTCATAAATGACCTGAAGCTGGGACACTGGGTTTGATAGTGGAGCAGCTGGTATAACTGGTTTGATTAGAAACCTACAACACACTTATATTAAGTATGGACACCTGCTACTACACAACCTAACAGATAGACACCACAATGATGACACATAGTCTACTGATAATCACTGAGGGAGGAAACATCCATTGCATTGGAGACCAGATATAAAACTATATGTGACCTTCTATCGAGGCTCTTCGTCATCCTCTAACAGACGGAGACGGTCCGAGACGGGAGCCTCAGCGCTGATCTCTGTAATCATTCCTCGGCCTTAATTTAAATTAAAAAGAGCTAAAAGTTAGAAACTGGTTGAGAGTCGTTCCTTTAATAGTCTTTAGATAGAGTGGTGACTGTTTTCGGGGTCCAAGTACCGGTGGAGCTCCAAGGCGTCTGACCGCCAACAGGGTGCGGTAGCTTTGGACATAAGGTAAGATTTATGTACAACAGTCCAGTTCTTTTTCTCCTTAGCACCTTGTCTCTGGTTCAGGAGTGGCTGGACATGAGAAATGCTTGTAGCCAGTGTGTGGGATTTGTCTGTGTGCAGCAGTGATGGGCTGACTCCACCCTCAGTCCACTCCTTGTGAAGCTTCTCCAAATTAATAAACAGATTTTGTTAGAAAATCCTCTCAAGGCCCCTTTACCAAACACATTTTTTCCTTCCGCTCAACCTTCGATGATTATGCGGTACGTTTTTCACAGTATTCTGATATTCTTTGATACTGAAGTTTGGGTTTTCATTAAATTTAAGCCACAATCATCACTCTATGTGTGATGAATCTATACATGAGATCCATTTTCTGAAATAAGTGACAAAAAATAGTGAACTTTTCCGCTATGTTCAAGGTTTTTTAGCTGTGCTAGTATACTATATGTGGTTGAGAAAAGAATTTCTAACCTAAAAGCTTAAGTAAGAATAAAGCAAAATAAACCTTTAAATGCACTTTTTCAGAAAGAAAAATATTATATTGGCCGTTTTTTATGTGCACCAGCGTTCTTGAGGACCACCGTTTCACTTCTGTCATGATCACTTAGATATGGAGGAAATGCCCAATGTGAACATAAGCTAAAGCTGAATTAAACCTAAACCATAGTTAAATTAAGACTAAAGCTAAGCTTAAGATGTAGGTATACATGTTTTAATGGCACTTTCTTTGTATATTAAAATTGTAGGGCTACTGTTGTCCTGATTTACTATACATGTATTGTACATGCCTGACAGGGTAAAACATGAACCTTAAATCTAAAATTGGACAGTATTAGTCAAATGTCTGAAATGACAGAACTTGAACTAAAATTAAGAATTTCAAAAACTGGGCTTAGCCAATAATATTTAACTTTTTCAAATTATATATATTATTTTCAAAGATATTTAAACTTTTATTTTTGATTTATTTAAAATATTTTGAGGACTTTTCCAAAAATGTAAAGTATAACAAATATATATAGAGGTGTTAGCGGTGTGCGGCATGTGGGGCAATCTTGCAGCCTGTGTAGCTACTGAGCTCAACGTATTTCATCACTCTGTTTCCTCTTAAGCTTTCTAAATGTGGAGGAGAATATGGATCCATTATAGGTTTGATGTTAGTTGGTCTTGAGTGTTTCTGCTGTGACCAAAAACAAAATGAAAGAAAATCAAACCAATTTGCTTAAATATTTCTCTAAAGCTGCTTTTCTTCTCAAAAAGGGAAGATGATTAAGCAGAAAGCAGCATCGCCTGAGCGGCCAGAGTTTTAAATGAATAACTGCAGGAAGAGTCTCGTTACCAGTGTCAAAAATGTGAGATAGAGTGGAATAAATACCACAAAGGCAATGTGAAAGGGGAAACATATTTAATGTAGTCACAGGTTGGATAAAATGCAAACAAGAAATGCTGGGCAAAAATTTTAACTAGTGTAAGAAAACATACCAAAAACAGAGCCAACTCTGAGACTAAAGCCTTAACAAGCTTCAATAAATCCCATGTAGCAGCTAAACTGTAACAACTGGTCAGACTGTTACCACACCAGGGCTGGAGTCCAAAGGCTCCACCTTATCCCGTAGCAGATCTCAATAGGGATCATAACTTCTACTAACACCAGGCGTGGACCTCTTCAGGGTACAACCAGCCCCATGCGAACTCTGAGCGGGACCAAACCAAAGTATCTAGTAGACCAACTCAACAGCAGCAGAAACACAAGTAACATCTGCTAAACAAGATTCAGTTGAGTGTTATTTTCAGCGTAATGAATTTGCTTAAAAATACACTTTGTGGTAGATAAAAATATGGAACATGAACTTCCTCAAAATTTAGAAGTTTTTTACTTTGAATTTTACAGATTCTTACAAAACCAACCCAAAGAAAAGAGGAAGAGGTACAAGGCATGACAAAACTGCAAACTGAAGGATTTTAGAGGAGTTGTGACATGAACAAACCTCCTGAAAACTGAAACAGTTTTTGAAAATGACTTTTTATTGGGCTCTACTGCACGTGAAACTGAGAAGTCAGCAGTAAAACATCAGGATTTTTACTCCCTCTTAATTCCATACATGGCTGAGCTTTACACTTAAAGAGTCATCTGCTCAGATAATAAGAGCTGTTCCCTGGGTCTCCTGTGGAAAAGGAGGTGGAGCAAACAGAGGTGCGGCTGCAGTCTTGTAGGTAAGACCAGAAACACTATGGTTACCTGAGTGGCAGACATAGGAGCTACAGAATGGATTTCTTCAGTGTTTCCTCTTTTATTTTACCTTTGGAGCCTTGCAATTGGTCAGGTTAGCCTTACACTTGACTGCAACAGAATGCTGAAACCGTGCCATGAATTTTTCAATGGAGCAACATTTTCTGATACAAATGGACACAAACGAAAGATCTCACTTGAAGTCTGGTCAGCACATAGTGTCAGAGTGTCACTCTTCTACGGCTGGACAAACGTATGTAAATGTTTTTTTCACTTTGCATGACTATTGAAATGAGAAAATAGGGAAAGGAAGTTCTGCTCTTAATGTCAGAGAGGGAAGAATAGTACACTGTATAAAAGAAAGGACATGAAGGTAAACTTTACTGGGTTTATTCTAGCAAAGGTTCTTAAAGAATTTTACTGACTATTACTGATAACTGAAGCATTTTAAAAACAAGTCATTATATTTTAAAGGTTTAAATTCTGTTATTCCTGTTTTTTCTTAGCCAGAAAATGGAGAATTGCCACAGACCTGCAGAGAACAAAAGATATTGTAGCTCGTCACGGCGCCACTTTCTCTTCTTCTTTCTGGTTGTTGGAGTCATGATTTTTTTCTACTTCACTAACATAAGGGACATGGCGCCCGAATGGAACCCTAAAAGGTGGATGCAAAATCATTCGACCAAACTATTCTTCCCATTCAGAAAACAGAGCATCAACAACACAAACAGATCCAAAACTGAGCCGAAAGCTGCTGCTGCTTCTACTGGATTCACACAAGAAGCCATTACAGCTGAACTTCCTCAAATTACAAGTATCTCACCGACACACGAGCCAACAACCCGACAGGCACCGCCTCCTTACGTATCTCTTGGACCATACTTGGTGGAGTACCCCTATGAGTACCAATTTACCATCAATGAGCCTCAAAAATGTGAGCAGGAGAAGCCGTTTATGGTGCTGATCGTACAAGTGGCACCACGCAATCGAGCTCACCGCGACATCATCCGCTGCACCTGGGGAACCGAGAAGCTGGTTCACGGTCAAGTGGTGAGGCTCTTCTTCCTGCTGGGGATGCAGACTGGAGACGATGCTCAGCAGGTCCACCAGCAGCTGCTGCAGGAGAGCAAAGACCATCATGACCTCATCCAGAGCAACTTTATGGACTGCTACAAGAACCTGACCATCAAGACCATGGTGATGCTGGAGTGGCTGAACTCTTTCTGTTCCAGCACCGCTTACGGCATGAAAATTGATTCAGACATGTTTCTAAATGTGCCTAATCTTGTCACCATGCTCCTAAACGCTCCGAGGACAAACTACATGACCGGCCTGGTGGCACATGGAGGAGAGGTCTTGAGGGATCCCAATTCCAAATGGTACATACCATGGAACATCTTCAGCGATCCTGTTTACCCTCCCTACGCTTTGGGTCTGGGCTACATTGTGTCTTTGGACCTCACCAAAAAGCTCATTGAGGCTTCCAGACATGTTAAAGCTCTTTACATTGAAGACGTATATTTGGGCTTGTGTATGAGGCATCTGGGTATCCGTCCAACAGACGCTCCAAATGGGTTCTACTTCCATGTATTTCCTCTGAGTTACAGCCGCTGTGATTACTCCAGGATAATCGCCACCACAACAACGGAAAATATGGATCGTTTGCAGATTTGGAGAGACTTTAAGAAACCCGGTCAGTATTGTTGACCAGTGAAAAAGGTAGGAAATTTATGTATTAAAATGAAGGCAGAAATTGCTCAGCATTCCCTGTTTACATCGTAGTTCAAATAAGAGTCATTGTTCCCGTAAAACACAATTAATAGGTGGGGGTTCCCTCCTAAAGATGATGTCTGAGTTATCATTGGTCAGTTCCTTTGGCCAGAGCAGGCACCGGCCAACGTTTGACACCTGCTGTAAATGTCATTGGACAATACCCCCCCGAACAGCTAATAAGTATCAACATGTTTTTACCCGCCCTGCGATGGACTGGCGACCTGTACCCCGCCTCTCACCCGTAGACTGCTGGAGACAGGCACCAGCTCCACCACAACCCAGTATGGAAGAAACATCATTTCAGAGGTGCAGATAGGGGACAAAAAGGACTCTGCTTAGTTTAATTGGCAAAAACGACATGATGGCTAATGTGGGACCATTATGACATTTTAATATCTTTATCCTTAAGAACGTAACAGACAAATTAATAATAGGTATCTAAAGATTCATATAGCAAAGACAACACCGCAAACATTGTGGGTTTACTTGTCTAACCGAAGCGAAGGTGACAACTTGACATTATGCAGTTTGTTGTGGTTAGACTTAGTATGAAGAGAAAACTGCAGAGATGGTGGTGATATAGGGAGAGGAGAAGCTCTAAGCCAGTTCCCCAGGTGATTAGACACATGTTTGATGGGTGTTTCATTTATTTCATTTGGATAAATAATTCAATTCAATTCAATTCAGTTTTATTTATAGAGCGCCAATTCACAACACATGTCGTCTCAAGGTTCTTCATAACAGTCAGGTTCATGCATTCCTATTAATCGTAATCATTGAACAGTGCAGTCAGATTCAGTTATTTATTCAAATTGGATAAAAAGTTTTTCTATCTAAGGAAACCCAGCAGATTGCATCCAGTCAGTGACTTGCAGCATTCACTCCTCCTGGATGAGCATGTAGAGACAGTGGACAGTCACTGGTGTTGACTTTGCAGCAATCCCTCATACTGAGCATGCATGTAGCGACAGTGGAGAGGAAAAACTCCCTTTTAACAGGAAGAAACCTCCAGCAGAACCAGAACCAGGCTCAGTGTGAGCGGCCATCTGCCACGACCGACTGGAGGTTTGAGAGAACAGAGCAGAGACACAAAGAGAACAAAGAAGCACTGATCCAGGAGTACTTTCTATGGGAAGGAAAAGTAAATGTTAATGGATGTAGCTCCTTTAGTTGTTTCATCTAGAAAGAAAGAACAGATAAACTCTGAGCCAGTTTTCAAGGTTAGAGTCTGAAAGAGAGAACATAGAGTTAGTCACAGTAGAAGCTCAGTCAGTAGCCATGTCTAGGAGAGAGAAAGGGTTAAACACTAAAAGACAGGGCCATGTGGATCATCGGTAGAGGGTGAGCATTAAGTTTTTGCCAGCAGAAGCTTGGATGATTCCCCTCTCCAGAAAGGTGTCACAGGCAGACAGAGAGTCAGACCAGGTGTAGCTTCTAGGAAGAGAAAAGAGAGAACAAAGTTAAAAACTGAAATAACAGCAAATAATGCAAAATTGGAGAGTAGTGTGAGAATGTAGCGAAGAGGGTGAAAGTGGTCATTATGTCCTCCAGCAGCCTAAGCTTATAGCAGCATAACTACAGAGATAGCTCAGGATAAACTAAGCCACTCTAACTATAAGCTTTATCAAAAAGGAAAGTTTTAAGCCTAGCCTTAAAAGTAGACAGGGTGTCTGCCTCACGGACTAAAACTGGGAGCTGGTTCCACAGGAGAGGAGCCTGATAACTAAAGGATCTGCCTCCCATTCTACTTCTAGAGACTCTAGGAACCACCAGTAAACCTGCAGTCTGAGAACAAAGTTCTCTGTTAGGAACATATGGACCAATCAGATCTCTGATGTATGATGGAGCTAGATCATTAAGGGCTTTATATGTGAGGAGGAGAATTTTAAATTCTATTCTGGATTTAACAGGGAGCCAATGAAGGGAAGCTAAAATAGGAGAAATATGATCTCTCTTTTTAATTTTCATCAGAACTCTTGCTGCGGCATTTTGAATCAGCTGAAGGTTTTTAACTGCATTTTGTGGACATCCTGATAGTAAAGAATTACAATAGTCCAGCCTTGAAGTAACAAATGCATGGACTAGTTTTTCAGCGTCACTCCTGGACAGGATATTTCTAATTTTGGCAATGTTCCGGAGATGAAAGAAGGAAATCCTAGAAACCTGTTTAATATGGGATTTAAATGACATGTCCTAGTCAAAGTTAACACCAAGGTTTTTGACTTTATTATCAGAGGTCAATTTAATGTCATCCAGGTTAAGTGATTGACTAAGCAGTTTCTTTTTTAAAGACTCCGGTCCAAAGACAACTTCTGTCTTGTCTGAATTTAGAAGCAGAAAATGTAAAGTCATCTAAGTTTATGTCTTACTTCTAATGTCCAAATTAAACGTTTATTCAATGTCAGCTCCACCTCTTGGACTAATGCCTGTGCTTTAAACTAAACAGTTGTAAACCTCATACCTGTTTTATTTTTATTGTTATCATTACCATGCTGCTCGCTTTGTTAAATGTCAAGGCCAGAAAATCGCAACCAACCTCACAAATCATGTCAGTATACATTTTACGCAAGTCCACGTTAAAAATATAAACCATGAGCAAGGAACATCCTAATAACTTGTAATTACCAATTATTTCCATGTTATTAGCAAATAATTAACCTGTAATAAAGTAATTGACTAATGACAAGTAGTTAACTGTTTAGGTGACTTTTAATTGCAGAAAACTTTTCTTTATGGTTTCTGTTCAAGAAAAATGTCGATCAGGAATCATTTGGTTTGGCCAAGCCTCTTTTTTTAAAATACTAAGCATGAGGGCGAGGCAGGTTTATTTGTTCAGCACCATTCATGCAGAGCTGATCAAATAATTTTACAGGGCAAGGCTGTGAAATAAGATAAATAAGAAAAGCAACAGATGTTAAAATACAGATGCTAAAAGCACAAAAACAAACAAATGTTACAAGCTGCTTATTAGTCTGAATGTTTGATCAAAAGCTGCTGTGAACCAGATTTTTTCAGACCTGATTTAAATGAACCAACAGTTTCTGCACATTCCAGGTTTTCAGGTGCTTTGTAAGAGCTGGTGAGCCAAGAAACTTAATACTGTCTCACCTTGTTTGTTACCATTCCTGGGAATGCTGAGTGAAGACATGTTTTCTTTGTTTTGCACATCAATCGTTGCTTGACCTGCTGTTCTTACATGCCCAGCAGTTACGAACCAAAGACAAGCAAGAAAAACAAGATCCCAAGGTTTTACTTGATCCGTTTTTTTTCTTCCACTGAAGATCCATTTCCAGGATCATGGTTGTCCTTTATTAACGCCTGACATTTAATGTTTATTAAGCAGAGAAAATCCTGGTGGGAAGCTTTCAGGAACATGTCATGGATAAAAACAGACACAATTCTTTAAAATTATTAGCAGAAGTAATTTTAATTACTTTATAATAATAATTAATTTATAATAATAAATTTCGTTTTGAAATTTGCCAAAATATAGCCTTAACATTTTCACAATAAAGTTTAATATATTATGGATAGTTTTTTGTAAAATGTGCCAGTTTTATAAGCACTCTAAAGATCTGAAGTTTACTGGTTTGAGCTCAGTAATTTACACATTATTATGTATTATGAAACTCATTTATTTCTTTGATGGACCTACTCCAATGATAAACAATGATGGTAAATTTGATAAATTAACTGATGTTTTTAATTGTTTTGTTTAATGTTTTTTCATTCTATTCTATTTTGTTTCATTTTCATTTTATTTTATTTGTGCAATATTAGTAAAATGAAAATGTGATCCATGAAATGAGTTGATTTTCTTGCAGGTTTCCTTTTGATGGTTGAAAACCAGCACAGAAGTTCAGGAAACCTTGTGTTTATTTAAAAATGTTGGTCACAATCCTGATGTACCGTGCTCTCCGGTTACAGCCTCATACAGTGTCCCAGTTGAAGGGTCAGGAAATGCAGACGCATGTCTTATTTTCTGCAGCTATTTTTCCAACTGACAAACGTTGTATTTGGTTTCGTTTGGGATAATTTTGTCTTTGCTCTATTAATTATTCATGAAGTTGGGTGTTAAAGAAGAATAAAGGTTGATGCTCTAAATCTGCAGGTGAACAACTCTGTGTCTTTTCTGAGTCCCAGAAAATGTGTTTAGGTTTGAATCAAAAGTACAAGAGCAGATTGTCTTAATTGTCTTTAATTTGTAGTTTTTATAGCGTTCACTCATTTTTGGTTTCAAGATCTTAGTTAATTTCTCTAATAGTAGAGAACAAAACACAACAGGTGATAAAGCTTCTGTTAGCTAACTCACAGGACCGGCAGGTCAGGTGAAAGGTGATATTCCTGGAGGCCAACTGATTATTTGAAGCATAAGGTGGAGCAGACAAAGGTGTGTCTGCAGCCTTATAGATAGAAGATACAGTGCCATAGTTACCTGGCTAGGGATGGGTAACTTTCATATTTGAACCGATATGGTGCCAATACCCGGTACCAGGGAATTGATACCGGTAAGTAGAGGTAGAGGTACCAGTTTTTAGTACTTTTGTGTGTGTTTATGTGGTGATAAATGTTAATTTGTTCTTTAACATGAAAACCCTTAACTGAATACTTTCTTAATAATGCAGATTAAAACCCAGCCGTGTTGCTGGCTGCAGACGACAAGTCGCCAACGGATGCAGCCGTGCTTCCGCAGACATTTTCAGGGGGAGGTACCAAGATGGCGGCCCAAACAGTCGCATATAGCAGGAGCTCCGTTTATAACCTCAAATTTATTCTAGTTAGTGTTCTTTGTTCCACCCAAAGAGCAAATGAATGAATGCCAACGAGTTAATTAAACTTGCGAAACTGCATCCTGGAGCTTCAAAGACAAAAGAAAAAATGACTTCCCAAGTAACGTCAACACCATCCAAAATATGCATGTTGGACTCCGGCAGGGCTGCCCTTTGTCACCGGTCCGGTTCATAACTTTTATGGACAGGTGTTGCGATGAGTGGTGCGCAGAGGTATTTACGTTGCAGAGAGATGAAAATAAGTGAGTCTGTGAGTTTCTTCAGCCTCTATCAGGCATATTTATTGAAGAACTTTAACAAAGTTACATGTAAGCCCTTTTGCTTACAGCGCCATTCTCTTCAGCAAAAGTAAAACATAAAATCATGACATAATGACGTCGCACATGCGCACACCAGGAGTAACATACATGACAACAACAACAGGTGGCAGTATTGAAACATGTTGAGTAAGAGCGTTTACAATAGTAAAGTTTAACAACAGGATTTCTAGACGCAGCCAAGGGCCGGAGGTTTGGGTCTGGTTTGGGGACCAGAGGATTTCGTCTCTTCTTTTTGCAGATGATGTGGTCCTGCTGGCCCCATCTAGCCAAGACCTACAACATGCGCTGGGGCGGTTCGCAGCCGAGTGTGAAGCGGCTGGGATGAAGATCAGCTCCTCCAAGTCCGAGGCCATGGTTCTCGACCGGAAAAGGGTGGCTTGTCCTCTTCAGGTTGGAGGGGAGTTCCTGCGTCAAGTGGAGGAGTTTAAGTATCTCGGGGTCTTGTTCACGAGTGAGGGAAGAATGGAGCGGGAGATCGACAGACGGATCGGTGCGGCTGCCGCAGTAATGGGAGCGCTGTGCCGGTCCGTTGTGGTGAAGAGAGAGCTGAGCCGAAAAGCGAAGCTCTCGATTTACCAGTCGTCTACGTTCCTACCCTCACCTATGGCCATGAACTTTGGGTAATGACTGAAAGAACGAGATCCCGGATACAAACGGCGGAGATGAGCTTCCTCCGTAGGGTGGCCGGGCACTCCCTTAGAGATAGGGTGAGGAGCTCGGCCATCCGGGAGGTGGCTCGGAGTAGAGCCGCTACTCTTCCACATCGAGAGGAGCCAGTTGAGGTGGCTCAGGCATCTATACCGGATGCCTCCTGGACGCCTTCCTTGGAAGGTGTTCCAGGCACGTCCTACTGGGAGGAGGTCCAGGGGACGGCCCAGGACACGCTGGAGGGACTATGTCTCTCGGCTGGCCTGGGAACGCCTTGGGCGTCTGGGCGTCTCTGCTGAGTCTGCTGCCCCCGCGACCCTGTCCCGGATAAAGCAGAAGACGACGAGTACGAGTACGAGTACGAGTATATTAGATATTATGTACAATAATATCTTATCAGGAGAATGATAGTGTCAGGGTTTGTATAGTGGAGGATCCCGGAATGCAGATGGACAGGCAGCATGACGGTAAGTAGAAGATTTAATCTTTAGAAAAACACAACTCACTCTTAAGAGGAGGTAGGAACAAAACAATAAACAGGCAGGCAAGACATGCATAGCATAATCCGTAATGTTTCCGCCAGGAATGAACAGAACAGAGGTGTATATATGGAGCAAGAACCAGGTGAAACGAGGAGACTGAATGCCAGGTGCAGGTGAGTCGAATAAACTTAATTGACAGACAGGAGAGAACAAAACGTGGCTGGAGCGAAACAGAGACTCTTGAATACAAACTAATAGAAACACAACTAGTAATGAAACTAAAGCATAACCAGATCCAAAAAACCTAATTTGACAAAAGATGAACTAGAAGACAAAAACTAAAGCATGACCAGGAAAATAATAAACAGAAGCATGATTCAAACCTATCAAGAATAATATAATAATAATAAGAACCCAAAAAAACCACCCACAAATCATGACAGGCTCAACAGGTAAAAGCCCGGCCATCAGGTGCTCACCAGCGTGCCCCAACTCCAGGCATGGCTCCAGAGTGGGGTGCCGGTGACCCGCATCCAGGCGAGGGAACACGGTTTCCATTTATGGTAATCATCATAAGGGGTCTGTGGGCTTCGCTTTGTCTGATCCCTCACCTAGGACCTGTTTGCCTTGGATGACCCTACCAGGGGCATAAAACCCTTGACAACATAGTTCCAAGGATCATTGAGACACTCAAACCCCTCCCCCATGGCAAGGTGGCAACCCAGAGAGGGGCTAGATATATGTTATGAAGAATTTTAAAATGTATGTCTTTTGCTTTATTAGAGATACAATATTTGTGGGGTAAAAACCAAGCCCTTCTCCAGTTTAATTTTTCAATTTGAGATTTCCAATAAAATTTGCCTCTATGTACAACACTGTTGGCGTATGTGTTTGTTGTTGCATTTACTTTCTGTTAGTTTAATACCCTCCAGCAGAAGCAGGGGTAAAGCTTTCATAGATCCACTACAACTCAGATGATTTTTTATTAGTTGAATTACTTTTTGGGAATAGCACGAGTTATCTTGATAAAATCACTGGGGGGAACAGGAAAACTACGTCACAGTGGTCTATATTATCAGATGAAAAGCGTGTCAACTGTAAATAACCTGAGTTTCAAGCATTTTTGCCAATACTGAAAGTTTGGAAATGAATCTGCAACTAACTTTAAAATGTAAGCCTCCAGGTTGTTGGGGCCTGTATATTTCTTCTGATTATTCATCTATCCATCGTCTATACCCAGTTACCCTCGCAGGGTCGAGGGGGAGCTGGTTCCCATCTCCTGCAGTCATTGTACGAGAGGCGGGGTCCACCCTGGACAGGTCTCCAGTCTGTCTCAGGACAACACAGAGACACACAGGGCAAACAATCATGCACACGAACACCTAAGGGCAATTTAGAGTTCACAATTCACCTATGGGTGACTGTGGGAGGAAGCTGGAGTACCTGAAGAAAATCCATTCATGGACAGGGAGGTCATGCAAACTCCATGCAAACAGACCCCAGACAGAGATTCGAGCCCAGGACCTTCTTGCTGCAAGGCAGCAGTGCTGCTCGCTGCAGCACAGTGCAGCTTGCTTTGTGAACTTGGACTGAAAAATGTCTAAACCTATGTCCCCTGCTGGAAAGGGATAACATGTGTTAGAGGTATTTACATATAAACTTTCACATAGAGATCCTGGACTGACATGTTTATTAAACTGGTTGACAAAATCAGCTTTGTTCAACTCAGTTTGGTCAGCCAGAATGTTATCAGGAAGGTTTTTTTTACAAACTGGTAATACTGGTCAAGCAGCCATGAAGGTGGGAACCAAACGGCAACAACAAACACAAGTCTAAAATGTTGTCGGTAAAAAGCACCTTTTATTTTCAGGACAAAAAATAACACACGAACAATGGATGACAGACTGCTTGAAAACAAATGGATATAAATTAGAATAAACCATTACTAGGAACGAAACAGCTGCTACTGAAGATGGAAATAATACAACAATATGTACATTAAATAAGGAGAAAACAAAACCATTTTTTATTTAAAAACTAAGACAAACTGGAAATATTTTAATTTCATCCTGTTATTCCAAAATCATAAAGCACCACCTTGTTGAAACAACCCCTTGAATTGCTGTTATTGTAGTCAAGTCAAGTCAAGTTTATTTAAATAGCGCTTTTCAGCAACAAGGCACTCATGGCGCTGTACATAAGGAAAAACATTACAACGATACAGAAAATCAAACAACAGAAGTAATTAAAAAAATAAAGAGAATAGAATGATGGATAAAGAAATGAAAGGAAAGTTTGACTGAAAACTTAACTAATAATGTTTAGATGGCCCAGTCAAAACAAATAAGTTTTTATTCTTGATTTGAAGCAACTTAGGGTTTCAACGCTTTTACAGTTTTCTGGGAGTTTTTTCTGGATTAGTGGAGCATAAGAACTAAAAGCTGCTTCTCCATGTTTGGTTCTGGTTCTGGTACCGTCCCAGAACAAGTAAATTATGTGCAACTCCCAGGGGATGTTGTTGTCTGCACACACCTGCGCTATGTGTGCAGCGCTTTGAGTGTCTTGTTGCTGAAAAGTGCTCCTCAGGCAAGCATGGGTTCTGTATCGGTACTACTGGCCTCCTCCCACAGTCCAAAAACATGAGTGATGACCAATTGGTCTCTATAAATTGCCCCTAGGTGAGTGAATGCATGGTTGTTTGTCCTGTGTGTCTCTGAGTTGTCCTGTGATAGACTGGTGATCTGTCCAGGGTGTACTCTGCCTCGAACTTAATGACCTCTGGAGATAGGCAGCAGTGACCCTGCAAGGATAACCCTAACCCTAACATACATTTACTTCCTAAGGTTTTAAATTGATCGGTGCGGCTGCCACAGTAATGGGGGCGCTGTGGTGAAGAGAGAGTTGAGCCGAAAAGCAAAGCTCTCAATTTACCGGACATATTTTCAGTTGTTTCACACTTTTTTGTTCAGTATATAATTCCACATGTGTTCATTCATAGTTTTGATGCCTTCAGTGTGAAGCTACAATATTCATAGTCATGAAAATGAAGAAAACTCTTTGAATGAGAAGGTTTGTCCAAACTTTTGGTCTGTACTGTATACTGCTCAAAAAATAAAAGGAACACTTAAATAACACAATATAACTGAAAGTAAATCAAACTTCTGTGAAACCAAACTGTCCACTTAGGAAGCAACACTGATTGACAATTAATTTCACATCCTGTTGTTCAAATGAAAAAGACAACAGGGGGAAATCTTTGGTGATTAGCAAGACACTCAATAAAGGAGTGGTTCTGCAGGTGGGGACCACAAACCACTTCTCAGTACCGATGATTTCTGGCTGATGTTTTGGTCTCTTTTGAATGTTGGTGGTGCTTTCACACTCGTGGTAGCATGAGACGGACTCTACAACCCACACAAGTGGCTCAGGTAGTGCAGCTCATCCAGGATGGCACATCAATGCGAGCTGTGGCAAGGTTTGCTGTGTCTGTCAGCGTAGTGTCCAGAGCCTGGAGGTGCTACCAGGAGACAGGCCAGTACACCAGGAGACGTGGAGGAGGCCATAGGAGGGCAACAACCCAGCAGCAGGACCACTACCTCCACCTTTGTGCAAGGAGGAACAGGAGGAGCACTGCCAGAGCCCTGCAAAATGACCTCCAGCAGGCCACAAATGTGCATGTGTCTGCACAAACGGTTAGAAACCGACTCCATGAGGATGGTATGAGGGCCTGACGTCCACAAATGGGGGTTGAAGGACGCTTGGCATTTGCCAGAGAACACCAGGATTGGTAAATTCGCCACTGGCGCCCTGTGGTCTTCACAGATGAAAGCAGGTTCACACTGAGAACACGTGACAGACGTGACAGAGTCTGGAGACACTGTGGAGAGCGATCTGCTGCCTGCAACATCCTTCAGCATGACTGGTTTGGTAGTGGGTCAGTAATGGTGTGGGGTGGCATTTCTTTCCATGTGCTCACCAGAGGTAGCCTGACTGACATTAGGTACCGAGATGAGATCCTCAGACCCCTTGTGAGACCATATGCTGGTGCGGTTGGTCCTGGGTTCCTCCTAATGCAGGACAATGCTAGACCTCATGTGGCTGAAAAATCTATATATATATATATATATATTGCTCAAAAAAATAAAGGGAACACTCAAATAACACATCCTAGATCTGAATGAATGAAATATTCTCATTAAATACTTTGTTCTGTATAAAGTTAAATTTCAATATTTTGAGTAAAACTGTGCTCTTACCCTGCTAATTGAACCTTCACACTCTGCTCTTACTGGTGCAATGTGCAATCAATGAAGACTGGCTACCAGGCTGGTCCAATTTAGCCATGAAACCTCCCACACTAAAATGACAGGTGTTTCACGAACATTTTGGGGAAAACTTGGTCTGATCCGGAGAGACGGCATCCATCCCACTTTGGATGGAGCAGCTCTTCTTTCTAGGAATCTGGATGAATTTATTAGTTCTCCAAACCTCTGACAACCCAGGGTTCAGACCAGGAAGCAGGGTCGTAGTTTAACACTCCTCTCTGCAGCTTCTGTACTGCTACCCAGCCATTACCCTATTAAGACAGTGTCTCTCCCACGGCCAAAATTGAATAGATTAAAAAATAATCTAAAAGGAGGAAATCAGGAAAATCTCATAAAAATAAACACAACTCAGACTAAAAAGAAAAATAAAACAATTAAATGTGGCTCACTGAACATAAGATCTCTCTCTTCAAAGACATTGCTAGTTAGTGACCTGATTTGTGACAATCAGATTGATTTATTTTGCCTCACAGAAACCTGGCTGCAGCAAGAGGATTATGTTACTATAAATGAGTCAACTCCTACTAATTATTTAAAGTTTCACATTCCTCGAATTACTGGGCGAGGAGGAGGAGTAGCAACCATCTTTCAGTCCGATTTATTGATTAGTCCCAGACCAATCAATAGCTACAACTCTTTTGAATATTTAATCCTTAGTTTTCCTCATCCAAATTGCAAAGCATTAAAACCACTTCTGTTTGTTGTTATGTACCGTCCACCAGGTCCTTACTCTCAATTTTTAGATCAGTTTTCAGACCTTTTATCTGATTTAGTGTTAAATACAGATAAAGTTATTATAGTGGGGGATTTTAACATTCATGTAGACGCTGAAAGTGATAGCCTAAATATAGTCTTTAATGCTATCTTAGACTCAATTAGCTTTGCTCAAAACATTAATAAACCTACCCACCTTTGTCTTCATTTTCTGGACCTTATGCTGACATATGGCATTGAGTGTAAAGACATAACAATATTCTCTCATAACCCTGTCCTGTCTGACCATTTCTTAATAACCTTTGAGTTTAATTTAACCGAGTACTCCACACCTGAAAGAAAATTTTATTATAGTAGATCATTATCAGGCGATGCTGTGACAACCTTTAAAGAATCTGTTCCACTTTTAATTTCCTCATTATCACTGAAAAGCACAATGGAGGGTAATAATTATGTTTCTGCCCCTTCATAAATTGATTCTTTTGTTCATAGTGTTTCTTCATCATTGCGTGATGCATTAGACAATGCAGCCCCCTTGAAAAAGAAGGTAATTTACTTTACTTTAAAGCACAATGTTAGAAAATTGGAGAGAAAATGGCACTCTACACATCTAGAGGATTCCTACTTAATCTGGAAAAATAGCCTACTGTTGTATAAAAAGACACTTCGCCAAGCCAGAACAGCTTATTTCTCATCATTAATAGAAGAGAACAAGAATAATTCTAGGTTTCTCTTTAGTACAGTTGCTAAACTTACACAGAGTCATAGCTCTGTTGAGCCATCCATTCTCTTAGCTCTTAGCAGTCATGACTTTATGGGATTCTTCTTAAATAAAATTTATTCTATTAAAAAGAAAATCTTTGACATACTCCTGAAGATGATTACTTCATCCTCAGCAAGTGAGACAACATTGGAAATAACTGTAGAACCTGATCTGTGTTTGGACTGTTTTGATCCTGTGGAGCTTCCTGAGTTATCAGAAATATTAGCTTCATCTAAACCTTCAACTTGTATGTTAGACCCAATCCCAACCAAATTATTTAAGGAAGTGTTCCCTCTGATTACCAGCCCCATTTTAGATATGATTAATCTATCTTTAGTAAATGGATCAGAACCACAGGCTTTTAAGGTAGCTGTAATTAAACCTTTACTTCAGAAACCTTCGCTTGATCGAGATGATTTAATAAAT
Organism: Girardinichthys multiradiatus; assembly: GCF_021462225.1. Taxonomy (NCBI): domain Eukaryota; kingdom Metazoa; phylum Chordata; class Actinopteri; order Cyprinodontiformes; family Goodeidae; genus Girardinichthys; species Girardinichthys multiradiatus. The sequence goes on along the minus strand of NC_061797.1, from coordinate 51,537,548 downwards.
TACAGACCTATATCCAATCTTCCATTCTTATCTAAAATTCTTGAGAAAATAGTTGCTAATCAAATGTGTGAACATTTATACAGCAATGACCTGTTTGAAGAGTTTCAGTCAGGTTTCAGAGCTCATCATAGCACTGAAACAGCTCTGCTGAAAGTCACTAATGATATTCTTATGGCCTCAGATAATGGACTTGTGTCTGTTCTGGTTCTGTTAGATCTCAGTGCTGCATTTGATCCAGTCGATCATAATATTCTCTTAGAAAGGCTGGAATATGTTGTAGGGATCAGGGGAACAGCGCTAGGCTGGTTTAAATCTTATCTGTCTGACAGATTCCAGTTTGTTCATGTAAATGATAAATCATCTTTAAACTCCAGGGTTAATTGTGGAGTACCACAGGGTTCAGTACTTGGGCCAATTCTCTTTACTATATATATGCTTCCAATAGGTCAAATTATCAGGCAGCATAGAATAAATTTTCATTGTTACGCTGATGATACTCAGCTTTACTTATCCATAAATCCTGATGAGCCCAACCAGTTAGATAGACTACAAGCAGGTCTTGAAGATATAAAAACTTGGATGACTTTAAATTTTCTGCTTCTAAATTCAGACAAGACAGAAGTTGTCGTCTTTGGACCGGAGTCTTTAAAAAAGAAACTTATTAGTCAATCACTTAACCTGGATGGCATTAAATTGACCTCTGATAATAAAGTAAAAACCTTGGTGTTAACTTTGACTAGGACATGTCATTTAAATCCCATATTAAACAGGTTTCAAGGATTTCCTTCTTTCACCTCCAGAACATTGCCAAAATTAGAAATATCCTGTCCAGGAATGATGCTGAAAAACTAGTCCATGCATTTGTTACTTCAAGGCTGGACTATTGTAATTCGTTACTATCAGGATGTCCACAAAATGCAGATAAAAGCCTTCAGCTGATTCAAAATGCTGCAGCAAGAGTTCTGATGAAAATTAAAAAGAGAGATCATATTTCTCCTATTTTAGCTTCCCTTCATTGGCTCCCTGTTAAATCCAGAATAGAATTTAAAATTCTCCTCCTCACATATAAAGCCCTTAATGATCTAGCTCCATCATACATCAGAGATCTGATTGGTCCATATGTTCCTAACAGAGCACTTCGTTCTCAAACTGCAGGTTTACTGGTGGTTCCTAGAGTCTCTAGAAGTAGAATGGGAGGCAGATCCTGTAATTATCAGGCTCCTCTCCTGTCAGGTTCAAACAACCTAAAATATTTATAACATCACAAAAAGAAGAGAAAGACAAAGAATTAGTTATTTACTCGCTGCGAGGAGAACGGACAGAGATGTGTTTTCAGTTACAAATCTACCGCTCTGAAAACCATCTGTCCGACCCTCTCTTTTTATTATCTTTGGGGGCTCCCTAGTTACAAAAAACGTTGCTGCTCTGAAGGATGAGAAAAACAGCTGCATCATAAACAGGTCATAAACACCATTATCTTGTAACAACACACTTCCACAGTCTCCCCCATCTTAAGATCTGTGCATCTTTTGTTCAGCACAATCAGCCTTCATCTTTTATGACCTCCTCATCTGCGGACTGCTTCCTCCTCAGCTCCACTTTTGATGTTTGCCTGCAGACAAACTCATCACATCCTTTACTCACACAAACATCATGAAAGGTTATAAAATCAAATAGTCAGGTTAAAGAAAAGGAAAAAATCTAAGATAAATCTATATTCAATTATTCCAACATTTCCCACGTTTATCTTATATTTGCTCATATTCTCATATCACTTAAACAGACATTTCTTTCGGATTTCTTTTTAACTGTAAGATTATTTTCATGAGTACAAAGACAATTATACTCAGAGGTACTTACTGACATTTAAATCCCAGATTCTTATAGAGATGGATCTGGATACAGGTCAGAAAATACGGATTTTCAGGTAACTTAATTATCACTGAAATCCTAAAACTACACGGGGATCTTAAACTGGAGATTATGCATTCAAAAGATTCAAGAGACAATAAAAAACCTTGCCAGATTATAATTTCAAAGGGGACCTCTCAGTCCCTGAGTGCACACAGTTGATAAACAGATTAAAACAAAAAGATGAATTAAAAAAACAACAAGAGCAGCTTTTAACTGACATAGCCATAATACTGAGGCCTTAAGAAAAGCACAGAAAAAAACTTTCAGCTTAACTGAAAACAAATAAAGGGGGGCGGACCGCCACCCATCCCAGTTTAGAATACCAAGGTAGCCCCAAATTATAATGGTGTTATACTACCAACGATACCATGATAAAATGCAAAAGATTCATTTTACAGGGAAATAATTCCATATTTGGCTCAGATTTTGTGCATTCTTGATTTTTCCTCTTTGAGAGAAGTTAAATTTCAACTCTGTGAAACGACCTTGACAAAGAGATGCAGCTGCCTGAAAACAAAGATAAAACTTCTGCAAACAGCAGAAGCCTGTCTCTGCTGAAAGGTCTGATAAAGATTGTAACTCTACCCTGCATGTGTCAAACTCAAGGTCCGCGGGCCAAAACCGGACCTCAGACGTTTAGTGATTCTCTAGAAGTAGAGCCTTTTAATATGGTGATTGTGTGCTTGAATGTTATTTTGTCAATCAATAAGCAGTTTTATCTACATTCTGCCACAATCTGCCTTTTGAAAATGTTTTGAATCTTGCTCTTTATGTCTAAAAAAGATAAATTGGCTAAAGTCTGTAGACACAAAATGAACCTGGATTGAAGCTCTAACTATGTTTATTTAATCTGAGATCTTCTCCAAATGCAACAGTATATGTCAGTCTACATGAGATACTAACAACTTCACCTACTGATATAATATAAAGATCTGATTGAATATGTGAAACAAACAATGATGAAAGTTTTTCAACAGGTGATGCTCATCCAGGAGGAAGACAGTGTTCCTAGGAAATGCAGCTCATTCATTAACAATAAATTTTTCTCCTATAGGTGGAAGTTTTGCTGACTAATCATAGCCTGGATCTATGAAACATTATGTGCACAGACCAAATGACCAAGGTTCTGACTGACTTAATGAACCTCACTGACCTGACAATGATAACATGACACCCAACAGATAACACCTTTAAGGTGGACCCACTAAGACCACCTTATTGATTCTTGGTGAATAAAAAAGAATTGAAGCGTTCAAAACAGACCTTGTGGAAACAAAAGGGGTTATGAGGAAACAATGTGCATTTTAAGAATAATAGAAGTCAAATTATGTTTTTGCAAATAAAATTACTCTGACAGAGAAATAATTAAGTAGTGTGTGAATGTGTGTGAATGGGAATGACTGATTTCATTGTAATGCATCTTTGAGGGACTTTAAAAGCGCTAATAAAGGTCTGATGTTCTGATGATCTTTGCCAAACTTATATCTTAATAAGGTTTCCAGAATCTTTTTCGAAAAATCATATAAAGATAGCAAAGGTTCTACCTGTATTAAAAATACTGATAACCATAAGAAAGTTCATAGATCTGTCTTCAATTTTTCATAATTCTTTTACAAACAGGTTATTTAAACTTTCATGTGGCCAAATGTCTGTATTTGACTTTCTGTTTTTGTGAAATAAATGTTTGTTTCATGTTATGTAAAAATTAGAGTCCTCAACATACCATAATAATATTAGGTCAGTTCTCTATGGTAAAACAAAAAGATTTTAACAGATGTTTAGACTTTTTCCAGTCAGGTTCAAAATGATTGAATTAGACTCAAACTTAACATAAGATGAAATGAACCTTAACAGAATTACTGGACTGGACTGAAATAGAGAAAACTTTAGTTAATTGAAACAAACTTTAGTTACTTGAACTAAATACAAAGCTGACTGAAACTGGATGTTGTACCTATAAAACTGGGTAAGATAAACTAAGATTATAAGATATAATATGCCCTTCATTTTTTGTGTTCATCAGTGAGTGAGTTTTTATTTTTTATTTTTAATAAGAACTAAACCAAGCATTATTTATAATAATAGCAACTACCAAAAATATTGATCTCATTTTCAAATGTAATAAGGACTTACTTTATAAAATATGATAAAAAATAATAAGAAGAATTTGGAAAAACAGAGGCTTTAAACCTCTGCAGGAACAGCACTGACACTGTCAAAGGTAGATCCTAATACAGGAATCTGGAAGCTCACTCTAGGGTGGATAGTCAAAGTCCATCCAAGGATACATTTAGATGAGGCAGAGGGACAAATACAGGGCTTAGCTGAGAGCAAAGAGAGCAACATGCATCCTGTCCTAGCTGCTGTCCCACCTGAACTGTGGTCCCAATCATCAACTGATGTAGGGCTTATAAAGGGGTTCCCACCATACAAGGTTAAACTAATATCTGAAAAAAGGCCATTAGTCCGCCAATACCTCTTAAAGCCAGAAGCTGAAGAAGGTACTAAGCCAGTAATACAAGATATGTTGAAGTCAGGAATATTAAGAGAAGCACCTGATGCTACGTGTAGAGCATGCAGCTCCTGATGTTTCAAATCCACACACATTGCTGCATTCACTGACCCCAGTTAAACAATATTTCTCAATAGTAGATCTTAGCAATGCTTTCTTCACAGTACCACTGCATGAAGAGTCACAGCATTTGTTTGGTTTTCAGTTTAAAGGAAAAAAATACACCTATGCTAGGCTTCCACAAGGTTTTAGTGAAAGCCCACATGTATATACACAAGAGGGGGAAAAAGCATTTATTAACTTAAAGAACATACTGCAAACCACAGTTACATTAGCCTTACCAGACTGTCTGTCTCTGGTCAAACTATGGATGAGAATAACTCCAAATCAAACTGGCCTCACTCCATTTGAAATAGTACATGTGTTAGGTATTATTTAGTCAACTCAGAGGTAAGAACGATACAGTCAGAGTTACTTGCAGCAAGGGTAGCCCACTTTGCAGTGAAACTACAAAGTTTTGACACCCTATCTCTTTATTTATATACACAGTTCAACAGACAGTTCAGACAGGGTGTATGTGTGTGAGACGGAAAGGAGGCTGGTTCACACAGAGATAACAATGATCTCACACACACAGGGAGGAAGGCATAGTGCAGGTGCCTTGCAACCCAAGGTTTTTACATGAGTGATAACAAGTCCTCACACCCATCCAACAGTCCCTCCTTTTATCACAAGTAAAAACATTTAATATAAAAACGAGTAAGAAAAATACTTTGTATGAGCGAAAACCCACGGACGGTAAACAGATTATATTTTGTGGGAAATACTCATACGGCCCCGCCGCCCTCGGCGACCATTAAAAGTTAAATGTTGATTAATACTTGAAATCATAAAAATAAAAGAATAATACTTGAAATCATAAAAATAAAAGAATAAGAATAATACTAGAAATCATAAAAATAAAAGAATAATACTTGAAATCATAAAAATAAAAGAATAATACTTAATTAATGAAAACAGTGAAACATAATAAAGGAATTTCAAAATCTGCCCTGTTTATGTCATCATTGTACTTTTTCTCATTTCACTTAAGCAACAACTTCTTTCGATTTTCTGCTGTAAGGTCATTTTATGAAATACAATGTATGAGTACACTCAGGCTTTTGATGTGATTTATTTACAACATGTCATCATAATCGTCCCCTTCATTTTCGTGCATTTCTACCTGGTTCAGTGTTGCATATGCCACCGTGACTGACTGAGTTACTATTCTTTGTACCATGCATTTGCAACATGGGATAATACATATTGACAGGAGACACAGAAGGCCCATGCATGCTATTACTGCAACTAAGAGAACCTTAAACAGATTTATCCATCCCCCTGTGAGCATCCAATCTAACCAAGAAGAGTTAGGATCTGGGTGGTCATGTGCCATGACATTTTGCAGATTCTGTAGGTTGTTTAATGCTCCCGTTATGTTTGCAGAGTGTATATTATCTGGGATATATGTGCAACAGGTGTTATTCAATAGAACCCAAACGCCCCCCGTTGATGCTGTTAGAATATCCAAAGCCACGCGGTTTTGAATTATCATGGCTCGCATAGCGCTTATTTCTGTGTTTTGACCCTCTTCTACTATTATGGAGTTATTTAGAAACAATCCAAATCGATAACTTAAAGTTTCCACGCGCAGCATTAATTTGCCCACACCTAACCAGGGTAAGAGAGATAATAATATTTTATCATCTTTAGACCAAAGTTTAAATTCATCTGGGACATTTGTTCCCCAAATGGGGTCATGTGGTTTAACATCTATTTCCCTTTTTGACCTCCTATGTGGTACAACTATAGTCTGCTTACTAAGTATCACAGTGTGATCTGATGTGAAAACTGGGGCACATACACCATACCAACTGGGTGGAAGTACATAATAAGCATTATTACCACATAACCATGCCACCCCTTCTATCCAGTATGTGCCGTTTCCGGGATTATTCCTGTAAGTGTAGAAGTAGTTACATTTCGTAGTATTCCCTACAAAATGAGTATGATTCCCTATAATATTTTGTCTTATGCAGTGTCGATGGTTTCCGGGGTCTGTTACATATGCTTTGAATGGTTCTGATATCCCTGTAATGTTGAGAGGTTGCCATTGTTTTCTGTCGCAAGTGCAGTTTTCTGGGTCACAGCTATAATTTAATCTCTGGTCACTGCGCAGTGTATAATTCACAACGATCTGATTTTTATCTGTCCACATTCCAGAAGTGTTAAATATGAAAGATTGGTTTGGCAAAAGAAAGAACTGTTTATCTGTGTATCCTATCAGGCCCATTGATATGGCGCAACTTGTCTCGGTGAGGTTCATAGCTTTGACATATATAGTGGGGCCTTGGGAATGCACGGGCATTATGGAACACACATAACAATCAGTTTTATTTTGAGTTTTAGCTGTGTCATACACATAACGATACCAGTAATTTTGCAGAAATGGGTGTGTGTCATGTCCTTCCGTCAGTGGTCTGAGATGGGTCCCGTCTGATGTCCATCTCTTCTGGTTCGGTATCACCTCCTGTGGATCCTGCTTTAGATAGAGAAAGAGTCCTGCTACCAGAATTAAGCTCAGGCTTATCAGTCCTGTCCACATGTTACAGAGAGCCATTTTATAATTGGGCGCAGATCAGCTGTTTTCTTCACCGGTTTGAGACGCTGGGCCATATGGGTCCTCCAACCCCTTTGAATCCGGACTTCCTTCTGCTTACCCCGTCGGTTGGTTTGGCTCCTGTAGCGGCAAAACTGGCTTACAGTGGCTTTTATGGATCCAGGAAGGCCTCTCTGCTATTTTCAGAGCTGTGGGCGTTGTCAGGAGTACTTGAAACGGCCCTTTCCAGCAGGGGGTGCTCCAATCCTTCCTGTGGAGTGTCTTAATCAGGACCAGGTCTCCAGGCCTCAGGTCGTTCTGTGGGATAGGAGCAGAGGTTATCGGCAGACCACTGGACATTTGTGCTTCTTTTGTCTGCAACATTTTGTTCATCCACTCAGCTAATGAAGTTTCCTGCTGTGCTTTCTCTATTTCATTCATATCAGAAGGCAGAGGAAACGGTCTGCCATGTACTATTTCAAATGGAGTGAGCCCAGATTGATTTGGAGTTATTCTCATCCATAGTTTGACCAGAGACAGACAGTCTGGCCACGGTCTGCCTGTCTCCTCAACTGTTTTTCTCAGTCTGTTTTTTATTGTCCCATTTGTTCGTTCAACCAGCCCAGCAGATTGTGGGTGGTAAGAACAATGATTTTTTAACTGAAACCCTAATGCTTTAGAGCACAATTCTATTACATTATTTACAAAATGAGTCCCATTATCTGATCTTATGATTTTTGGGATACCATATGTAGGGAAGAAATGTGTCACTAAACTTTTTGCCACCGTGAGCGCATCACAGTGTTTCGCAGGATACATCTCAACCCACTTTGAAAATGCATCTATAACCACTAAACAATATTTCTTTCCCCCTGACCATGATAATTCTATGAAATCCATGTGTATCGTGTGAAAGGGATGGATTGCTGCTGGGAACTGGCCTCTTTTGGGTCTCATGTTCCCCTGTGGATTATGTTTGCAGCAGATAATACATGATCTACAAAAATTCTTTGCATAGTCAGAAAAATTTAAAGCATAGAATTGATGTTTCACCAGATGTGACATATTTCTCTGTGACACGTGGCATTTACCATGAGTCACCACCGCCGCCGTTTTATATAGATTTTTTGGTAAAACGGGTTTGTTTTCTATGTGGTATATATCATCTTTTTTCTCAGCCCCTCTTTTCAGCCAGGCCTTTATTTCAGTACTGGGGGCTGTCTGTTGCGCATCTTTCAGTACTGACATGTCTATAAATAGCAGGTCAGTCATTTTTAGTGTTAGGGGTTCTGTTGCAGCTTTCTTTGCAGTTATGTCAGCAAAAGTATTCCCCTTTTTTTCTGTGCTAGAATCTGTTTGGTGAGCCTTACATTTACAGAGTGCTATTTTACCAGGTAGCTGTATTGCTGATAATAATCTTTTCAAAAGATTAAAATGTGTTAACTCTGTTCCTGATGATGTTTTAAAACCTCTATTCTGCCAGATTTTAGCATGGTGATGTACTGATCCAAAAACGTATTGGCTGTCTGTGTATATAGTAAGTATCTGTCCCTCATGTAGTTCACATGCTCTCACTACAGCATACAACTCTGCAGTCTGGGCTGAGCATGTTTTGGGCAAGGATTTAGCTTCTATTATGCTGTCAATGGTTGTCACTGCGTAACCAACTCTATTTTTCCCATATTCATCTTTTGATGCTGACCCATCTACAAACACAGTTTGTGAGTTAGGCAGTGGCGTTTGGGAAATGTCCTGTCTGGGTTTGGTGTCCTCTTCTACTTTTGCTTTACATGAATGTGGCTGTCCGTCCTCTGCCGTAGGTATTAAGGTACTTGGGTTTAACGGGCCACATCTTTGCAAGGTAATATTTGGTTGTGAGAGTAGTAGAGAAGTTAATGCAATATGTCTTGCATGTGTCAAAAAAGGAAGTGAGGTCTGTAGTAAAACAAGTGAAACCGAATGGGGAACTTTTAACGTCAGCGGGTGGCATAGAACTATTTCAGCTGTTTGCTTCACTGCTTCAGCGGCAGCAGAGCATGCTTGCAAACACGCAGGAAAACCCCCGGCCACCGCGTCAAGTTTCTTTGAGTAAAAGGCTAGGGGTCTATCTTTAGACCCAAAGGGTTGTGTCAGTACAGCTTTCATATAGCCCTGACATGAGTCCACGCACAGCGTGAATGGTTGGCTGTAGTCTGGTAAGGCTAATGTAACTGTGGTTTGCAGTAAGTTCTTTAAGTTAATAAATGCTTTTTCCCCCTCTTCTGTCCAAATAATTCTGTCCCTTAATGTCATGTTTGTTCCATAAATCATAGATTGTAATGGTTGCACTATGGCTGCATAGTCGGGCAGCCACTCTCTGCAGAAATTACAAAGTCCTAAAAAGGACATCATTTGCTGCTTTGTTATTGGTTTTGGGGCTTCCTGTATGGCTGTTTTTCTGCTATTCAGCAGGGAGCGTCCATTCTGTGACAGTGTGTGCCCTAAATAAACTACTTCATTTTTACAAAACTGCAGCTTATCTCTTGACGCCTTGTGGCCTGTTTGGTGTAGGTGCTTTAACACAGTAATTGTGGCCTCTTCACAGTGTTTTTCTGTGTCTGATGCTACTAAAATGTCATCCACATATAGCAGAACTTGACTGTGTTCTGGTATTATGCAGGTGCTCATTGAGTACCTTAATGCTTGTGTATATACATGTGGACTTTCACTGAAACCTTGTGGAAGCCTAGTATAGGTGTATTTCTTTCCTTTAAACTGAAAACCAAACAAATGCTGTGATTCTTCATGCAGTGGTACTGTGAAGAAAGCATTACTAAGATCTATTACTGAGAAATACTTTTTATCTGGGGTCAGTGAATGCAGCAATGTGTGTGGATTTGAAACATCTGGAGCTGCATGCTGTACAATATCATTTATTTGTCGGAGATCTTGAACCATTCTCCACTTTCCTGTGCTGGCTTTCTGCACTGGAAAAATAGGTGTGTTACACGTAGCTTCAGGGGCTTCTCTTAATATTCCTGATTTTAACATGTCCTGTATTACTGGCTTAATACCTTCCTCGGCTTCTGGCTTTAAGGGATATTGACGGACTAATGGCCTTTTTTCAGATATTAGTTTAACCTTGTATGGGGGAAACCCCTTTATTAATCCTACATCAGTTGATGATTGGGACCACAGTTCAGGTGGGACAGCTTTCAAGGCAGAGTGTTTTAGATTTTGTTTTTCTTCAGCCAGACACTGTAGCTTTCAGTCAGCTTCATCCATATGCGTTTTTGGATGTACTTTGATCACCCACCCTAGAGTGAGTCTCCAGATCCCTGTATTATGATCTATTTTCCAGTCAGAGTCTGTTGATGCCTCATATCTCCCTCTCTCAGCTCTTTGTAGAAAATGTTCTGAATTCTTCCATTGACCCCCTACAGGTTTAGTCAGTGATAGATGAGGGGTGTGGTCTTTAAACAGTTGTAGTTGTTTTTCCGACAGTAGGACTGAGGCAGAGGATTTCCCTGTTTTGGGGTCAACATACAGATGCTGTATGGTAACGGTTTGGTTATTCTCTCTATGAAAAACAGTGTCATATTGATAATCTGGCCCTGCAGTGTTTTTGTATCTCACAGTCACATGGAGTTCAGTGTCTGGCATGTACTGAGTTTGTTGAAAAATTTGTTTTTCTCTTGTTTTTCTTAGCAGCTCTCTAGCTGTTGGGGATGGTCCTAGATCTAGAGACCAGTAATAGTGTGGTTGTGAGGACCCGTGTACAACTAGGGCTCCCTCCTCAACAATAGCTTTCATGCCTGTTTCTGTAGACACGATGTTTATGTGTAACTTCTGCATAATGTCTCTCCCTAGCAGATTTACTGGACATTTCTGACTAATTAGAACGGGAGCCTGGCATGTGGATCCTGTTTCAGGCTCTTTTATGATCACCGGTGTGCTTAGATAATGGACCTCTGATGTACCGGCTGCAGATCTAACATGTACTGCAGTGTTAGAATATTTTACTCCAGGTGGGGGTTCAGTTAATACTGTCCTACATGCCCCCGTGTCACACAAGCAGTTGTACACTTTTTCATTTATTATTATGTTCTTGTAGGGTAGATCTTGTGATTTGCTTAACGCTATCAGTTCTAAGGCTGCTTGTATGTCAACTTCCTCCATATCAGAGTTATCTTCTTCCCCTGCAGAGGGCTGAGGCTGTAATTGTCAATTTTGGTTGGAGTTGGGGTTGTATACCGGTTTCTCCTGACAATCTCTTGCAAAATGTCCTTGCTTGTTGCAAAGCCAACAGTTCTCATCTCTTGCTCTGGAGCTTTGTAAGTTTACTTTGCATCCTCTGGCGTAATGCCCTGTTTTGCCACACCTCCGACACACAATGCTTTGTGTGTTTCTGAAATCTCCCCCTCCTCTGCTCCCCCCGCCTCTAAATCTTCCCCTCCCCCTTGACGAGTGTGCTGACACTTGTTGCAATGTTATTAAACCATCTTGCATTGTGAATGTGTCTGTTTTCCTGTGTTGTTGCGTTTTGTGTGCATGGTCTGCATATTCCAACGCCTGGGTGACAGTGCCTGTATTCTGGTGTACCCAATGTTTATCTATGTAGCGTCTGAGCTCAGGTTTTAATCCTTGCAAAAACGCTCTCTTCAGCTGCTGTTGATATGCCCCGCCTTCTACCTCATTGTATGGTATAGCAGAGTTTGCTCTGAAAACACGTCTCATTCTATCCAAAAAATCTTGTGGGTCTTCTTCATCTTTCTGTTTACATTGTGAGATTTTGCCGTAATCTGCTGTCTGTGTGTATTCTCTTCTGATTCGGTCATATAGGATGCGTAAGGCATCTCTTAAATCCGCTGAATTGTGCGCCATTGAATTTCCCTGGGCATTATTTCCAGTGAAATCTCTGGCTACTCTACACCAGCGATGGCCAAAGAGCTGAGAAAGACACTGGTGCATTTCTCTGCCATTAAGATGGAAACTTCCTCTGAGTTCTGTGATAGCTGCTAAAAATTCCGGTACACCTCCCTGTATGTTTGGAATACCTTTTAAAGCGGCAGTTCTGTCTTCCTGCGTCCATGGCCTATATACTAGAATGGTTGGCGGCTGTGGATTATCAGCGTTACCTATGTTTGGATTGGCCACTTCTACAAGAGGAAATGTGTCTTCCTCTATAATTTTTTTATTTTTTTCAGATGGATGAAATTTCTGTTCATGAGCCTTTAAGGCTTCATTTGGGTATAAGCCGGGGTCAGTAGTGGGTTTTTTTTTACTCCTAGTTTGTACGCCTGTGCTCCCCCAGAAATTAGGAGACCAGGAGCTCTGTTCTTCTGTTTGAAAAGGGTTACTTGATTTATCTGGCTTTTGGTCGGGGGTTTGAGGAGGTGCTGCTGCTGCGCCTTCTTCCTCCTCCTCACGCTGTATCACTGCCTGTGTAGCAGGCGGCTGCGCTCCTGGAGGCTGCCGCCTTTGCTGTCTGAAAACAGCTGTAGTCTCCTCCTCTTGCCGCACCATAACTGCGGCTGCTAACTTTTCTTTTCGCTTCTCCCCCTTTTCCTGCCTCTGTATGTCTCTCAGCTTGCTCTGTTCCAACCATTTTTCTGACAGTTTATATTCAACCTTCCTTTGTCCTGTCTTTTGTCTCTTTTTAGTTTTCATTATTTCTAATTTTAGATCCCCTTGTAATTTTAAGACAGCCTTTGTTTCTAATTTGCCCAAAAACCCATGTTTTTTATTCCACCTATGGCAGATCATGCCTGCTCCTTCCACATAATTCTCCATAAATTTTACATCTCCCTCCAAAGTATTTTTCTGTTTACTTTGTTTTTTCCCCATTATGTTTTATGTTAGTTTAATTGTAGTATGAATGTCCCAGATAAAAGGTCACTGGCATGAGACTTTAAGGAGAGGACATTAACACGGCCTTCTACTGCGACTAATTCGCAGCGGTGTTAATTTTCTGGAATGAAATCCGACCTGAATCTCCAAAGTCACCAGTACGTAGTTTTAATCTGGGCAAAAGAAAACACAGGACTAGCAGAATCCTGCTATGATTCTATTAAAATGCTTAGTCCTCCATACACACACAACACAGTCACACAGTTAGTTTCAGGTACCTTGTAATTTTTCTAAGTTAACTTGGTGTTATTTTATGAGCTCAATTTACTCTGTTCTTTTTACTTTTATAGCGCTTATTCTATTCCCTCGCAGGGGAATAACCCTTAGTCGTTTTATTTGGCCCCCTTCTTGGCGGGGCCCTACCTTAATTTGTCACTATTCCTTTCACGGTGGAATAAAACCATCCCAATGCAGCGTCCTTACCGGCGACGCACTACCAACGACTTTTAAGTACTTTTCTTCTTTTATTTATATAGCGCTTACTCTATTCCCTCCCAGGAGAATAATCCTCAGTCGTTTTCTTTAATCCCCTTCACGGCGGGATTGTACCAAATTTGTCACTATCCCTTTCACGGTGGAATAAAACCATTCGAATGCAGCGTCCTTACCGGCGACGCACTACCAACGACTGTTAAGTACTTTTCCTATGAACTGTATTTTAAAACTGTCTCACCTCGGAGTTGACTTCTTGGTGACTCTTTGGACCCTGTGAGAGTCACCCCGCGCAGAGGAAGGCAATAACCCACTGGCCAGGTGTGAATTCACACACACCGGGACTTTCAGCCACTCCGGCTAAAGGAGGCTGTGCAGCGGTGCTTCGCTCGACGTCAGGCTTCCCCCACGGATCCCAGAGTCACTGTTAAAGCAAAGAGAAATAAGGTTATTGAATTAATCCGGCTTCGAAGGACCAATAAATGTTAGGTATTATTTAGTCAACTCAGAGGTAAGAACGATACAGTCAGAGTTACTTGCAGCAAGGGTAGCCCACTTTGCAGTGAAACTACAAAGTTTTGACACCCTATCTCTTTATTTATATACACAGTTCAACAGACAGTTCAGACAGGGTGTATGTGTGTGAGACGGAAAGGAGGCTGGTTCACACAGAGATAACAATGATCTCACACACACAGGGAGGAAGGCATAGTGCAGGTGCCTTGCAACCCAAGGTTTTTACATGAGTGATAACAAGTCCTCACACCCATCCAACAACATGGCAGACTGTTTCCTCTGCCCTCTGACATGAATGAAATAGAGAAAGCACAACAAGAAACTTCATTAGCTGAGTGGATGTATAAAATGTTGCAGACAAAAGAAGCACAAATGTCCAGTGGTCTGCCGATAATCTCTGCTCCTATCCCACAGAACGACCTGAGGCCTGGAGACCTGGTCCTGATTAAGACACTCCACAGGAAGGATTGGAGCACTCCTTGGTGGAAAGGGCCGTTTCAAGTATAGGTCCTTCTCAAAATATTAGCATATTGTGATAAAGTTCATTATTTTCCATAATGTCATGATGAAAATTTAACATTCATATATTTTAGATTCATTGCACACTAACTGAAATATTTCAGGTCTTTTATTGTCTTAATACGGATGATTTTGGCATACAGCTCATGAAAACCCAAAATTCCTATCTCACAAAATTAGCATATTTCATCCGACTAATAAAAGAAAAGTGTTTTTAATACAAAAAACGTCAACCTTCAAATAATCATGTACAGTTATGCACTCAATACTTGGTCGGGAATCCTTTTGCAGAAATGACTGCTTCAATGCAGCGTGGCATGGAGGCAATCAGCCTGTGGCACTGCTGAGGTCTTATGGAGGCCCAGGATGCTTCGATAGCGGCCTTTAGCTCATCCAGAGTGTTGGGTCATGAGTCTCTCAACGTTCTCTTCACAATATCCCACAGATTCTCTATGGGGTTCAGGTCAGGAGAGTTGGCAGGCCAATTGAGCACAGTGATACCATGGTCAGTAAACCATTTACCAGTGGTTTTGGCACTGTGAGCAGGTGCCAGGTCGTGCTGAAAAATGAAATCTTCATCTCCATAAAGCTTTTCAGCAGATGGAAGCATGAAGTGCTCCAAAATCTCCTGATAGCTAGCTGCATTGACCCTGCCCTTGATAAAACACAGTGGACCAACACCAGCAGCTGACACGGTACCCCAGACCATCACTGACTGTGGGTACTTGACACTGGACTTCTGGCAATTTGGCATTTCCTTCTCCCCAGTCTTCCTCCAGACTCTGGCACCTTGATTTCTGAATGACATGCAGAATTTGCTTTCATCTGAAAAAAGTACTTTGGACCACTGAGCAACAGTCCAGTGCTGCTTCTCTGTAGCCCAGGTCAGGCGCTTCTGCCGCTGTTTCTGGTTCAAAAGTGGCTTGACCTGGGGAATGCGGCACCTGTAGCCCATTTCCTGCACACGCCTGTGCACGGTGGATCTGGATGTTTCTACTCCAGACTCAGTCCACTGCTTCCGCAGGTCCCCCAAGGTCTGGAATCGGCCCTTCTCCACAATCTTCCTCAGGGTCCGGTCACCTCTTCTCGTTGTGCAGCGTTTTCTGCCACACTTTTTCCTTCCCACAGACTTCCCACTGAGGTGCCTTGATACAGCACTCTGGGAACAGCCTATTCGTTCAGAAATTTCTTTCTGTGTCTTACCCTCTTGCTTGAGGGTGTCAATAGTGGCCTTCTGGACAGCAGTCAGGTCGGCAGTCTTACCCATGATTGGGGTTTTGAGTGATGAACCAGGCTGGGAGTTTTAAAGGCCTCAGGAATCTTTTGCAGGTGTTTAGAGTTAACTCGTTGATTCAGATGATTAGGTTCATAGCTCGTTTAGAGACCCTTTTAATGATATGCTAATTTTACAGGAGCCAACCAACGGGGTAGCAGAGGAAGCCCGGATACAAAGAGGCTGGAGGACCCATAGGGCCCAGTGTCTCAAACCGGTGAAGAAAACAGCTGATCTGCGCCCAACTTATAAAATGGCTCTCTGTAACGTGTGGACAGGACTGATAAGCCTGAGCCTTTATACTGGCAGCAGTACTTATTCTTCTATCACTACAGGACCCAGGAGAGAGGACGCCGCAGAAAAGGTGGACAACAGACGGGATGCATCTCAGACCACTGACGGAAGGACATGACGCACATCCATTTCTGCAGAATTACTGGTATCTTATGTGTATGACACAGCTAAAACTCAAAATAAAACTGATTGTTATGTGTGTGGGCTGCACGGTGGCGCAGTTGGTAGCACTGTTGCCTTGCAACAAGAAGGTCCTGGGTTTGATTCCCGGCCTGGGGTCTTTCTGCATGGAGTTTGCATGTTCTCCCCGTGCATGCGTGGGTTCTCACCGGGTACTCCGGCTTCCTCCCACAGTCCAAAGACATGCCTGTTAGGTTAATTGGTCTCTCTAAATTGCCCTTAGGTGTATGAATGAGTGTGTGCATGGTTGTTTGTGTGTTGCCCTGCGATGGACTGGCAACCTGTCCAGGGTGTACCCCGCCTCTTGCCCATAGACTGCTGGAGATAGACACCAGCTCCCCACGACCCACTATGGAATAAGTGGTAGAAAATGACTGACTGACTGTTATGTGTGTTCCATAATGCCTGTTCACTCCCAAGGCCCCACCATATATGTCAAAGCTATGAATGATTCACAGGCAAGTTGCGCCTCCTCCTTTGGAGCACTAGGATATGCACATCGCGATCAATTTATCTTACCAGGTCTGTTTCCAGCAGCAAACCAGAGTTTAAATTATACGTGCAACCCTCATAATTGTACCTGTCCTAATTTCTGGAGAGCTTTCAATATTACAGAAAGCCCAGCAGAGGATGTCCTTCCTGCGGCAGCTGAAGAAATTCAACCTGCCAAAGACTATGATGGTGCACTTCTACACAGCCATCATTGAGTCCATCCTCACCTCCTCCATCACCATCTGGTACGCCGCTGCTACAGCCAAGGATAAGGGCAGGCTGCAGTGTGTCATCTCAGATTACAACCTTCATGCAAAAGGGCACATACTGGATAGAAGGGGTGGCATGGTTATGTGGTAATAATGCTTATTATGTACTTCCACCCAGTTGGTATGGTATATGTGCCCCAGTTTTCACATCAGATCACACTGTGGTACTTAGTAAGCAGACTATAGTTATACCACATAGGAGATCAAAAAGAGAGATAGATATTAAACCACATGATCCGATCTGGGGAACAAATGTCCCAGATGAATTTAAACTTTGGTCTAAAGATGATAAAACATTATTATCTCTCTTACCCTGGTTAGGTGTGGGCAAATTAATGCTGCGCGTGGAAACTTTAAGTTATCGATTTGGATTGTTTCTAAATAACTCCATAATAGTAGAAGAGGGTCAAAACACAGAAATGAGCGCTATGCGAGCCATGATAATTCAGAACCACATGGCTTTGGATATTCTAACAGCATCAACGGGGGGCGTTTGTGTTCTATTGAATAACACCTGTTGCACATATATCCCAGATAATATACACTCTGCAAACATAACGGGAGCATTAAACAACCTACAGAATCTGCAAAATGTCATGGCACATGACCACCCAGATCCTAACTCTTCTTGGTTAG
This sequence comes from Girardinichthys multiradiatus, assembly GCF_021462225.1. Taxonomy (NCBI): domain Eukaryota; kingdom Metazoa; phylum Chordata; class Actinopteri; order Cyprinodontiformes; family Goodeidae; genus Girardinichthys; species Girardinichthys multiradiatus. The sequence continues at coordinate 51,519,981 of NC_061797.1, read as the reverse complement.
ATTGGATGCTCACAGGGGGATGGATAAATCTGTTTAAGGTTCTCTTAGGTGCAGTAATAGCATGCATGGGCCTTCTGTGTCTCCTGTCAATATGTATTATCCCATGTTGCAAATGAATGGTACAAAGAATAGTAACTCAGTCAGTCACGGTGGCATATGCAACACTGAACCAGGTAGAAATGCACGAAAATGAAGGAGACGATTATGATGACATGTTGTAAATAAATCACATTGAAAGCCTGAGTGTACTCATACATTGTATTTCATAAAATGACCTTACAGCAGAAAATCGAAAGAAGTTGTTTAAGTGAAATGAGAAAAAGTACAATGATGACATAAACAGGGCAGATTTTTAAATTCCTTTATTATGTTTCACTGTTTTCATTAAGTATTATTCTTTTAATTTTATGATTTCAAGTATTATTCTTTTATTTTTATGATTTCAAGTATTAATCAACATTTAACTTTTAATGGTCGCCGAGGCCGTATGAGTATTTCCCACCAAATATAATCTGTTTACCGTCTGTGGGTTTCTGCTCATACAGAGTATTTTTCTTATTTGTTTTTATATTTAATGTTTTTACTCGTGATAAAAAGGAGGGACTGTTGGATGGGTGCGAGGACTTGTTATCACTCATGTAACAACTTTGTGCTGTAGTGCAGCTGCCCTCTGCTTTGTATCAAGCTCTGGTATGCAGCCCTCCTTGTGTGTGGGATCTCCGTTATCTATTTGTACACACACACACACACACACACACACACACACACACACACACACACACACACACACACACACACACACCCTGTCTGAACTGTCTGTTGAACTGTGCATATAAATAAAGAGAATGTGTCAAAACTTTGTAGTCTGCACTGCAAAGTACGCACACTTGAATACCATAAGTATAAGAAGTTTGTTTAGTACACATAGTTAGGTTATCTTGCCTTCCTTGGTTTAGCGCTACTTGTTTCATATAACTCATAGCAGATGTTGTTACATTCTAATTCATCTTGACTGGTTCCCAGAAATACCAGAAAAATAAGAAAATCAATATGAGGAAAAATATAAATACCCAGCAACAAAATGCAATAATAATCCATCTAAAAGTCATTTTGGCTGAAATTTTGACTCCTCTAAATGGTTCCAGTGTCTTAATTTTCTTCACTGACCTTTGGGTCTCTCCAGCCTCTAAATGTCTGGGTCCACCCTATTATCAGTCTATAAATCACTTCCCCTGACAGAGCTTTCAACCAAAATGATATTTTTACAATGTATAAGGTGAATCCAGGTTGATCTCTCAGCTATTGTTACTGCTATATGAGTGGTTAATAATACCTAATATGGATCCTCCCACTAAGGTGAATAACAATGTTTCTTCTTTACACTCCTTATTAACACCCAGTCTCCTGGTTCCACTGGTTGGTTTTCTTGCTGGGAAATAGAACATTCCTCATTAGTTTAAATTTATTTCTGTTGGTTTCTAACATCCTCCTCATATAATCAGCTAGGTTAGCTTCTTCATCTAACTCCCACTGATTTTTGAACTGTGGTAATCTGTATGGTCTTCTAAATAACATTTCATAGGGTGTTAGCCCTGAGGTGCTTGTAATGTTTAGTTGGAAATAGTTCTATCCATTTAGAAAATGCATCTATAATGACTAAACAGAACTTTTTCCCTTCACTGTGATTTAACTCAATAAAATCCATATGAATTGTTTGAAAAGGGTATCTTAGTTTTGGAAATTGTTCCCTTCGTGGTCTTAAATTCCCTTGTGGATTATGTTTTACATGTTAAACATGTTTTACAAAAGTTTAATTTTTTGAATAAGAATTAAATCCATATGTTATATAATATTAATATATCTGTCCTACCATTCCTCCCTGTTGAGACATTATGAAACACGATGGCTCAAATATTGCTTCCATTTATAGGTTCTATGGTAGGACAAGTTTATTATCTGGTCAAATATAGTTTTCATCTTTTAATGCAGCTCCATGTTTTTTCCACATTTCTATCTCCTGTAGTGAGCTTTGTTGTTGCATTTCTTTTAACACTGTATTTTTTGTCACCAATGCATATCCTGTTTGTATCTTCCCTCTCTCATCTTTTTTGGATAAATCATTCACATAAACTATTTCGTGATCCTGTAAATCACTTCTAGTTTTTACTTTTTTTTCTGCTAATTCTTAACAATCATGTTGATTTCATCTTCAGGTGTGGGTAACAATATTGCTGAGTTTAAAGTGGTGCACCTTTCTATAGTTAAGTGTGGTTGCGACAGTAAAGTTGACATGCAGGACAAATGTCTAGCAGGTGATAGAAAGGTCATATTCATCTGCAGTAATAATGCTGAAACTGCATGGGGAACTCTTAAAGTTAAAAGGTGAAACAACACTATTGTAGCACTGCAACTGTCATTTTAGGCTGTAATTACAGCTCTCACACAATATGGTTGCACACACAACACTATCTAGTTTTGAAAAGAAATAGACTATTGGTTTCATTTTATCTCCATGTTGTTGAACCAGAACTGAAGTCATAAAATGTCTCTTGCAATCTACCATCTGAACAAACGGTTTACTATAATCTGGTAATGCTAAAGCAGTACTGGAAACTAGAACTTGTTTTATGTTGGTAAATGCTTCTTCAGCTTCTAGACTCCATTTCAGTTCAGACGTCATTTTCAGCTCTTCCTCATACATTAGTTTGTTTAATGGAGTTACTATTTCTGCATAATTTGGAACCCAGTTTCTACAATAATTAGTTAGTCCAAGGAAGGACATCATTTGCTTTTTTGTTACTGGTTTTGGAACTTGTAATATTGCAGTCTTCCTTTCTTCTACACTGTAAAATGTAACATGTTGTTTTAACTCAAAAACACAATTCCAAGTCTGTCTCAAAATTTTAGATTAAGTCCAGTAATGGTCTACAGTATATTTGACTCAATGTTGTTAGTTCACTAAACTGTCAAAGATTGTTAACAGAACATGCCAATTTCAATCAATTTAAACTCTTCTTTGAGTTGAGCTAATCTGCATTAATACTTTAACATAAATGCTTGATGTAGTCATTTGTGCTAGAAAATGCATTTTATCTTAACTATCTGTCTTAATTGAACTAATTAAACCTTTGTAGCTAAACTAGTTGTTTAAACACTGATATATATTTCATCTTCAATATTTTTATGAATTAAATCAATATAAATTCATTACCTGATGTAACTACTTCAATTAGTTGTTATAACTCTTAAATCAGATTCATCTTAAACATTTGTCAATTGAGATATAGACATTAACATGAAAACAGCATCTACCCCCATTACCCCATAATAAAAATCAATTAAACTTGCTCAAAAAGGATTTTTTTAAATGAGCAACTTTTATTAATTATTTGCCATGCATGGAATAAACCACTTTGAAGCTTAGGACAATTTAGTCTGAAGTAAAAAAACATTATTCAGAAAGAAGGACCTCATAGCAGCCTACAGGTCAAGTTCAACCAAGCCTGTCAAAATGGCTCAAATATTTATAAGCCATGTTTTTTTTAAATCTAAATCTAAAGTAACACTACAACATATTGTATACCACTATCACTATCCTTGTATTTGAATATTTGTAACGAGCCATTTAACAATCTTAATCTAATTCAATGCTGAAAAACTAGAAAAACTGAATCAGCCACAGTCCACAATAAAGATCCGAACTCAACTGAGGTTTTACATTGTCTTCCGCAAAAGTCTGTTTCTCAGGCCATGAACGAGGGATGAACACTGCCCTCCGCCAATGTTCATGAACACCTTCTGAATCACCTCAAAGGTGTATTTCTGATTTTTAGGGTAGTCTATGTTCAGACAGTAGAGCAGACCCATGAGCATGGCAACAGCACTTGGGATGTCCTTAAGATCATTCAGGACCACCGCTTCCTCCAAGACCACAGACACATCAATGATCTCTTCTCCATCTTTCACCATCACCAGACCAACTTTCATCCCTTTGCAGAAAATAACGAGTTGTCAAATAAAGTATTGTTGGTCACTAGCACTAATTGTAAATTGAATTCATGACATCAAGGGCAAGCACGTTTACATTTTTACACCAATAAAATGTACATGGATTACAAGAAAAATGTTTGAAATAAATATTTTAATAAACAAATGTTACGAACAGATTTATTTATTTTTTACTGTACAATTATACCCCCCAACTTTGGCCACATTTGCAGTTTGAAAATTGAAGCCAGTATCAATGTTGCTTGGAGGACCCTGGGGGAAAATGAGCGGGGCACCAAAGGGTCAGTGTCATGAGGAACTGCTGTGGACAGCGTTAGATAAACACAAAGGTGTCACAATGAGCAGTCAGAGTGAACAGAGTGAAGCGTTTCTGCGAACGCTTCCGCATCCAGTGGACCAGAGGCATAAGTGGGTGACAACTACCGGTATGGTATATGCTGCTCCTGTACCACTGAAAAATTAACCGAAACATTAATTTAAAGACAACTGAGAGAGAGACTGAACAAAATGCCCCCAAAAAGAAAATAATATTCTGCAGAAGAGGAGAAGGCGATTCCTCTGGAGTTGGCGGAGTTGTTCAGAAGCGACACAGAGGATGAAGAATTTAATGGATTCAGTGATGTTGAATGCGATGGGGAGCTTGGCAAACTTGCTTACAGGTAGCTAGCTGGACTCGCTGTCTTGCTATGTTAATTTAGCCTATTCTGCCTCCCAGGTATGCTCTTTATTTTACTGTGTAGTTTAATAACTTAATGTTTGACATTAAAACACGTTAACATAGCGGACACCTACTCAGTCTGTTGTTGTGTTCTATTGGGTAGTTGATTAACTTGACTCTCCAGATTGTTTGTTCTTGGACTTTGTGAAAAAAAATTTCAAAATGCGACTTATATGTTTTTTCCCTCTTCATGACACATTTTTACTACTGTTGCGACTTATACGGTAAAATACGGTAGTGCAAAACTGAACACGTTCATACTTTATGGTCTTAATTGTCCTGAAATCAGGTTATTAACTTGTAGTACTTTTTAAGACCCTGCAGACACCCTGGAAATATAATCTTTATTAGAGCTCTGGGAACCACTGATTACACTGGAATTACACATTAACAACCCCAACCAAAGCCGTCACCCGTGACAAGGCGATAGCAGGCAACTCCTATTTGAGAATGGGTTCCTGTGTCGTCTTCTGTTAATAATTTGCTTCAAGGTTTTATGTGTTGAGTATACCTTGGTTGTAATGGGTGGGTATTTGAGCTGTTGTTGCCTTATTGTAACCAGTCTTCCCATCAACAATGTTTGTATTTCCAATGAGATGCAGTCACTGTGGTCGCTTCAAGAAAATCACCGCAACAACTCAGGGAAATATGGATCATGCATGGGTTTGGAGACCTGAGTGGACCAGATTCATGCTGTTGATGACTTAAGAAAACAAAATGTTTGAACAATATTAAATTATAGTTAAGCCTAAATGTTTGCTGCATTTTTATATCCTGTTTTGATTTGGACTAATCTGTACTGAGTCCATCAGAGTTGAAGTAATAAAAAACTACTTGTTGACATCCTACATTCCTGATTTATGTTACAAACAGAGGTCCCGCCCTCCTACAATTAAATGATAAGACTGTTCGGATTGGTTTATATATGTATTTTCTCTTTCATGGATCAGACACACCTTGAAGTGCAGGATCATATTTTCATGCTTTCTCAATGAAAATAGAGACCACCCAGTTTAATTAGGAAAAACTGTAGGAACAATTTTCCATTATGATGAACCCAAACTGAGATGTTGTACCCATACCACTGGGTTCACCCCTGTGGTATGGGTACAACCTGGGGACAAAAAGAACTTGGATGGGTTTGATTGGCAGAGATAAAAAAGACAAACATTGTTAAAAAGATAAATGGGGATTATTCAATAGTCCATGGATGTACCAGCACTTTGCCTGAGGTGGAAGGAAGTTGTGGATCCAGATCAATGAGAAGTGAACCAGACAAACACACTATAAGCATTTGAAGATCACACAACTGGAATCTACTGGTTTAATCAAAGTTTACACTGGATGAGAAGTTCACTGGTTGGATCTGATTCACACAAATCAGTGTCACACCTGGCATACCGGATAAGCAGCTCAGGTGTAAGGATGTGTTCCTGAGCGCATCCTGATTGGTTTAGGCAGAAGCAAATAAAAGTGATGGTAGGAGCAGAAACACAGAGCCTTGGTTACCTGCTCACATTTAGAGCAGCATCCCGTTGGAGAGCAGTTCTGGAATGGAAAGACCAAGGAACATTTTCTAAGGTTTTCTCTCTGCAGGACTGACTGCTCTAGGAAATAAATGTTGAAAACAGAATAATAGGCGAAACAAATCATGAAAGAAACCTTTTATTATGCATTTATAAGTTTTTATGCTATTAACTGTATGCTTTGGCAATTCAGAAAGGTAAATGTTAAAATAAAGCTTTTATTTATTTTCCAGGCAGAAAATGAAGAACAGTGTAAGACCTTCAGAAAACAGATGTTTTACTTTGTCACGAAACCGCAGCGTCTTCTTCTGTTTGGTTCTTGGAGTTGTTTTTTTTTTTCTTCTGCACAAACGGGGACATGGCACCGGAGTGGAACCCTAAATGGCTGTTCCAAAATCATCCAACAATACTCTCCTTCCCTAATGAAACAAAGCTCTGTCTCAAGCAGCTTATTTGAGGCCGTGACAGCGGCACATCTTCACCATCGGAACGTTTCACCCGAGCCGAGGAACTGCAGAGGAGATATTCATCTTGGGTGGTGCAGAAGATGCTAAAACCATAAACAACCCGACAGGCACCGCCTCCTTACGTATCTCCTGGACCATACTTGGTGGAGTACCCCTATGAGTACCAATTTACCATCAATGAGCCTCAAAAATGTGAGCAGGAGAAGCCGTTTATGGTGCTGATCGTACAAGTGGCACCACACAATCGAGCTCACCGCGACATCATCCGCTGCACCTGGGGAACCGAGAAGCTGGTTCACGGTCAAGTGGTGAGGCTCTTCTTCCTGCTGGGGATGCAGACTGCAGACTGCAGGTCCACCAGCAGCTGCTGCAGAAGAGCAAAGACCATCATGACCTCATCCAGAGTAACTGTATGGACTGCTACAAGAACCTGACCATAAAGACCATGGTGATGCTGGAGTGGCTGAACTCTTTATGTTCCAGCACCGCTTATGGCATGAAAATTGATTCAGACATGTTTCTAAATGTGCCTAATCTTGTCACCGTGCTCCTAAACGCTCCGAGGACAAACTTCATGACCGGCCTGGTGGCACATGGAGGACAGGTCTTGAGGGATCCCAAGTCCAATTTCTATGTGCCTGAGGACATCCTCAGCGATCCTGTTTACCCTCTCAATGCTTTGGGTCTGGGTTATGTTGTGATTAGGAATATGAGAATATTATTTAATATTTTAATATTTAATATTAATAATTTATCAAATAACATTTGGGTCTGTTAAGGATTGTCCTGTGATTACCAGCCCAGTAAGGCGATGGTATTAGGACAAAATAGAAAGGTGTGAGACGAGCTCTGACATTATTGAACAGCATAAACTCTGCACATATATGTAATAAATTCACACAATTTCTTAAAATACAAGAATTTATGAACAAAAATAAGTCAACTCAAAGTCAAACATATTTCAATCAACAAACTCTTTACTTTGCTAAAATAATTCAACTAAACTACCAAGCAGAATTAAAGAATAATGAAGACTAATGGGCTATGTACAATATAAACAAGTTGATTAAAGATGATTGATAATTATGACCAAAAAGAGTGATGCAACATTACCATGCAATGTTTATGTTTGAGAACCAAGGATTATCTTGAAGAATCTGGAAATGAAGTTAAGTTAGTCTTGGAACCAACTTAGAAAATAATCAGCAAACATTTAGACAACCATTCACAATGCAAGATCAGATAAAATATTATTTTAATAAAATAATGTTTTAAAGAATGATCTGCTGAATAAAACCAACCTTCTGGATGACTAATTCTCAACGGGGTCTCATTAGCTGCCTTTATTTATTGAAATAATATTTAAAGAAATATTATTAAAGGAAATGGTAAAATATTTAAGGGAATATTTTGGAAAATAACCAAATCTTTCTGGAGAAATTACCATGCAATGTTTATGTTTGAGAACCAAGGATTATCTTGAAGAATCTGGAAATGAAGTTAAGTTAGTCTTGGAACCAACTTAGGAAATAATCAGCAAACCTTTAGACAACCATTCACAATGCAAGATCAGAAAGAAGCTGATAGCTTAGCACCAGAATCAAACACACACCTTTAAAATACCGTTAATAAAAAGGGTTAAAATGCATATGCGCGGATGGCGCGTTATGATCAATCTTCTGTGTTTAAAATCACCCTTTAAATAAAGTTTGTCTTAACTTTAAAAACACACAAACACAGAACACAACCTGAACACGTGTGCTGCAGATATTCTGCTAGCACTAAGATAGCTGAGTTCAACACAAACAAAACCAAAGTTCATAAAATGAAAAACGTTTAGATCATTTCAATTTAAATCCTTCTATATTATTCTGGCCAAACACCAAACCTCGTACGAACGTGTTGAGGAGTTGTCCGGGCGACGACAAAGTTTGAAGAAACGTCCGTAGCTGTGGATGAAAGACGGCTCGTTGTGTCCGCCAACCAACTGCACGTTACCGAAACCAAAAATTAACTGTTGAACTCTGCCTACCTACTGGACCCCAGTGACTCTATTCTCATGGCTGAGGACGGATTGTTAGCCCCAAAGACTGTGAACTTCATCCCATTCTTTGGAACTAAAAGGGGGGATGCTGGGACCACAGCCATGGATTTCAACATTGAAACTCTGGAACTTTCAAAATAAATTGCATTTAACCGACTTCCAGCACAACTTCAGAAGGTGAAAGGGGGGTAGCAGCGGACTTCCATTGATGCTACTGGCCGTATAGAACCCCCACCTTTCCAATGTTCCTTTCTCTACCATCCGGACTCCGTGCGAGGCTGGAGAAACAGCGCGCTAATGTCTCTTTGCTGGCAAACAGACATTAACTCTTCAAACTGGATCCAAGGATGTCATAAGATCACGCGATCATATGCACAAGTTAAGTACGAGTGAATCACTGTTTGTGTACCCGATGATTTCATTCATAAAGAGAAGAAATTAAGGTATAAGCATTGCTTCACTTTGTCTGTGAGGCCTGCAGAAGCAAACTGTTCAATAGAATCTCCTGCAGAGACGCAGTCTCTACAAGCCGAGTCTGAAAGGACGACAACAGGAGCCGCATCACCGTGGTTACGGTAATGTGCAGTTGGTTGGCGGACACAACAAGCTGTCTTTCATCCACAGCTACGGAGGTTAGCTGGAAGCTAACGATTGTTGACTGTGTTGGGACCCAGCCATGGATTTCAACATTAAACTCCGGTATGGATTTTTATGGAACTTTCAAAATAAATTGCAGTAACCTACTTCCGGCAACAGCCAAGCAAACTGTAACAGCGAAGTTCCCATGATGCCACTCTCTGAATAAGAGCACCCCTTCTCCAACAAGCCGACCTCTTCCACTGTTCCTCTTTGCAGGACCGGGATCGGAGAGGAACAGCACGCTGATGTCTCTTTGCTGGCAAAAAAGACATAACTCTTCAACTGGATCCAAGAGTGTCATAAGATCATGCGATCATATGACACTAAGATAAGTACGAGTGAATAACTGTTGATGTACCCAGTATTCATTCATAAAAAGGGGAAATGAAGGTATAAGCATTGCTGACTTTCTCTCCGAGCCCTGCAGAAGCAAACGCAGTTCCAGAGAAGCCCCTGCAGAGACGCGGTCTCCCAGTCTGGAAGGAAGACAGCAGAGACCGCATCACCATGGTAACGTGCAGTGTGGTTGGCGGACACAACGAGCCGTCTTTCTTCCACAGCTAATTTTAACCCCCCCCCCCTTCTTCAAACTTTGTCGCCTTGGACAACGTTCCTCACCACAGTTCATGAGGTTAAATGTTTGAGCAGAATAATATAGAAAGATTTAGATTGAAATGATCTAAATGTTTTTCATTTTTATGAAATTTGGTTTTGTTTGTGTTGAACTCAGCTATCTTGGTGCTAGCAGAATATCTGCAGCACACGTGTTCAGTTGGTGTTCTGTGTTTGTGTGTTTTTAAAGTTAAGACAAACTTTATTAAAGGGTGATTTTAAACAGAAGATTGATCATAACGCGCCGTCCGTGCTTATGCATTTTAACCTTTTTATTGACGGTATTTTGGGTGTGGTTTTGATTCTGGCGCTAAGCTATCAGCTTTTTTGTTATAGCTTCAACTGCTAACAAGTAAGGACATAGAAGTTTTCTGCCAAATAATATTTACCCAGAAAGGTTTAGTTTTCAAGTAAATAATGTGTCCCTAACATCATTTTACTGAATTTGATAACTAAGTAAACACAATTAAGCCCCATTTCTCCAGAAAGATTTGGTTCTTTTCCAAAATATTCCCTTAAATATTTTACCATTTCCTTTAATAATATTTCTTTAAATATTATTTTAATAAATAAAGGCAGCTAATTAGACACCGTTGAGAATTAGTCATCCAGAAGGTTGGTTTTATTCAGCAGATCATTATTTAAAACATTATTTTATTAAAATAATATTTTATCTGATCCTACATTGTGAATGATTGTCTAAACGTTGCTGATTATTTTCTAAGTTAGTTCCAAGACTAACTTAACTTAATTTCCAGATTCTTCAAGATAATCCTTGGTTCTCAAACATAAACATTGCATGGTAATGTTTCATCACTCTTTTGGTCATAATTATCAATCATCTTTAATCAACTTGTTTATATTGTACATAGTCCATTAGTCTTCATTATTCTTTAATTCTGCTTGGTAGTTTAGTTGGATTGTTTTAGCAAAGTAAAGAGTTTGTTGATTGAAATATGTTTGACTTTGAGTTGACTTATTTTTGTTAATAAATTCTTGTATTTTAAGAAATTGTGTGAATTTATTCCATATATGTGCAGAGTTTATGCTGTTCAATAATGTCAGAGCTCATCTCACACCTTTCTATTTTGTCCTAATACCATCACCTTACTGGGCTGGTATTCACAGGACAACCCTTAACAGACCGGAATATTATTTGATAAAATATTAAAATATTAATATTAAATAATATTCTCAGATTCATAATCCCAACAGTTACATTGTGTCTTTGCTAGACGTACATTTGGGCTTGTGTATGAGGCATCTGGGTATCCATCCAACAGAACCAGCAAAGTGGTTCTACTTCAGTGTATTTCCCATAAAATACAACCGCTGTGGTTACTCCAAGATTATCGCCACCACAACGCGGGAAAATATGGATCGTGTGCAGATTTGGAGAGACTTAAAAAAATCAGTTCAGTACTGTTGACCAGTGAAAATAAAAGATTCCTTCAGTATTTATCATTTTTACATCCTATGTTGGTGATTAAAGAACATGGAGCTTCTAAAATTTTAATGGTAAAAACTTGGAGATCATGAACGTGGACGAAGAGCTAATTTTAGTTGTGCAGAAAAGAAAAAGTTAAATGGGAAATTCTCCAGCTGCAGAAGGAACGGGTGGAACCAGACCAGTAAGACGATCTCTCATTTTTAATGCAGTTTGCATAAAACTACAAAGAATATTAGACCATGCTAACTGGTTTGACACCAGCTTGACAGTGATTAGTGAACTGTGCAGCTAAAATAAGGTTGAATAATGCATAAATGTGGACAAGCTGATTGTGCCTGATCTGTGTTTCGGTGGCCTCCCGCAGACGAACAAATATTCACAATTTATTCAGTGATAACAAAAAGTTGAGAGTCAAAAATCAGTCCATCAGATGCTGCAGTGGAACATTTGTGCTAGGTGTTTGGGAATGTTTTTCCTGTTTTTATTGTTGTTGTTTTTTTTTTAATAAAAAGGCTTTAAATAATCATGAGAACAATAGAAGATGTGAGGATAGGAGAACATTGATTAAGTGTTGTAGAGGCAATGATGATAAAACCAAAGATTTGCTCTTGGTCCTCAGGAAAACATGGAGAATATGGATGAATATGAGTGTAAAAAACATTCTGGATCATTTAGGTGATCCAAGCCAAGATTTCATTGGAGAAATTCACCTATGAGGCAAATGTTATATATTTCTAAATATTTTTACATATTTAGGTGAAGCAGAAAGTAAATGGTAAATGGCTTTACTTGCATAGCGCTTTATCAATTCCCCAGAGACCCAAAGCGCTTCACACTACATTCAGTCATCCACCATTCATCCACCCTTTCGTACACACATTCACACACTGACAGTGGTGACCTACATTGTAAAGGAAAGGAAATATCACTTTTATTATCACTGAGAATGTCTTCTGTTGCTGCCACCGAGCGGTGTGTTTATTTAATCTGCAATCTGTTGCCTTCGTAGGAGTTTTTGGTTGAGCTGGTTTGACAAACTGTAGTCAGTTATCTGTCAGCAGGAACCTTCAGTCTTTCAGCAGTGAAACAAAAATCCAACCTGTTAGGATGAACTCCAAGTTTTGTCCTGTAAAGACTGAAAGTTGTGTAGTTATAAAATATTCAGATATCCAGGGCAGGTCAGTCTAGTAGGGACGGGCATTAACCCCATTAATTCATTGCCGCGGTGTTTAATAGGAGTGCAGAACCAAAGTACAAAGTACCGGCCACTTTATTAGGGACACTGTGCAAATACCAGGTTGGAGTCCTTGTGTCTTCAAAGCTGCCTTAATCTATCATTGCAGGCACTCCTCAGAGACTCTTCTTCCACAGCTCTGGTGATGGTGGAGGCCAATGGAGTTCAGTTAACTCATTGTCATGTTCAAAAAACAAGTTTTAATGTTTTTTACTGATATAGTGAGTGCTGTCAGGTTTTTCCCCTCCCTTTGCACCCCTGATCCTGTTATTTCGCCTGCAGTTCTAGAACATTTTATGCCTGTGACCATCTCTCTGATTTCTGAAATAGCTCAACACCTGAGGCCTTCATACTGTCCAGGTGATTCTGGAGCTTCTGTTGTTTTAATTCTTATTGATCTCACTGCTGTCTTAGACACAGTGGATGTGGATGTATGAGATTGTATGGTCATGTTTGTAGCTGTCTGTAGGTGTGAAGGGCATACTACCTAAATGGGTCTAATGGCAAATTTTCTGTCCAACTTGGACAGTTTTCTACCTCAGAGGCCCCACCTAAATGTGGGGTGCCTCAAGGCTCAATTTTAGACCTTATTTTATTTTCCATCTACTTGCTTCCACTGGGGTCCATAAAAAAAAAAAAAAGTCATTTAATTGTTATGCAGATGACACCCAGATTAATTTACCTTTAAAATAATGTGGAGCCTATTGTATAGAGACTTTCCAGAAGTGCTTACAGGATTTTAAAATAACGGACGGAGCTAAACCTCCTCACAGAGGTCATTGGGTTTGGAAAAACTGACCTGCTGACAGGATGGAGCAATGCTGACCACTCCCTGGACTCACCAGACTCTCCTTTTTATTAGGAATCTTGGGGTTATTTCTGATAATACCTTTAACATTGACAGACAGGTAAGTGTAGTAGTGCAGTCTAGTTTTTATAATCTGAGGCTAATTAACCAAACCAAGTCTTGTTTTCCTCACGATGCCCTTGAATGGGTCATTCATGCAATCTTTTCTAGACTGGAAAACTTCCTTTATGGTGAGATTAGTTTCTCCTCCACCGTCTCCAGCTGGTCCAACGTTCAGCTGCCCACCTGTTAACAGATGGTGTAAGCACATTAGCCCATTGTTGTATTCTCTTCACTGGCTGCCTGATTTTAAAAGAATTGTTTTAATATTTTACTCTTGGTGTTTAAATGGTCTGCGGCCTCCTCATCTTTCTGAGCTCTACGTATTTATCCTCCCTGTAGAGCTCTGAGATCTGGAGATCAACTGCTCTTGGTGGTTCCTAGGACCCAACTTGTGACTGGGAAGACAGAACCTTCTCAGCCACAGCTCCTAAACTCTGGAACGTTCTGCCAAAACTCTTCATGAATTTAAATTTCTTTTGAAAACCCATCTTTTTACACTGGATTTTAGCACCAGATAGGATTAGTAGACCATTTCTTGCATTCTTTTATTTTTTATTGTTTAATGTATTCTTTTGTTTTCATATAAGCAGCTCACTGTTTATATGATTTTCTCTTGTATTTCTATTCATTAGGTTGCCTAATGGTATGTAAAAGCACTTTATAAATAAAGTTTTGACTGATTGAAACAGGATTAAAATGATTTTAGAGTTGGGACATGTTGCATTATCTTGATATAAGTAGCCATCAGAAGTTGGCTACAATCTAAACAATAATGCCTTCTAAAGATTTGGCCTAAAGTGCATTACAAACAACATTTATTATTATTTTACCAGCTTCATCATTTATTTTTTTCATGAATTCAATGCAACCTCATAAATTAAACTAAATGTCTCAGACAGTTATACAAGAGGTTAACTGGCATACTACCTTTATAGTTAAAGTCACAGCCAACATATCCTGAAAGCGCTGAATGTCTTCATACTTTATACTCTTGATCATTTATACTATTAGCAGCATTAGGATCACCTTCATTGGATTTCAGACATTATTTTGTAGTAATTGTCTTTTACATTTATCTGGATTTAGAAAATTCCTGCTTGTTACTCTAGATCTTTCGAGAAAATCAAACTGTGTCCATATGATTGTTCATTTAAAGTTTTATGGCTTCAAATGGTAAAAGGCCATACTGCCACCATGAGGTCAAACCGTGAATTACAAGACTGTTTTACAGTTGGATTCGGCAGCAAAGTTTTTAGATCTTCAATTTTATTGACTTTATGTTAATAACATACTTTTTATGTGGTGGGGTGGGTGGGGGTGGGGGGTGATAAAAAAACAAAACAACTTCATCAATTAGAGGCTTTATAATTAAAACATTTTCTTTTTTTATCACATGCCAATATTTAAAATGATTTCCAACGTTTTTTCAACTCCAATAAATTTGTATTAACTGAACCAAAATATAAAATTGGATTATGAGCTTTTACAGCAATTTCAACCTTGATTCAGTGGAAATTGGAACATTGGTTTGTCTAATCATACAGATCCAGATGTTAATCCAAATTGTCTTGGAGCAAGAAAACCAGCAGCTTCACACTTCCTATTTTTCTAAATGGATGAAATTTTATACAGTACTTTTCTAACCATACCGAGCATTCAGAGCACTTTACACTAGAACTACATTCACCCATTCATACATTCATACACATATCAGTGTGAGACTCGGGGTTAAGTACTTTATTACTTGCCCAGGGGCACATTAACATGTAACAGAAGGAAGTTGGAATCAAACCCATAACTTTTGGATAGCAAGACGACTACTTTACCCACTCAGCCACATGTAGTAAGTTGTTGGTTGATTGTCAGCGAATGCACCTGCCTATTCCTTTTACCAACTCTCATTGTACTTTTGTTCCTGCAGAAACACTTTTAGAAGTCTGCAATATAATTTTTTAATGTTTCTGAATCTGTAAAAAACAAAATCCCAAACAAATGAAAATAGGTGTAGGCTGGGAAACTAAGTGCTGATTTCTAGTGATTCCAGTTATATAGTAACAGCACTACATCACATCATTCTTTAAAGTCAGTCATTGGTTTTTATTTTGGTATGCCACCCTGAGATTTGTAATGGCCCCACGTGGCCCCCTGTAAAAAACTTCTGGGGGCCCCACTGCTGAGGGCCAGGGCTGAGAACCACTGTTTTATCCAGCCGGTTACTGAAGGTTAAGCTGACGAATCATTATGTGCTGCATTCCCTTGCACTCTGACATCTGATATTTACTTATTTAAACACCAGTTCTGACGGCATATGGGTTTACAATCCTCAGGCCGATTAAATGCGTCCATTTATTTAAACTGTTCTTTTTTCTCTTATTAACTCATTGAAATTCCTCAGTGCCTCAGTGTCCCAGCCATACGTTTTTATTGTTTTCTGTAAAGAACAGATCTCAGCCTCAGACACTGTATAATCTGTCCATCCATTCATTGTCTATAGCCTCTTTCACATAACATTTATCTCCACCTCTGAGCGCCCTCTGGCCATTCAGAAATCAAAAGAGGAGAGGGAATCAATGACAGCACCACATCTGCCTTGAGAGTCTCTCCATACTGATGTTTACAAAAATAATGTGAAAGCCCTGGCACCCATATAGCAGGGGCTGGTGCTTCTCTCCGGCCTCCGCCTGTCTATGGCGAGGTGTGGATTATAATCTGGACAGGGCGCAACACAGAAACATGCAGAACAAACAGTTATTCACGCACACACTCCATCCCAAGTGACATTTAGAAAGACCAGTTATCTGTGGACTGTGGGAAGAAGCTGGAGTTCCTGGAGAGAACCCACACATGCATGAAGCAAACATGCAAACTCCTAGTAGAAAGGGCTGGGACCTGAACCCAAGACCTTCTTGCAGCAGGGCAACAGTGCCACGGAGCAGCCTACAGAACAGATGTTCAGAGTAAATAATAGCTGCAGAACAAATTCGCTCAAAGTTAAAGCTCAGACTTGACCGCAGGCCATGAGAGACTCAAAGTCAAATTCTTCTTGTGTATCTCAACCAGTAAACCTGTTTATGAGTTTAATTCAGATAAAACAAGCTAAGAGCATGCATCCAGCCCACACAAACATCTCCCGTTCTCCATTTGATAAAAAGAGTTCTCAGAGCTGGAGATTTCATTGTACTAACAGCTGACTTCAATAATTCAGCGCTCCTCTGTATGTATTAATTATTGAGAGCTGTGAAATCACTTGGAGTTCTGCTCTTACTGGGAACATCCATCTCCTCTGAAAAGATCAGCTCCAGTCAAGAAAATAAACATTTGTTCTTTAACTTTATGCTTTTGATTTGTGTCGGACGTCTGAGCTCAGATCTGGGAATGTTTTCCCACCACAGACGAGCTTGTTCTGGTTGGAAACTTTCTCTGTCTCAGTCCACAGAATATTTTCCCAAAATGCCACATTGTCAGACAAGGCTCTATTAAGGTGATTTCTAGATTCAAGCCTTAGTTTGAAAAGGTGGACAATTATATTCTCTATAACAGACCCAACAAATAAATTTCAGATTATTTCCCAGAGTTCATTGCTGCCATTATGTTGGAGGAAAATCGCTGAACTTTGCTAAGAACCCACGTAAACGCTTTTCAGATGTTCCTGTTCTGAAACTGAATCTCATGCACGTTTTAATTTTCACATTAACATCTAGTGTCACCATCATTTCATCACAGCCTGCGCTGATGAAACACAAACTACAAAGGGAAGTTTTAAATTATAATGGTGTGCATTAGTAGTCAGATTTTTTTCTTTTCAAGCCAGATGCATTTTAATAAGTCATACTGCATAAATCATGTATTTCTTTGCAAACTTCTCTCGCTACACAGGAGGTGAGGTAGACTATCAAGAGTATTAATGCTGACATTTAGGAATATGTTGGAAGATTTGTATTATGAATTACTTAGTTTAAAAAGGTTCTTTATCCTTATGATTTACCATTAAAAGACATTTTCATTTATTTAGTTTGGTGAACTTTGATAGAAGTGGTTTGAATACTTTTCAGATTTTTGATCTTTGCTTTTGTGAATTATTAACAGAATTGTCATCTTGTCTTAAAATTGCATTTGGGTGGTTGCTATGCAGACTGGGCAGGAACTTGTGTGTGGAGGAGTTTGGGAAGCAGTCTGTTCTCACCCCAGCTAATCTCCGTGTCCTTGGATGCCAGATGTGGACGTGTGAGCTGTATCAGTACCTGGACAGAACCAGTTTTATTCAGTAGGACTTGTATTTGTGAAACTGTGTGTAGCCAGACCCACAACGCTGTAACATGAGTGTTTTTCCTTTCTTTCATAAAAGGCTGTGACACAGATCAGCTCCTCTGAGAGAATGAACTGTCTCTACCTGGCAGCCAAAGATAACTGTGACTTGCTTGTGTCTTCATTCATACCTTCTCTGAGTTTATCATTTTGTCTAACTCTGACATTTCTTTGGTCCTTCGAGCCGGATCACAGGTGTCCCTGTTCGGAGGAACCCGGTGCCTGACTGATGGGTTAAGTCTGCATGCAGCCTCCAGCTCGTCTGGCGAACCAAAATCCTCCACAGTAAATTCTGTGTGGGTAACCGGTCCGTGGGCCGCGGGACTCCGGACTGTGACTCGCTTATGTCTTTATTCATACCTTCTCTGAGTTTATCAGTATCTCTAACTCTGACAGAATGGAAAATGTGTTTTGTCATCAGTAGGTTTTCTGATGGAGGCTGTGAAATGCTACCTGCTTGACAACTGAGACGTTTTAGACTCTTTGACATGAACTAAGTCAGCATCTTGAGCCATCATGTCAATAAAGAAGGAAACCTTCCACCAAATTGGACGTTTTTCTTCTCAAAGGATAATAACAAAACCCTCTAGTGAAATGAAGGTCTCATAATTACCCTCAGATGAAGAGGAGTGTCATGGTGTTTCAGTACGGCGGCACGTGGAGTTTAGACGAAAATTCAGAATGAAAGACTCACCTTCACCGTCTCCACCTTCCAATGACTCTTCTGTGCGTCTCCCGGCCTTCCAATCAGCATCCTGTCCATCTGATTCTCCATCCAATCACCTTCCGACAGCTTATTTTTAAAGGACCTTCAGCTGTGACAACTCCAATGCCTCCTCACACTGTTCGTGACAGACTCTCATAATCCTTCCTCCCTTATCGCTCGTAGGAGCGCTCGCCTCGCTTGATGGCTCATTTCTTCCTTGTCTCAGCTCTGGGCAAGTGGAAAATGCCTCAAGAACTCACGGAGTTTCTCCGGTCCTTGGTCCTCAGAAGTGATCACACTCTCTAAAACTAACTCTTAAAGGACGATTCTCAAACAACTTCTAACTTTCTGCTCTTTTATTCTAAATTAAGCAGAGGAATGATTACAGAGATCAGCGCTGAGGCTCCTATCTCGGATCATCGCCGTATGTGAAAGGTTGACAAAGAGCCCCGAAGACGGTCACATGTAGTTTTATATCTGGCACTCCAAAGCATTAGCTGTGCACTCCCCTAGTGTTTATCAGTAGACTAAGTGTCACCATTGCGGTGTCTGTCTGATAGATTGTGTAGTAGCTGGTGTCCATTTTTAATCTAAGTGTGCTGCTGCATTTTAATGAATCAGTTATCGGCTACTCCCTTTAAAAAACCCAGAGCCCCTGCCACAGGTCATTCATGTCAAACCTTAGGCCATTTATCCCCGTATGCGTGTCGATTTGTATTCTTATCTTTATGGTATCTATGAAAAAAATAAATAAAAAATCAGCTCTGCATAATATTAATAAAGGCTGTTCCTAACGTTTCTTAGGATCCTCTATTGGCGCTCACAGCCGCCTCTAAGCTTTTCAGAGTCGCCAGCTGCTTAGTTTCACCTGAGCATAGAATAAATTTAATAACTATCCATCCCTCATCGTCATCCTACATTTCTTAGATGGCTGCTGGTTTTTCATCAGTATCTCAAGTCCTTCTCAGCCTTAGCTGCTCAATCAAGAGCCTGCTTAAACTGGTGTGTTCTTTCCACTGACAATTTATCATCATGCAGGCCACCTTCTGATTCCTGTGGTTAGTCGGACATCAGCGCGCTCTTTGTTCTTCTCTTCCTTTTTCCAGAACTTTTGCTCGGTCACAAAAAGTGCCGGGCTTTCCGCTCCAGTCTTCTTTCGAACTGGAACGGTATCTCCTTCTCTTCCAGTGTCATCGCTCGCTCGGCTGACTCGTTTTAAGTTTTATGGCCTGTAGCGTCCCGGTTTAAGATGGTCTCTCTGCGGATGGTTCACAATCCTTTTGTTGAAAGAGCCTCGCATCTGATCTCATTGTAAGATTTAAGTAAATATGCAGAATGTAAATGCCTTTTAATAACTTAATCAACATACTGCTTTTAACCTCTTTGCCTCATTACTTTACCATAAAAGACGTATTTATCTTAAATTATTGTTGGAATAATTGTATATAGATTTATCTTAGATTATTTCCTTTTCTTTAACTTGACTATTTGATTTTATAACCTTTCATGATGTATGTGTGAGTAAAGGATGTGATGAGTTTGTCTGCAGGCAAGGATCAAAGTTGGAGCTGAGAAGGAAGCAGTCACAGTTGAGGAGGTCATAAAGATGAAGGCTGATTGTGCTGAACAGAAGAGACACTGATCTTAAGATGGTGGAGACTGCAGAAGTGTGTTGTTACAAGACATTAGTGTTTATGACCTGTATACGTTGCAGCTGTTTTTCCCATCCTTTAGAGAGCAACGTTTATTGTAACTAGGGAGCCCCCAAAGATAATAAAAAGAGAGGAACGGACAGATGTTTTTCAGAGCGGTAGGAGATTTGTAACTGAAAGCACATCTCTGTCCGTTCTCCTCGCAGCAAGTAAATAACTAATTCTTTGTCTTTCTCTTCTTTTTGTGATGTTATAAATATTTTAGGTTGTTTGAACCTGACATTATTTGGTCCTTCGAGCCGGATTCCAAATACGCCTGATGATTCCAGCGGGTTGGTGGACTCCAGTAAAGACCGTGCGCACGGCAGTCTCCATCAGGGAGACTCTCAGACCCTTTCCAGGACTGGATCTCGGCCCGCCCGCTGGGCTGACAGAACTCTGAGAGAGAGGAGAAGACAAAGTGGTGAGTTGAGTTTGGTTTAAAAAGTGTGACGAATGACTGGGGGTCATTGCGTGAAATAAAACCCTGTGAATCCTAGGCCCTAACAGGTACAAGTAGGACGGCGGAGTCCTCTTAAGTATTAAGAAGTAATACTGAAAAATTCCGTATTTCAAGGATGGCAGAGTCCGCATTTAAGTATTTAAATAAAAATACTAAGAAAATTGCACGTTTAAAAATGTGTGCATGTGAGAAATGAATGGAGGATTTAAACCACTAGGTTTTACCTCATACCAAAGCAGTGGGATTGTAAGTGACTAACTTTTGTGGAAGCAAAGGCAAGATTTCTCCACTCAAAAGAGTTGAAGTGAGAATTACCACAAAAGGAGATTTTTCTGTCACCCTACTGAGCAGAATAATCCAGTATTTAGAATACCCTAGGTATTTATATGATGGACCAAATTTAAATAAATAAAAAAAATGGGAAAAGGGGTGAGTAAAAATAAACTAAAAATGAATAACAATGCAAAGATTGGAAATTTATGGAAGCACAGGATCAAATAAAAATATTAAAATAAAAATATTTAGATAAATGGATAACCACATATCATTATGATGGTCGTTTAAACTCTAAAAAATTAGTTAATTTATAGGATGCAATAATTAAAAGTACTTTAAAAGTACACGTGATTTAAGAAAAATGGACAAAGAAGGTTATGATAATGTAGATTATTGGTTAAAAGTAACTAAAAGAGAGAGATGTGATGCAGGAGATAAGAATGGAGGTTTTTGTGGAAAGCAGAAAAGGTCAGAGGGCTAAGAAGTAATTTTTGATGGACTTGAAAAGTAAAACAGTAGGACAAAAGAAAGGGAGTAAAAGAGTAGGTGGAAAGTTTTTGTTTTCTACCAAAGATCTGATGAGGTTTGACAGGATTGGATGGACTAAAATGATTCCCTTTGGTGAATAAATCCATCCCCACCATGGCTGTACCTCATGTATGTTTTATTTGTGTTTAATTTTTATTGTTTGAGACGCTGGAGGCTGTTGATACAGTTTGTCACGGAGGTTCATGGCATGACATGGGTTTTTTCTGAGTAACCTTAGAAAATATTTTACTCTTTTTAACAGCAGAACAAACAGAATGAGGGGATTAATCAATAGGCTTACAGTTAGATACAGACGCAGAGCTGACTACACAGAAATAGCCAGAGTGAAACAAAAAGATGAAGAACCTTTTGAAGAATATAGGATTAGACTGATAAAAGTGTTTAAAATACATAGTGGTCTACAAGAAGATGAGCAAGGAGCTTATTGACAGCAGTTAAAAAATGCACTACATGCTGGTTCCAGGGATGCAATTAATACCTGAGTAAGGAGACATTTTATAGGGTTCCCCACAGCAAATCTAGAAGACTATGTTAATCATGCCCTCCATGCAGAAAAAGTAATGAAGGATAAAAAACCAAAAAGATAGTCAACACCTTTTTTCAGCAAGAAGAAGAAGAACAGATTTATTATCAGAACAACAGAGGAAGAGGAGGATTTAGAGGCAGAGGACAAAACCGCAGGTGTCAGAGAGGAGGAGTGAGCAGAGGAAATTACAAACAATACACCTCAGGGTGTTGGTGTTGTGGGAGAGAAGGACATCTGATCAGAGACTGTCCTGAGAGGAGAAATAATGATTCAGCATGACTAGGACAGAAAATAAGTGAAATTGTTCCTAGTACCTCAGACACTGATGAAAACAAAAACCAAAAACACAGCAGCAGGATATCCTCCTAAATTTCTAGGACCTTCTCTCCCTAGATGGCATAAAACCTGAAGTTAACTTACTGTTGAATGGAAAATCAATTACTTTTCTTTGTGATACCAGAGCATGCAGGACCACCTGTAGAGAAACAATCCCAAATTCCAGATTTAGTGATCAACAAATAACAGTAAGGTCAGCTAGTGGAAAATTGACACAAGTCTGTGAGTCTGAACCAGTTTGGATAAGAGATCCCAATGGACAGTCATGTCAGCTATCTATTCTAATGTTCCCTGAGTGTCCGGTGAATCTATTGGGACGAGATGGATTATTACATCTGGGGTTAGCATTAATTAAGACCTCAGAAGGACATATTGTAGTAAAGAGAAAAGCAGAACTCAGTCAAGGAGATTATTTCATGTTAAAAGGAGTAGGACCACCTTATTACCACTATTCACTGGATGTTCTGAATAAGCCACCCCTAGACATAGGGACAGCTTTATTAACAGAAGGAAGAAATGTCATAACTCGACTACAAGATCAGATGACACCAGATGATCTACATATTACCATGTGGTATAAAAATACTCCTGGACCAGATAAAACTTATGAAGAAGCATTAACTAAAGTAACCCCTACTAAAGTCATGGTAACTTATGTTTATACAGATAGGAAGAGTACGTCAGTTGCTGAAGTAGTGTTAGAGGAAGACACTAAGAAGCTCTGCAAAATGTGGACACCTCCACACATATCTTTATTCAAGGATAAAGAACTCAAGTAGCAGGATATGAGAAGAATAGTGCAGAGGGGAAAAGATGCCACAGACTGGTTTGTAACATCAATGAATACAGAAACCAGTGCATCCACAGGATTAACTAGGAAGCCATTATTATGGACGGTGACGGTGCAGGAAGGGAAACATTTGCATACAAACATCAATGAGAAATATTCCTTACTGAACAGGAGGAACTGTTCTTGAGTGAAGTCCCTGATAAGTTATGGTCAAAAGACCCTACTGATGTAGGTTTAATAAAAGGAGCGTTACCTGTTCAAATCAGAGCAAAAACAGAATACAGGCCCAGAGTAAAACAATACCCTTTGAAACATGATGCAAGTGAAGGAATAAAACCAGTAATAAAGGATTTAATAACTGCAGAGGTGATAATAAAATGTGAGGATTCACCAGGTAACACCTTCATTTTTCCAGTTAAAAAACAAGCTCCATCAACAGGATGGCGCATGGTACAAAACTTACAGGCAGTTAATAATGCGGTTGTTCAGAGAGCACCGTGTGTTTCTGATCCTTATACATTATTAAATTCCCTAAGACCAGATGCTAGAATATTTACTGTAGTTGATATAAGTAATGCATTTTTCTCTGTACCTATAGATAAAGATAGTCAGTTCTGGTTTGCATTCACCTTTGAGGGACAAAGATATACTTATACCAGACTACCTCAAGGTTACTGTGAAAGTCCAACTATATACTTTCAGGAAATGAGTGTAAGTATGGCCAAGTTTGACCCTCCAGGAGGTAGTCAGGTTTGATTATATGTTGATGATGTGCTATTAGCCTCTCCTGATGAGGAGACCTGTAAAAATGACACAATAGCATTATTAAAACATTTAGCAGAAGAAGGACACAAAGTTAGTAAAAAGAAACTTCAGTTGTGTAAAAATGAGGTTAAATACTTAGGTCATAATCTTAGCGCAGGGGGACGCACAATTGTAGAAGAAAGAAAGACTGCAATATTACAAGCTCCAAAACCAGTAACAAAAAAGCAAATGATGTCCTTCCTTGGACTAACTAATTATTGTAGAAACTGGGTGCCAAATTATGCAGAAATAGTAACTCCATTAAACAAACTAATGTATGAGGAAGAGCTCAAAATGACGTCTGAACTGAAATGGAGTCTAGAAGCTGAAGAAGCATTTACCAACATAAAACTAGTTCTAGTTTCCAGTACTGCTTTAGCATTACCAGACTATAGTAAATCGTTTGTTCAGATGGTAAATTGTAAGGGACATTTTATGACTTCAGTTCTGGTTCAACAACATGGAGATAAAATGAAACCAATAGTCTATTTCTCTTCAAAACTAGATAGTGTTGCGTGTGTGCAACCATATTGTGTGAGAGCTGTAATTGCTGCCTAAAATGGCAGTTGAATTCAGTGCCACAATAGTGTTATTTCACCTTTTAACTTTAAGAGTTCCCCATGCAGTTTCAGCATTATTACTGCAAACAAATATGACCTTTCTATCACCTGCTAGACATTTGTCCTGCATGTCAACTTTACTGTCACAACCACACTTAACTATAGAAAGGTGCACCACTTTAATCTCAGCAACATTGTTACCCACGCCTGAAGATGGAATTCAACATGGTTGTCAAGAAATAGCAGAAAAAGAAGTAAAAACTAGAAGTGATTTGCAGGATCAACCTCTGGTACAGAGTGAAATAATTCAGCTAGAATAACAGAAACGAGAGTGTGTTTAGTACACTCCAATAATAGATCAAAAGTGCATAAACACACAAACACATAAAATCGATGAGCTGTTCACAGAAGGGATAATCTGTGAGACAGACTTGTTAGGGGACTTTGTGTGAAATTACGGTGTGACTGGAAAGAGGCGCAGCAGTTCGCCAGACTCTCATTGCAGGTGAATGATTGCAGCATTCCTGTATGGAAACCTAACTGGTGTCAACAATGACAGGATGCTGATAAGCTGCTTGGTTTGGGGAAAAATTGAGGTGTCTTGACACGTGTGTATGTCACTCTCAAAATAGTCCAGATACTAAGGACACAGCGTGCCATATTTTCTGGACGGCCTCAGTTGACCAGCGCATGAATAAAGTGAAAGGAAGGGTGTGAATGTTCATGTGACAAGCAAGTATTAAGGTGTCAAGACTTTGTGGGGTGTTTATAGTCTGGTGAGACAGTTTTACGGTCCAGTAAGATGGACGGGGAGTTTGACCGGGAGACAGATGACTCAGGTTGGGGTGAAGAGGCACCAGTGTGGAAAACATTTAAGGAACAGGTGTATATGGTGAGGCAGTTGGTGCAGCAGACACAGGAAGAAAAACAGGCAGAAAAGTTGATTAAAAAAATGGATCAGAAAATACAGGAAGAAGTTGAAAAAAATGGAACCGATGAAAAAAGCAGAAAAAATGTTGGCAGATGGTTTTGGCTGAATATGAAGAAGGCAAAGAAAGAAAGAGAGTTGGCTGAGGAAAAATGTAAAGATAGTGGATGGTTTAAAGGCAAATGGAAAGATGTAAAAGATAAGGCAACGAAAGATGAGACATTTTGGTCTCAGATGGTTTTAATATGGCAGGGTGGTAAATATGCAATGTTTGATAAAGCTGACACCACACATACAGAACCACACACTGACAGGAATAAGGAAGTAGCTGACAAACCACCACCCTATGCACCTCCCTCTAGATCTGCTCAGCCTCCTCCCCCTCCTACATCTCCTCCCACAGGTCTGTGCCCTGTACTTGATGTCAAAAAAGGGCATGTAACTGTTCGTGGGTTGTCCAGCCCACAGGCTGCACTCACCTACTGTCCCGCCCCTACAGCTCCACAAGAAGAACAAAAGGACTTAATTTATTTCTTATCTGAATCACAAGACTCTTTGTCTGTACCTGATCCAGCTTGCTCTGAAGCACTCTCTGTTGGCTCTTAAGCCCAGATGGGTTTAAGTTTAGAAAAATGCGAGAAATCTTGGATGGTGCAACAATTCCCATCCCAACTCTAACTTCATCTCAACACCATACCCCCAACCTGCACAGGTTATTCACCCCAAAGCATGACCATGGCAACACCTGCCCCATCTAAGCAAGTAGGCTCAGTGACTGTTGCTGTGTATGGTGACTGGCAGCCTGATGCCACACTTCCTCATAGAATATTTCCACCACGGACATCTACTCCTTGGGCTTCACTCACTCCTAGTGTAGAATGTGAGGCCCAGGAAAATGATGAAGCCATCTCAACCCTGCATGAACCACCAGAAGACACACCTGAGCGCAGTGCCCCCCAACCAGAAACTCAAACCATGCAACCATGCGTCCTCCGTCAGGTGGCATCAAGAGGGGAGCCTGGGTTCTACTGCGACAAGCTCCCACCCATAACGGAGGGGGCTTCTATTTGGTTGCAAACATTAGATTCTCTTACCGCAGGCACATCTTTAGCTCCAGAGGACTACCGTGCAATTGCAGCAGGTTGCATGAAACCACACAGCTGTAGAGAGGTTGAAGCGAATGCTCGCTCCCTTCTCTTCCCAGACACAGCTCATTTCTCTCTCCATGCCCAAGACATAGGGGACACGCTGAGGGAGCTATACCCTGTAACCAGGGGGCGCACTATCCCTAAATTTGAATGGAATCCAAATACCAATCCAAGAGAATATTTGGACCAGTGTAAATCCATGTGGCAAACACAAACAGGAACCAATCCAGCCAATGAGGGTTCACAGAGGGATTGGTTCAGACATGCTGTGTTAAGAGGTTTACCCACTCAGGTTAAAACTAACATGGAAGACAATCCTGATTTACCAGGGGCTGATACTGGAACGTGGGATCGCCATTTAATTCACCATTTATCTAAAATAAGAGAGGAACATAAGAAGGATGAGGAAGAACTTAAAGCGTTGCAGACTCAGTTACTAAAAATGCAGTTAGCTGAAGCAAAAGAAAAAGCAGGGGAAAAGAAAAAAGAGAATAAAACCACCAAAATAATGTATGAAGGTGCTGTGTCCCAACCACCATGAGCTCCTCCATTTCCTGGCCACCAGGATGCGTTTGTACAGGGGCCTATGACCTCTGGTCCTCATCAGGGACATGCTGGTCGTTTCAGGGGATGAGGTGGGCCCAGGGGAAGGGGATTCCAGCGAGGACCGCCACGGAGGGGGGGGGAATGCTAATGTGTGCCACTACTGTGAAGAGCCAGGCCACTGGTCTCGTGAATGTCCATACAAGAACCCTCAAGGAGAGAATGGACGGCATGGTCCACTTGCAAGACCAGCAGGTCGCCCCCGCAGAGGGAGAGGTCCGCCACGTGAAGGCCAACAGCAGCAGCCTTCACTCCAATTGCCAGCCTGGGATGAGCCCAGTCTCTGGCCAGACCACCACTGAGGGTCCCCACAGAACCCCCCGGACAGAGGGACTGAGGACTCCTTACTGTCCGTGACGGTGTATGGACAAAGTCTTCCTTTTCTAGTGGACACTGGGGCTATATGCTCAACCATCAAACAAGCCCCTCCTAACACTCTCTCCACAAGGACTACCACTGTCATGGGGTTTTCTGGGGCTAAACAGGTCCTACCTTACACCAAGCCCCTAAGAACTGAAATAGGAGGGCAGACTTTGAACCACAGTTACTTAGTGTCCGCAGACACACCAGTAAATTTACTAGATAGAGACATGTTGATCAAAATGGGCGCAACCATTCTGTGTGGTTCAGATGGACTGCAGGTGCATCTTTCTAATTGCACCCAACTTTCATGTGGCAGCAACACACACTTTTCACATGAACAGTATTTAATCCAGCCCTTCTCTGATCCTATGGCTGACATTTACTGGGTCTTGCTACACCCAGAAACCACAGCATGCAGAGGTGTTCTCTCTTCCTTCCTTCAGTGGAAATCCTGGATCTCCACCCTGGCACCCTACATTTCTCCTCCTGACCCCCCGCATGTCACCCTGTTTTATGACAGAAATAACTGTGAATGCTACCAGGAAAGCTTTGCTGATGAGCTGGAAGGTGAGACATGGGACATTGTCACCACTGATATTTATGTAGCTCCAGAGGGCATAGTTGCCTCTGTCAGGTTGACCAAAGAACAGGATGTTTGGTTTAAAATGTGGTCTGATAGCGTTCCCCACGTTTCTTTAGCCCTCCATCCAGGACATGAAGCAGGTGAGTTAGGGGGTGTGTTAAAACGCTCCCTCTCTCTACAGGATTGGCATCTCTCTTCCACTCCTAACCTCTCCTATTCACCTTCAAGGAACACTTGTCGCATTCTTAATCATTCCACAGATGTAGGCACCCTGGAACATGTACAGTTAGACAGACATCATGGTAGAGAAAAATCAGATCACCCACTGGCAGCTGCAGTTGTACAAAACATGCCCTCCACACTCTGGGCAGAAGGTCCCACGGACGTAGGTCTCATACACTGTACTCTTATTACTTTTCAGCTTACTTCTGATCAACCAATCTGGAGGTCCCAATACCCTCATAAACCCGCTGCTGAACTGGGCATTAGGAGCACAATAGAGGGGCTGTGGAATGCAGGTGTATTAGAGTCGGCTGACTCCTCCTTGTGGAATACACCTATTTTCCCAGTTGAGAAAAAAGGAACAGGGAAATGGAGAATGGCACACGATTTGAGGGCCGTTAATGCAGCACTGTCCACTCCTACTGTCCCTGTTCCAAATCCTTATGTTGCTCTCACTAATCTTAATCCTGAACATTCATGGTTTACATGCATTGACCTGGCCAATGCTTTCTTTTGCCTGCCTTTAGCTGAAGATTGCAGGGATACTTTTGCTTTCACCTATAGATCACATAGGTACCGATACACTCGTTTGCCACAGGGTTTTGCTCTGTCTCCAGGAATCTTTAACCAAGTTCTTAAAGACTCCTTACAGGACTGCCCACTCCCATCACATACTACACTCATCCAGTATGTTGATGACATTCTTTTGGCCACACCCACTGTCACTGAATGTTTGGAGGCTACTGCTGTTGTTCTTTCAAGACAGGCTATAAAGTCAGTAAAGGTAAACTTCAAATCTGCAGAAGACAGGTGGACTTCCTGGGCCATGTGGTCTCCCAGCCAGGAACTGGTATGTCACCTGCACACCAATCTGCAGTACTTTCTTATCCCTAACCACTCTTTGTGAAAGACATGTTGTCATTTCTGGGCCTTACAGGATACAGTAGATCATTTGTCCCCGGCTACACTGATCTCACAGCTCCCCTTAGAGATCTAGTGAAAAAACAGGGCACGAGAAATCTCACTGCCCCCTTGGAATGGACCACAGAAGCTGAAGAAGCTTTTATCACTCAAAACAAACTTATCCCAAGCTGCGCACTTGGCACACCCTGACTACACGCTGCCATTCTATGTGGATGTTTCTGTAACAGCACACACAGCTAATGGCGTGCTGTTTCAGAAAAAAGGGGGTACTAGAACTGTCATTATGTACATAGGTGTTTTGTTTGACAACTTGGAACAAAGACATCATGAATGCACCAGACATGCAGCAGGGATGGCTAAAATAATCCAGAAAACAGCCCATGTAGTTATGGGACACTCCCTCCACATTCTCACATCACATGGAGTGGTGGCTTTTGTGAACTCAAAGACATTCACACTATCACCACTGAGACAACAGAGACTGAGCAGGGTGCTGGAAGCTCCCAACATCACATACACACATGAAGGCATAAACATGGCAGACAGAATGACGTGAGGAGAACCACATGTCTGTGCAGAAAAAGTTGAGTTTAATGAAAAATCAGACCAAACCTACAAAGCACATCTCTGACAGATGCTAGAAATCTGTATACAGATGGTTGCTGTTTCATACATGACACAGGAGGACTTAAAGCAGCATATGCAGTGGTGGAGGACACAGGGACAGACTTTGTGACAATGAAAGCGGAAAGGCTAACAGACACACAATCAGCACAGAGAGCAGAAGTTTTGGCAGTAATCGTGGCCCTGGAATTAGGAGAAGGACAAAAACTAAACATTTACACAGACTCAGCATATGCCACAGGTGCAGTGCATGTTGAACTGAAGCAATGGTTGAGAACAGGGTTTAGGACAGCGGGACAGAAACCCATCAAGCATGAACAGGAAATGAGAAGTGGCTGAAGCATTGCTTTTACCACAGGAGGTGGCAGTTATCAAGTGCAAAGGACATGACAGCAGCAATACCAGAGTAGCACTGGGAAATCAGGCGGCAGATCAAGCAGCGAAGCAGTGTGCTGGGTATCAACCAAAAAATATATTGTTGTGTTCAGAGGTAGGGTGGACACTGGAACCCACTCTGGAGGAAGTATTGAAACTACAAAAGGGGGCCTCACCAGAAGAAAAGTCGATGTGGAAGGTGAGAGGAGGCAGTGAGGACCAAAATGGACTTTGGAGGAGTCCAGACGGGCGTCCAATCCTGCCACCAGGGCTCACTATAGCAGCCCTGGAGGAAGCCCATGGCATGGGGCATGTAGGAACCACACAGATACTGAAAAATCTCGAACATTGGTGGCATCCTTATTTAAAACCAATGGCAGTGCATTGGATAAACTCATGTGAAATTTGCAGTTCAATGCTAAACCTACCATGAAGCCAGCACCAGGGAAATTCCCAGTGGATCCTATTGCAGGGAAAGAAATCATCATTGACTATACAGAAATGACTGAGAGAGTGAATGGGTTCAGATATCAGCTAGTGTGTGTGGATGCTTTCACGGGTTGGCCAGAAGCCTGGGCTACAAAGAAAGAAGACAGCAAGTCTGTGGTAAAGTGTTTAATAAATCATTACATTCCCAGACACGGTTTTCCAGCTAAAATAAGATCAGACAATGGCACTCACTTTAAAAACGAGGAACTCAGAGAGGTGGAAAGGTTTTTGGGACTTAAACATTCCTTTTGGACAGTATACCATCCACAGTCCCAGGGAAAGGTGGAAAGAATGAATCAGACCCTCAAAACCAAATTGGCTAAAATCTGTGCACAGAGCAAAATGAATTAGGTCACAGCCTTGCCGTTAGCCTTGATGTCTGTAAGAAGCTCTGTGAATCAGAGGCACGGTCTGACTTCACATGAACTGCAGACCGGGAAACCATTTCCAGGTCCCCAAACCAGGCTACCTTTTCTAAATAAATGTGAACAGTCTGTGTCTTACCGTGATTATTACAGATCTCTCCACAGTCTTGTTGCAGCGTTCTCTAAACAGGTTCCAGAGAAACCAACCGAGGGACCCCAGCCAACCACGTCCGACGTTGAGTGGGTCCTGCTGAAGGTAATCAAAAGGAAATGGTTAGAACCCAGGTGGACCGGTCCATTCCAGGTCACAGAAAGAACCTCACATGCGGTGAGACTCAAGGGTAAAGGCGACACCTGGTACCACTGGAGTCAGTGTACAGCGACAGACGCACCGCAGAGATCCCTCGCCGAGGTTCAGGAAAACTTAAGAGGGAACAGGACAACAGAAGAGCCACCTTCTCACCCTACAGAAGGGGCAGAATAATCCCCTAGGGGTGAGGAGAAGTCATCATACCCATAGGTTAGTCTACACCTTGGGTTCAACAATCTGCAAAAGTATTCATACCCACATAGGGGCAGAATAATCCCCTGGTATGAATCTCAGGCTCCAGGTCAGTCTACACCTGTGAGTTGAAGACCAGGACAGCATACAGCAGAAGAGGTGGAAGTGATTGAGCTTCCCTCTCACAGGGTGGTTGTAGCTACTCTCCCACCCAGAACAGAACTGAACTAAAAATAAAAAAATAAAACTTTCTATTTTTCTATTTACAGGTTTGTTCGCTCATTGTATATTCCAGGACTTGTATTAAGTACTTTGATGAAAGTATGAGCCAAAAGGCAAAAACCCTACCCCATATGGGTTGGATTTTGGTAGGTTCATGCATTATTTCCTTTTTTATTGTTACATTGATTTTTGGATTGTTTTGTGAACTTCCATTCCAGACATGCTCTGACAGCCGCCAAACTGAGCAAACGTTCAAACGCGCAACCAATAAGGGAAAAGCGGACTGGTGTATGGCTAAAATCGAGGGGGTAGAGCTCAATTATGTTTGTGGGGCCACCACCACCTTTTCTTTTGATCTCTGTCTGGTAGTGAATTGCGGGAATGGCGGAACTGGGTGGGAAGGTTATGCCATTTATTTATGCACGGACGAAAGATGGTCTAAGTACTGTAAACAACGGAGGTACTCCTGGCCCAGGCCCCTGCCATGTGGCTCTTGGAGTGGGGTGACTAGTTGGATGGGCTCTGGATGGACTCCTGATAAAAAGGCAGTACCCGGTAATTTGACAATTATCAGCATCCAGCGTGGCACGCCAGGTGGAGCCATTACCAACGGACACGTAACCCCCTTATGCTCTCTATGTACGTTAACTGCACTCAACCCTCTGTAGAGTATTTTACTCTTGCAGTATGGCAGTCAGGAACAGACACATGGGGACCAATAAAAGTTCATTTTCAAACACCGTCTATGCACCAGGACAACACAATTACCATCCCACCGACAGTTAGGCCAAAAAATAAACCCCAGGTGATGGAATTTGATTATTCCGCATTGAAACCTATAGAGGTAATCCAAATGGCCACAGGATATGTTGAAGATAACCTTTGGCTTCAGTGGGTAACACAAACAGCAAAAGAACAAAGCAAAGCTGAGTGTGTGGCCTGTGCCTCGGCCCGACCACATCTCACCACCGATCCTGCCCCTCTCTATCCAGAGGACACGTGGGGTTACAATTGTATGATACAACTAACTAAGGAGGCCACACAAGCTAACTGCACCGCACTAGCCAGCATTTTTCCTCCCATCCCCAATAACACAAATACCGGACCATTTACCCTTCAAAAAGGGAATGGCTCTTATACTTGTTTTAATTTTACTGCTCAAAACCCTAAAATCAATGGGGGACAGATCCCCTTAGATTGGTGTAATAGGACCGCTTCAGGCAAGGGCATTGGACGTTGGGCAAGATCAGGACTTTAATATTATTGCGGAGACCATAGACTGCTCACTAATATCCAACAAAAGACCGTAGGATTGTGGGCCATGTTTAGGCTACAGGCACCACTGATCCTGATAGGACCTAATATAACATATGCCACTACCACTCATTGGCTACCAACCCTTATCTCCTGATGGTGGAACTCCAAGCAGCCAGTTATGGATTATTATAAAATTTCAACATTGTTCCCTTATCAACCAGACGTTAAAACTATTTCCTGTTTCGATATTCATCATAGCTATCTTTTCCCGTGATGATTGTAAAGCACACTTTCTCTCTACATTCAGGGTTGGTGCTGCTCTGTTCAGTGGTTCACAGCATCTCCCCGGAGTATGCATTTCAACATAAGCACAAATCGTGCTGCTGCCGCAGCAGATTAACAAACTTGTATGAAACAATTTATGAACAGTCAATTTTTAGTAAGGTTATTTACACGGACGTAGCTCTGTCTGTAGGTTGTGGGGGGTTTCTCAGGGCAATTCGTTTCCGATGTAAGGCCTTCTTTCTTCCCTGATTTGAATCCCCAGCTTTCTATGTGATCATCCCATCACTATAGCCTGCTGCATTTGGGGCATTTCTGGAAGAAGCGCATCGCCGCTTTTCTGATAATGCAGCAGTGGTCAATCTCGTTAGTCAAAGCCACTCGTCCTCTAAGGCATTATGCCTTACCTCTGGTGCATCCTGACAAGTCATAACTCATGACTTCATCATTCCTGCCCATCATGTTCCAGATTATTCTATTTAGTTTCTGGGTCTTCTGTTGTTTGTCCCCATCAGTCTACTTCAATTTCTCTTTTAAAGTCTAAGGTCTATTGAATCCATCTCTTCATCCTTACAAATATCAACCTACATTCTATTATTTGTCAGGTTTAACCTTTTCCTACTTTCAAATCCTTTTCCTTCATATGCCCCCATTTCTCATGCTAGAAGGAGCTCCATGTCAGCATCCTGGTTCCTCAAATATTATAGGCATGTCTTAGTTCAATGCATTACGCCCCATCCACTTTTCACACCATTCCTTCAGAATAGAAGCAGCCATTACTGCAGCGACCCAATGCCTCTCCCTCAGCTGCTCTCCAGCAATTGGGTCGTCGGTCTTCTTCATCCTTCTCTTCCTATGTTTGCTCGGATTTCCACTCCGTTCTATCTGCTCAATGTTTTATCAGCTCTCAGGTAAGAGCTCCTAACAATTCCTGGTGGTGGTTGGCCTTTATCCATCATTGGCTTTGTTCAATCATCTTGTTACTGTTTTGCAGGACTCTTCCCCTCAGCACCTGCAAGTCTTGTCTAATTTTCTCCCTCATTCTAGCTCACCTATGTTCTTCGAAAAGTACTTCTATTTGTTTCATCCTTCCTTAAATGGAGGCTGATTATTCCTTGTCTTTTCATACTTTCATTCAATTACTTTTATTCTCCTTCCTGCTTTTTATCTTGACGTTCAATTTATTCTCCAACCCCTACTAATAGATCTTTATTTTAACTTTATTTCATAGCTTCATCTGCATTTCTTTTATGGCATTTTCAGCACTCCACAGCATTCCGAAATTTCTTCATCTCGTTTTTTTTCCACTACTTTATCCAATCCTATTCCCCGTTTCATTTATACTTCTTCTTCCCTTTCATTACCCTCTCATTTCCTGCCTTTATTCCTTCATTACCCGTTCTATCTATTCTTTTGCTCAGCGTTCATAGCTTTATTCCATATCTTTATTCGTAAATCCTCTGTGGAATATACCTTTATCACACATTGCCATCACAGCATATCTATCACCTTGCTCTGATCTAAGCAAAATCATCAAGCATTACCAAAAACGGCATATTTATCACTTTGCATCGCCCTCTCCGCATAACTATCATCTTCTTTGCTTCTCTATTATTTTCCTTGCTTCGTAGCCTATTTACAAACTTCTCTTTTTTGCTTTAATCTTTCCCGCAGCTTTCACTTCTCTCTTCCTTTTTTATTTCATTCTACTTCCTGATAGATGCCCCCTCTAGTACTCAATTAGGCCTCGTCCCTTATTTTGGGGGGAAGGCATCTCTAAATCTAAGCCTTACAAATGATCATCTTAGCTCATGTCATTCTCAGCATTCATGTCTTCCTCCCAGGTCCGAGCACCAAAGAAATAACCATGTAATTTCTCATCATTAAAACTTTTCTAATTGCCATCCCTTTTCCTTGTGAGTCTTTTCAGATTGAAATAATAGTAGGCAGCTTTGAGGTTTGTCTGACGGCTGCACTGGAGCATTTAGATGTGTTTTAATGCAAGAAACGGGGAAAAACATCCACAATGATCCTGGAGAAGTAACGTTCACTACATAATGTTAAAGAGAGAGATGTTAGTCACAAGTGGAAAACATTTAGGACAGCTGCCAGTCTTCCCAGGAGTGGACCTCCCAGCAAATTCACCCCAAGGTCAGAGCGTGAAGCTCAGAGAAATTACAAAAAACAAGACTTCCAACTCAGGTTCTATGGGCCTCAGTTAGCAAGTTAAATGTTAAAGGTCTTGACATGACAATCAGGAAAAGACTGAGCAAGAAGAAAGCTGTTCCTCTTTAAAATTACAGTACGGCAGCATGACCTAGCTTAGCAAAGCTGTGTTTGAATGAAGCACAAGAGGTCTGGGAAAATGATGAGACCAAAGCAGAGATGTTTTAGGTACTAACATGTTTGGAGAAAATCAAACACCTCATACCTCATACTCAAGGTGGTGGACGGGTGATGACCTGGGCTTGTTTATTACCAACATGACCTAGTATCTATTTCCTTATTTCTGTCTTATTGTCATTAGTGTATTTAGTTTTAGTCATTAACAGCCTTCACCTTCGTGTATTTTATCTTAAACATGCTGGTTTCTCCATGTAAACATGTAAAGGTTAAGGAGCATCTTTCTGAGTTTTGTACACTTTTAAGATTTCAAAGGGTGAAAATGAGCTAAAGTTAGTGTGTTTTATCTGCATGGATGTGAACATTTGAAAGACTGCACATTGCATGTTATAAAACTTTACCTCAGCTCCTAAAATAATGATTCTTAGTTTTTGAATCTGGATTTTAAGACAAGCAGGACAAGTTTTTGAATCCTCAATAAGGCAGAAATGAGCTACATATGCAAGGAGAGCTCTTAGGCTTTTTACTGCAGGTGAACGAGAACTGATAGCTGCTTCACTCCTCTAAATAATCAGAAAACTCCGCTTGTTCATTTCATCTTAGCTAATTAGGATGATGAAATCTGGAGCAATATTCTCCTGCAAAATTCTTCCAGGCAATTTGAGCTTTTGGCAAAAAAAGAAACTATGATGATGAAAAGGTGGAGGGGGAGGCAGTAAGACAGCCTGCAGGGAGCATGACCAAGACAAGGCTGCAGGAGAGACCAAAATTCATCTGGAAACCAAAGTT
Organism: Girardinichthys multiradiatus; assembly: GCF_021462225.1. Classification (NCBI taxonomy): domain Eukaryota; kingdom Metazoa; phylum Chordata; class Actinopteri; order Cyprinodontiformes; family Goodeidae; genus Girardinichthys; species Girardinichthys multiradiatus. The sequence goes on along the minus strand of NC_061797.1, from coordinate 51,483,348 downwards.
TGGTCCTATCAGACTGGACACAGTTTACCTCCAACACACTGTGCAAGTTTGTTGTCCTTCAGGAACATTTGAAGCTTTAGGTTCAGGTATTTTCTTCAACAAATGAACAGCAAGGATTATACCAAAATACAGAGACACAAATAAACAGAGGTCATTTTCCACAATTGGTTTAGTTTTTATTGTAGGCTTCTCTGGAGGCTTTCTGAGCAGACAGTACTTTACCTTGGAGTTCACAGCAATCTCAGTTTTTAGAATCAGGGAGGAATTCAAATGGAAAAGTTAAACTAACAGCAACTCAGAGGGGGAACCTAAAGATAAATGCCAGCCGTGTATTTCTTTTCACTTTTCACTAGCTGGGAAATTAAAATTTGATTTTCATTGCTGGATTTCAGGAAAAAAATGCGACGAGTTACAGAAGTGATGCTGCACGTACTCGCGACCGGCTTCTCGGAGCAGTGTGTCACATATAAAACAGTTCGAGACATTTTCCTGCCGAGCAGTTTTTTGTGTGACACCCCGTATGCCGTCATAGAAACTGAGCGTTGCGTGAACATTTCTGACGGATGTCCGCGGAGTCAAGAACATCCGACTACGTTCTGCCCTTAAAACTGCCGGTGTGTTTGGACTGATTTTAAAATTTTAACAACATTTCTGAATTTAAATTATATTATCTAAAAACTAAAAGAAATTAAAATATAATTTAAAACATCTTGTAAAATGTCAGAAGAAAATAACTAGGAACCCCCCACCTGATTTGAAACAAACCAAGATATTGAGTGCTAAAAGGGCCACATGTAATGATTTCAAAAATTAAATAGATTGCTCTATAATTTCTAAATGTATGAGTAGTTTATTAAATAGATAATTACATAACGTATCTTGGTATCTTGTTCACAAGCGATGGTAGAATGGAGCGGAAGAAGGACCGACGGACCGTGGGTGCTGCTCTGATCTATTGTGGTCCGTCTACCATTGGTAATAAGATATGGATCATGGCCGAAAGAAAGAGATCCCAGATACAAGTTGCAGAAATAAGCTTATTCTGTAGGCTGGCTGGACTCAGTCTCAGAGAAAGAGAGAGGAGCTTCATCATCTGAGGGAAGCTCAAAGTAGAGCCGCTGCTTCTCAGAATCAAAAGGATTTAGTTTAAGAGCTTTGGGCATCTAATCAGGATGCCCCCTGGGTGCTTCCCTTTGGAGGTTTTCATGGCACATCCAACTGGGAGGAGACCCCAGGGAAGTCCCAAAACTCACTATATATTGCTGTCTGACCTAGGGACACCTTGGGATTCCCCAGAATGAGCTATTGGATGCTGCCTGGAAGAAGGATGCCCCGGTTTTCTTTCTGGACCTTTTACACCCGCGACCTGAAGCAGGAAACTACAGATGGATAATTAAATAATCAATCTTGCAAAGGCTGACAGATAAAATGTATTTAATTTGAACAAATATCTTCATTAAGGAAATTATTAACTCATTATAAATTTAATAAATTATTGATATGTTTTTTTCAATTGTAATACATTTTTAGATGACCTGAAAATGAGTTGAGGGCCCCCAGGGCTTCAAGATCTCAGGAGCGCCCATGCTGCTGAGCCTGTATCTCAAACTCATTTTACGGTTAAAACTCAAACTCCACGATCTGCTGTAGATCCTGTTTGGGTCTCAGCCTCCAGAGAGTGGGCAGAGCTCTCCCCAGCGCCGCCCTCCCTCTCTTCCAGCCGGGCTCCTTCTCCTCCACACTGCGCCCTCAGCAGCGTCCTGTCAGCCGCTCAGTAGCCGCTCCTCTCCCGCTCCAGGCCGGCTGGTTCCTCCTACTTTCACAGCCAGCCACTGGCTGGACGTTCAGAAGGACTTTTGTCCGGTTTTTTTCTTTTGTTTTGGGGATTATCTTCGGTTCCCGGATGGAGCCGTCCCCGCAGGATTCGGTGACTGATGCGGGAAAGAGTCGCTCTCAGCCCGCTCCAGCAGCCACGGAGACCCCGCAGCCTGCACCGGGCAGGACGCACAGCCGCTCCGGATCCTCCGCGTCCAGTCGAGGAAAAGGTAGGACTGATTAAATGATCCATCTCATAACACATGAGTCAGGCTGCAGCAGCAGCTTCAAACGCCGCGCAGTGAAGCGCAGAAAATGATTAATTCTGTCCACATTAACAACTCCACTGTCCACACATTTCTGCAGAGCCCTGGGAGAAACTTGTTCAGTCCGCTGGAAGGCCATTAAGGTCGGCCACAGGGTGCAAGCTGGACCATGAGCTGCAAACCTTCTAGTTTTCTGACTTATTGTACTTAAATTTAACAAATGTAATGAATGTTCTCTTCAGGTTCGCTTCAGACCTTCTGGTCACTATGAAAAGAGTTTCCTAATAAGGCTTTAACTTCCTGTGCAGTTGAAAACTGATCGTTTCTTCAGTGTTTGAGAGAACAGCCTGTAGTTAGAGAAATATGGAGCCAACCTGATGCCATTTAAACACTGGTTTTCTTTTGATATTATCCTAGATCTAATATTGGATGAATGGATGAATATGTTAACAGATGGATGGATGGATGGATGGATGGATGGATGGATGGATGGATGGATGAATAGGTTAACATATGGATGGATGGATGAATATTTTAACAGATGGATGGATGGATGGATGGATGGATGGATGAATATGTTAACAGATGGATGGATGGATGGATGGATGGATGGATGGATGGATGGATGGATGAATAGGTTAACATATGGATGGATGGATGAATATTTTAACAGATGGATGGATGGATGGATGGATGGATGGATGAATATGTTAACAGATGGATGGATGGATGGATGGATGGATGAATAGGTTAACAGATTGATGGATGGATGAATAGGTTAACAGATTGATGGATGGATGGATGGATGGATGAATAGGTTAACAGATTGATGGATGGATGAATAGGTTAACAGATGGATGGATGGATGATGGATGGATGAATAGGTTAACAGATGGATGGATGGATGGATGGATGGATGGATGGATGGATGGATTGATGGATGGATGGATGGATGGATGGATGGATGATGGATGGATGAATAGGTTAACAGATTGATGGATGGATGATGGATGGATGGATGGATGGATGGATGATGGATGGATGAATAGGTTAACAGATTGATGGATGGATGATGGATGGATGGATGGATGGATGGATTGATGGATGGATGGATGAATAGGTTAACAGATTGATGGATGGATGATGGATGGATGGATGGATGGATGGATGGATTGATGGATGGATGGATGAATAGGTTAACAGATTGATGGATGGATGATGGATGGATGGATGGATGGATGGATGGATGGATGGATTGATGGATGGATGGATGAATAGGTTAACAGACTCCTCCTCCTGTGTGTTTTTGAGCAGCCAGCTCATTAAAGCCATTCATCATTTCATCATTAATTCATTTTATTTAATCTGATCTGATTGTCGTCTGCTCCTTCGTGAAGTCAAGAAACTTTAGTCTTGTTATTATTATTATTGCCACCCAAATAAACTCATCCCTGTCAGACCCACACAGGGACCCACACAGGGACCCACACAGGGACCCACACAGGGACCCACACAGGGACCCACACAGGGACCCACACAGGGACCCACACAGGGACTCACACGTGAAGTGAAGGCAGCATGCGAGGTCGTGTCCCTTGTTGAGCTGCAGACTTCCCTACAGCTCGTTATTGGTATGCAGGCTGAAGGAGAGGTGCTCAGATGGAGCTTCATTGAGTTTCTCAGAGCAGAGCTGGTTATATAACAGCTGTTGAAGTGGAAAAAACGTCACAGTGAGCTGAGAGGAACGAGACGGGTGGATCGCTTTTCTCTCTCGGAGATATTCAGCCACAGGAGAGAGTGGAGAGGAGGCCAGACCAAAGTAAATACAGATGCATAGATAAAACTTTCAGAGGGAGATCAGTGGGTCAGACGCTGTGTTCGGTCCAATCAGCTCCTGGAGGTTCAGCCAGAATTAAAAAGGATCAGAAAACAGCATCATTTCTTCCAGAATGTGGAGGAATTCTCATTTTCCAGTAAAAACTCCTCTAAGCAGACATTTGGCACTCAAAAATGTAAAGAAGTCTAATTTCCACACAGCTGTAGAGAAATAATGTGGGATTCACTTATATATGATTTGACATGCTGTAACTGAATGTATGCATCTATGGTAGAAATGATTGCATTTCAATAAGATTATTACCAACAGTTAATATCATCAACAGGTCATACAGTGTCATGGCCTTTTCTGATTTTTCTTTCTTAAATTAAGAACAGAATTCATGATTCTGTCAATTAGTTGTTCAGGTTCTGAAGCAGCAAAGCAGCCCCAGACCATCACACCACCACCACCGTGTTCTGTTTTACACCAGATGGAACGGGACACACGTTCCAAAAAGGTCCACGTTTGTCTCATCAGCAGAATATTTTCCCAAAGGTCTTGAGGGTCATCAGGATAAATGTGAAATGGGCCTTTGTGTTCTTTTGGGTCAGCAATGGTTCTGGCCTTGGAAGTCTCTCCAAGAAGGTACTTTCTTATTGTTGAATCATAAACTCTGACTTTAACTGAGGCAGGTGAGGCCTGCAGATGTTCTGGGTTCTTCTGGAGGAGTCGATGATGCTCTAATGAAGTAATTTTGGTAGGTCAACCACACCTGGAAATGGTTCCCTGCTGTTCCATGTTTTCTCCTTTGAACTAATTTGAATTTTATTTATTTCATGATGCTTTTAATTAGCACAGCAACTAAATTTCATCTGCAGTTCTAAGGCCAGAACTACAAACAGATTTACATTTACTGAACATCTCATTCTAATGTTCATCGGCATTTAAAGCAGATTTCCCTTGCTGTTCTCTTTTTTCCATCATCACAGTGCTCCACCACTCTCCCTAAACTGTTTTTTAACTTGGTCACTAAAATCTATTAAGATGCAGTCACAAAGGACAGTGGACGTCCATCACAGAGGCCAAATATATTGCTGGCAAGCAGAGGTTTGAGGCGTGTTACCTGAAATGTTCTAGGCTACCAAATATTTCCTCCAAGTAGACCTTTGTGACTGAGATGCTGCACACACTTTAATTGTTATGATGATGATTGCAGCTTATTGTGCACATTTATGTAAACTAATCTAGATCTTTAAAAACAAGATAAATATCCATGAAAAGCTGCTACCTTTCAAAGTTTAAAATGAAAAGATTTCTTTTCCAAACCTTTGTGTCTTTTTGAAGAGGCTCCTTCATTTCAACATGCTTGCTGTTGTTTGTGACCAGGTTACACTGTCTGGGTTGTGGATAGCGGTTCTAGCTGTGGTTCTGTGGAGTCCAAAAGGCTTAGAAATGGCTCTGTAGCCCTTTCCCAACTGATGTCAATGAATTTGTTCCTCATCTGTTCTTGAATTCCTTTAGATCTGGGCGTGATGTGCTGCTATTGAGATATTTAAGTCTACTTCATGTTTTCAGGCAGGTTCTTTTTTAAAAATGTCAATTCTACGGATCTTGCAGTAATCAGGCCTGCATTTAGTTTGTGAAATTGAATGAAAAAGTTGCGACCAGGTTAGTTTTCAAATCGTTTTTTCCATTAATGAATGAAATGTTGTATTTACTCTGAGTGTCTTTGTCTGATATTAACATTTGTTTGATTATCTGAAACATTCAAGTTGACAAAAAAGCAGGAATAGGAGAAATCAGTAAGGGTGTCAGTACTTTTTTACAGCGGTTTATTATAAAAGCTGACTATTTATAAATTGAGGCAGATTTATAGAATCAGCTGAAAACAGGGATTGTGTTCATCCCTCGGTGGCTGTGTGCAGGTTTTGTGTCTGTGCTCTCTGTCCTGCAGGGTGTGACTGACAGGTCCAGCTGCAACAGGTGTTCCTGATTTGAGCCCAATCACCGGGATTTCTTAAGGAGCAGGAACCTGGAGGGAGGCGTTGTCTCTGCCAGCGTGGTGACCTGACCATGTTCTGCAGTTCTCTGCATTTCTCTAACTTGCTATAATTGAGTTTCTTGTCCTGCTTTGCAGATCTGATAACCCTACGACAGAGCCCTGGATTCCAGGCTATGTATTCATGCTCCGTTTTGGAAACAACTCCCTGCCGCTCCAGCCGTGAGTCTCCCTTCCTTTCCAGCCTCCAGCTCTGAGATCATCTCGTGGAAACACCAAACCATGGCTCACCTGCCTGTGCTCAGCTGAAGCATCGCCGCCCTAGTATCACACAGAGAAAACTTCAGCACTGTGAATCTCTGGCCAAGCTCAGCCTCTGTTGGGAAGACTTACCACCTCCAACAAACCATCATCCACCACTAACGTGCCAGTCCAGATCTATCCAGCAGATCCAGTCCGGGTTCAGTCTCATTCTGGTTGTGTTATGAATAAACTGTTAAAACTGCTGTTCTGCCTCCGTAATTGTTGCCATACTCAGTCAATAAAATGAACATTATGACCCTGTGACCTTCATTTACTGCATTAAAATCCAATTATTATTGACCAACAGTATGTAAACTAAAGGTCAAACGTAAAGCAAACCCAACTGGTAATTGGTCTCCATGATCCCACCCTCGGCCCATAATGACAGTGTTCCTTTCCTCTAGTCCAGTGAGGGGTTGGTACCAATGTAGGAGCTGTTCTCTGTACTAGAGCCTGTGGCTTTGTTGTAAATACAGAAAGAACTGGTTCTAAGCAAGTTCTAGCAAAGATTTGACTCTGGAACCAGTATGATGACGAAAAGTAATTACGACTAGTATGACTTTTTCAGCTACACTTTTTCCTTTCACTCAACTTTCTATAAATATGCTTGGATGCAGAACTCTATAAGCCAGAATCATCAACATTGATAGAAATAAACATTAAACATATATCAGTGTGGGGGTAATGACTGAATCAAATAAACTTGGAACATGTTTTTCTTATTTAAAGAGAAGCACCTCTACATCTGTGTTGTTACATCGTCCTGTTGGGTAGATTTGCCACATTTGCTGCCACACTCAGAGTTAGACTTCATCGGGCTGTGGAACAAAAAGTGAAAATATGACATTTGTGTTCATTTAACACATCTTTCCCATGAAAACCATCAAGACAATTATGCAGATCTGATCAAGATGATCTGAAATAAAAACAATAACAGTCTGTCATTGTTTGGGAACAAGCCTTCTTGCTGCAGCTCTGTGCTTTTGACAGTGGAAATAATATTTTGTGACATCTACAGCCACAGAGATTGTCATACATCACAAAGCACATCTTATTTGATGTGTTTCAGTGTTAAACATCATCACTAGAATATCACATGATAACCAGTAGCATGTTGGAGTTTTCTGCAGGACTTTACTGTTTTAAGGTCAAAGTTTGATCATTTTAGGTGTTACTGAAATGACTAAATTAGCCTAGTATTAAAGAAAAAGCTCTGGTTTTGACTTTGTTATAATTCCAACTGACTAATTAAACTGAAGGGATGGAAATGTGGCTCTTTCTGCATGGAGTTTGCATGTTCTCCCCGTGCATGTGTGGGTTCTCTCTGGGTACTCCACCTTCCTCCCACAGTCCAAAAACATGACTGGTAGGTTCACTGTCCTCTCTAAATTGCCCTCAGGTTTGAGTGTGTGCATGGTTGTTTTTCCTATGTATCTCAGTGATGGACTGGCGACCTCTCCAGGGTTGTCGCTGCCTCTCACCCAATGACAGCTGGAGATAGGCACCCCCCCTCCTGCAACCCTGCATGGGTATAGCATGGATACAGGGCAATGGATGCTTCCGGTCTGCAGACTTTCTCAGCTGTCAGGCAGCCGTTAGTCAGACAGATCAGCCTCGTTATTTCATCATTAAGAGCTGATGGTATCTGAAGCAGTGAAGGACAGAAGGTCCACATCAGCAGGATCATCTACATCATCATTTCAAGAGTCTTAATTAAGAGTTGCACGAAGTCTTCATGATTTCTAGAGAAATTAAACCTTAACTCCTTCAACTTCAATAACATTAAACCTGTCACATGGTCACTGATAACCGCCACCTGTGTTTACACAGTCTTTACTCCTAAATGCAGAAATCAAGTCCCTCGTGCATAAATACTTTAACGATTGGAGATTTTGTTAGCGAATGTTTTTAAACAGAATCAGGATTAACCCACTTAAGACCAAAATTATAGGCAAGTGACCTGAATTTGTTCTGATTTTAAGGTTGTATTAGGCGTTATATTTAAGGTATAATTATGAACAAATATTCAGTGAAGGAGTATTTTTTATCTCAGACAGCTTTAGCCTTCAGTGCTTGGCAATTATTCAGTATAACTGTGGGTTTTCAACTGTGCAATAATAGTTTAAAGGAGGAAAACAAACTACTGGCAAATCCCATCTGCACTGACATGATGGAAATAAGAAGGTTGAAAGTTACTGCAGCTGCAAACCTAGACTAAATGGACACTATTCAGTCCAAATATCTTGTATTTATTAAACTAGTATTATTTTTTTAAACCATATTTCAGACAAATTAGGAGCAATGAAAAAGAACTAGTTCAAGGAGCTGTGAAATTATTTCACAAAATTTAGGTGGCGAACTATGAACATGAATCAGTTCATTCTAACCTGGAACAACTGAGTTAAGAACTAGTTCTTGTTAAAGATGAACTGGCACAACACTGAGTGTAGATAAGTATTATTTTAAATTACACCAATACATGATTGTAAAGGTAAATCAGTTTCATATTGTTTCACCATCACAAAAGGACCTAACTTTAATTTATTCTATAAATCAGGAAGCACGGTCCTGAATTTTACCGACTGTCTGGCTGAGCGGGTTAATTATTTTATGTTTGGCAACCAGACAGGAGGCAGAAGTCAGGAGAAAAATCCTAACAAACACAACATTCAGTCTCTGAGATTCATTATGAGGAAAAACAACATGAGACGAGTAGAGGTGCCAAACACTGAATGCAACCTGGAGATGAAGGTTCAAGTTTTATTGTTTCTAACGATGAAGTTGACGCAGAGAGCAACGTGGGCGAGACAGAGAACCCTCGAGGGGCTGAGATGCCTGCATCATCTCAGAGAAGATGGGAAGAAAATAAAAAACAGGAAATAAAGAATGAATATCCCTGAAATTACAGTGAACATGATGTGGACCAGAAACACTGCAGGGAAATCTGAAAGAAGGACAGTTTTCTGTTTTTCCTGCATTTTTCTGAGTTTAGGTATCAGAGGCTCCATTAGAGATGGCTCACTGTGCTTTTAACGCTTTCACAGGTTTTCTGAGCTTTCAGAAACAGACAGTAAGGTTATAATACACTGATGTCCTGGCAGGATAGCCTTTAATTATTAAAACTTTGCTGTGACATTTATATCCAAGATGGCGCCACAGATGGTCGCCTCGGCGTGTTGGTGCGCATTGTTTAGTTTTTTGCTTTAAAACGGTCTTCTGTGATGGTACCCGGAGCTCTTTCACCAGAGAAGAACTCATGAACATCAAGGCTGCTACACCAGAGGAGTTATTTCCCACTTTTCTGCCTACTGCTCTGGAATTTTTGGACATTCTGGTCAAAGGTGCGCTCACCTTTGTTCACGCGGGGAAACGCCGGAAGAGAGGGAAACGGGCTGGGGTGCTGGTACGTCTTCGCCAGCGTGGACTACGAACACCGTTACCTGGAATATTTCTCTCTAACGTGCGCTCACTTCCCAACAAAATGGAGGAATTACAACTGCTGTTGGGGAAAAACAGGGACTTTTATTCATCGGCAGTTTGTGCTTCACGGAGACGTGGCTGTGTGGATTAATACCGGACTCTGCGCTGCAGCTGGCAGGATTCCAGCTCTACAGAGCGGACAGAGACACGGAACTCTCCGGCAAACGAAAGGTGGAGGGATCTGTTTTTACCTCAACAGTGGTTGGTGCAACGACGTGACAGTGATTCAGCAGCACTGTTCTCCAGACCTGGAAGCCTTCATCATAAACTGTAAGCCTTTCTATTCCCCCCGTGAGTTCGCTTCGTTCATCCTGGTCGGTGTTTACATCCCGCCGCAAGCTAACGTGTAGGTCGCACAGCGCATGCTCGCCGACCAGATACTGAGTGTGGAGCGGACCAACCCGGACTCCTTAGTTATCGACGTTGGTGACTTTAACAAAGGTAATCTCACCCACGAACTCCCCAAATATAGACAGTTTATAAAATGTCCGACCAGAGAGGACAACATTCTGGATCACTGTTACACCACCATCAGAGACGCTTATCACGCCGTCCCACGTGCTGCACTGGGCCAATCCGACCACATCATGGTCCACCTGATTCCTGCATACAGGCAGAAACTAAAGCTCTGCAAACCTGTTGTGAGGACGACAAGGAAGTGGAGCAGTGAGGCTGTGGAGAATCTCCAGGCGTGTTTAGGCTGTACAGACTGGGATGTGTTCAGGACTACTACCAACAGTCTGGACGAGTACACAGAGGCTGTGACTTCCTACATCAGCTTCTGTGAGGACAGCTGTGTACCATCATGCACCAGGGTGAGTTACAACAACGACAAACCCTGGTTCACAGCTAAACTCAGAAGGTTAAGAATGGATAAGAAAGAGGCCTTCAGGAGTGGGGACAAAGACATATACAGAGAGGCAAAGTACAAGTTTGGCAAGGCAGTGAAAGAGGCCAAACGACTGTACTCTGAGAAGCTCCAAAACCAGTTCTCAGCCAACGACTCTGCGTCTGTCTGGAAAGGGCTCAAGCAAATCACCAACTACAAGCCAAAAGCCCCCCACTCCATCAACGACCGACGCCTCGCCAACGACCTGAACGAGTTCTACTGCCGCTTTGAAAGACAAAGGGACAGTCCTGCAACCATCCCCCACGACGCCCCCCAACAGCTGCAGCCACAATCCACCACCCCCATCTCTCCAACCTCAAGAGGGGCCTTGGCACCTCCAACCCCCACCCTGAAGTTCCCCCCCACCAGCCCCCTACCCACGCCGAGGACGGCTCTTTCCATCCAGGAGAGGGACGTCAACAAACTCTTCAGGAGACAGAACCTCCGGAAAGCTGCTGGTCCGGATTTTGTCTCACCAGCCAGCCTGAAGCACTGCGCTGATCAGCTGTCTCCAGTCTTCACAGATATTTTTAACACCTCACTGGAGACATGTCATGTGCCAGCCTGCTTCAAGTCCTCCACCATCGTCCCTGTTCCCAAGAAGCCAAGGACCACAGGGCTTAATGACTTCAGACCCGTCGCCCTGACCTCTGTGGTGATGAAGACCTTTGAGCTCCTTGTGCTCTCACACCTAAAAGACATCACCGACCCCCTCCTGGACCCCCTGCAGTTTGCCTACAGAGCCAACAGGTCTGTAGATGATGCAGTCAACCTAGCCCTTCACTTCATCCTCCGGCACCTGGACTCCACAGGAACCTACGCCAGGATCCTGTTTGTGGATTTCAGCTCTGCCTTCAACACCATCGTCCCAGTTCTGCTACAGGAGAAGCTCTCCCAGCTGAGTGTGCCCGACTCCACCTGTAGGTGGATCACTGACTTCCTGTCTGACAGGAAGCAGCGCGTGAGGCTGGGGAAGCACGTATCTGACTCCCTGACTCCCTCAACGCTCTAAAGACAGTGGAGATGGTTGTGGACTTCAGGCAGAACCCAGCCCCACCTGCCCCCATCACCCTCTGTGACTCCACAATTGACACTGTGGAATCTTTCTGCTTCCTGGGAACCATCATCTCCCAGGATCTCAAGTGGGAGCCAAATATCAGCTCCCTCATCAAGAAAGCCCAGCAGAGGATGTTCTTCCTGCGGCAGCTGAAGAAATTCAACCTGCCAAAGACTATGATGGTGCACTTCTACACAGCCATCATTGAGTCCATCCTCACCTCCTCCATCACCATCTGGTACGCCGCTGCTACAGCCAAGGATAAGGGCAGGCTGCAGCGTGTCATTCGGTCTGCTGAGAAGGTGATTGGCTGCAGTCTACTGTCGCTCCAGGAACTGTACACCTCCAGGACCCTGAAGCGGGCAGGGAAGATTCTGGCTGATCCCTCCCACCCTGGTCACAGACTCTTTGAGACTCTCCCCTCTGGCAGGAGGCTGCGGTCCATCCGGACCAAAACCTCACGCCACAAGAACAGTTTTTTCCCATCTGCCACCAGCCTGGTTAACAAAGCCCAGAAACCACCCTGACACTCTCCCTTTCCCCCACACCCCCCTGTTTTTGCTGACAGGACACCTGTAACCTGTAACTCTATGAGTTACATTAACGCTCAGCTTGGACTCCTGCTTTACTTGCACAATGATCACCTGCACTGTTGTATTGCTCTTGCATCTTATACTGCTCTATATTTACTCTCACTCACTTAAAACTGTGCACATATATTTATATTATATTGTAGATATGTTTATACTGTTTAATTTGTATTGTATTGCACCGACTACGCCAAAACAAATTCCTTGTATGTCCAAAAACGTACTTGGCAATAAAGCTTTTCTGATTCTGATTCTGATTCTGATACCTTCGTTTGTGTGGAAACCGGGGTAAAGTGAAAACTCGGCTGTGGTTCTGCTAGAGGTTTCTTCCTGATAAAAGTGTCCACTGTCGCCCCGTGCTTGCTCAGGATGAGGGAATGCAGCTAAATCTGGATTTAAAACTTTCTGCTGGTTTAGACATTTTTTACTGATTAGCATAAAATTATCTATTTCATGTGAATAATTTGAATGAACCAGAATGAATTCAATTCTATACAAATGGATAAAATTGGACAGTTTGTCCTCTAATTATGCTGTGGATTGTTGCTGTATTAAGTAATTAATTTAATTTGCACACAATGTTTTATTATTATTGGTATATTATTGAAATGATATTTTTTATTCTATAATATAATTTTTTTTTATATTATGTTTAATTTATAGGTGACTGTGGCTCAGTAGGAAGAGTAGTTGTCTTGCAATCAGAAGGTTGTGGGTTTGATTCCAGCTTCCTCCTGTCATAGGTTGATGTGCCCTTGGGCAAGGCACTTAACCTCAAGTTGCCTACCGATCTGCGTATCGGTGTATGAATGTGTGAGCGTTAGTGAGTGCGATTGGGTGAATGTGGCTCTAGTGTAAAGTGCTTTGAGTGGTCTGTATGACTGGAAAAGCGCTATATAAGTTCAGTCCATTTAATTTTTTTGGTTAATTTAAACCAGTATTTTACTATTACTGGTGATCGGTGTATTGAAAGTTTTAGCTGAAGTCTGGTAAATAATCTCTGCAACATGAAGCTGAAGCCAGAAACCATGAGGGCGAACACCAGAGAGAAATCCCTGGTTTCATCTGAAGCTGATTATTCCAAGTACATTTTTAAAATCTAATATGAAAAGCATGTTAGAAATGGAGTTTAAATGAAAATTCAACATGGAAGACTCACCACCCCGTCTCATCCAATCATTCCTCACTGGCTGCTCCAATCAACGGCAGGTCCACACTCCTCCTCGGCCAATCATCTCACAGGGCATCATTTTTAAAGACCTTCTGCATGGAAGACACCGCTCTTCTGCTGAGCTTCGACCCTCCTCCACCCCTTCTCCACCATAGGCTCCCAACTCCTTCCATACCAAGGCCTACACCACCACCAGGATCGGATCCCAGGGGTGGAAGACGTACCTAATCATAATCCTAAGATGTTTATTCAAACTCATTTCATTCTCAGCGTTCTTCCTCAGGGGTCCGTGCGCCAAAGAAATAATCATTCATAAATAAACTATTTAACTGTCTTCTTGTTGTTTCTCCATTATGTGAGTCTTTCCAGGTTGAAATGACCATCCATCCATTGTCTGTACCTGCTTGTCCTTCTGGGGTCGTGGGCTGGCTGGTGCCTATCTCCAGGGTCATTGGACTGGAGGCGGGGTCCACCTTGTACTGGTCACCAGTCCATCACAGGGCAACACAGGGACAATCAGATACTGTACAGAACCTGGACATACTGTTCACCAGGGCCACATTTCTGTTTTAGAAATCATTTTTTATTGGATCAAAACAATATTTTAATTTACAGACAAACTAGATGTGTTTTTTTGTCTGTTAGCCAGAATCATCACAAATGGTGACATATTTTACTGTGTATTTAATGCATCTAAACCATAGAGGAGTTTCAGTTTTTGAACTCAATAACTGAAAGTAAAATCAACTTTTTGACAATTTTCTACTTTAGTAAGATGTACCTGGATATCAGCATGGATAAAACTAAGTACACCCTGTTCCAGCTCTAACATTTTACTTGTCAGGACCCACAACATGTAGCAGTCTCAGGTGTTAACTGTAGCTGAATACAACATCAAATCATATTGTTTACTATGCTAATATGCTATATGAGTGAAAATCACCTAAATATTTATGCTTTCAGCATAGAAATAAAATCATCCCATAGTTTTTCTTTCTGCAACCTTTTGCTTTTCAGTTTTTCTTCTTTGAAGCTCTTTGCAACTCTGCACTGATGATAAAGCATAAATGTTGCATTAACATTATTCTGACGTCTGAGATGCGTGAGGATCTCTGCTGATGTTCAGCTGAAGCTTCACCGCAGGATCAGAGCCAGTTATTGCTTAACTAATCAGCCTTCTCTGCACTCTGAGGCACGTCAGCCGCTGCCTTTGATCTCGGTGGGTTTTTTCTACCTTTGGTAGAGGTGGAGTAGGCATTTGGGCTTGATTTGCATACAAAGCTATTCTTGCTTTCTCTTTGTTCTTGCTCAGAGTCTACAACCAGTAATTGTCTTCATCAGTCAGATGTGTTGATCTGTTTTCATCTGGTGCAGATTTTGGCTTGATGGTGGTTAAAACGTGCAGGATGATAGAAATGGTTGATTGATTGTGGCGCAGCTGAATGTCTCCCCGTGAAACAGATGTTACCAGACTGAGGAAGAGTTCATTCAAGCTCTTCTTCCTTAACTTTCTTTGTGTGAATTTCATTAAAAGAATGACTTCAATATGACTTTTTAAGGAATTGTAGGATTCCCACGAATAAAGAAATGCCTTGAAATGATTATCCTTTTTTTTAGTTTATAAATAAACAATACTAAATAAAACAATAACAAAAATCGTGAAAAATTCTACAAAACATTGAGAGATTTCAATTATTACCAAAAATACATAACAAATCCAAAAATATGGATGGAATACAATGCAACAATGCAAAACGCCTTTCTCATTTAATGGTTTTCTTTAGGTTTATGACTATTTCCATTGTACATAGATTCTCAATGAAGGCACCAAAACACTGAATGAACAGATATGCAATTATGTAGCAAACCAAGAATTGTAAAATATCTTTAAATATGGTATATTTTAGATTCCCTATGGGAAGAAACTTGTGCCATCAGAAACTGAATTTGTATTTGTGTAATTTGAAATTAAATGCATTGGTTTGAAAATGAATTTCACTAAACTGAAACTGAATTAATTTGCTTTTAAATGTATTTTCTTGTATTCAAAATTCAGTTTGATTACTTTCACTTTCAGGTCTGTAATTCAGTTTCTGTTCCAAAATTCAGTTTTTTGTGTCACACATCCGGGTTCTGGAAACCACAGATTAATCAAACACATTTTTGTTCTTTTTCTTTTTTTTACCAAAGCTGTCTCTGTTTGACCATTTTCCTGCTTCACACCGTCACACTCCACACGCTCACAGAGGTAACATTTAAAAACTCAGAGTTTATTTTTTGTAAAATGCACTTACACCACGTCTGTGCTTTTGCCAATATTGCCTTTTTATATCTTTTATTTAATTGCAAATACATGCAATAATTTTACATTTTCATTGTGTGAATCAGTGGTCCACCCTATCCCATGATTCATTGCGGGTCGAAGTAGATTGTTCAAACGGAAGTAGGAAAGGTCGGAGGAGAGAGAAAAATTGGGAATAAAATCAGATATATTGCACATTCTGTGAAACAACTGAACTTTTACAATGTTTTTAGACGAGAATGTAGCTGTTTAAACCTAAAATATCTGATCAGTTTATCAAGATATCGCTTAATTTCACAAATGCGCCGATATGTTCGTCCGCTGCCCCAGCAGCCGCTCGCCTCGCCAGCTGTCAGCTGACCGGGTGGTTGAGGAGCCTAAACCCCCAGAGAACAGCTGACTCCCGGCTCATTGTTTTCAAAATCCCGCTGGGTTTCCCCAATGGATGGAAGTTAAACAGAAGTAATTCAGTCAGATGAAATCTAATATTAATGTTTGGTTTATTTATTATAATAATAATTATTATTATGCTCTGCAAACTGATTTGAACTTTGTTCCTAAAGTTAATATGTTAGTGTTTAAGTTGTTGAAAGCTTTACGAATAAATGTAACAAATGCTATTTGTCATCAATGCATTTTATTTAGTGTTAGATTTTTATATCTATGAACACAAAAAATATTTTGAACAATTTAAATGGCTGAATAATGAACAAGATTATAAAACAATAACATTTTAAAACAAAACAGCATTTTAAGCCATCAGCAAAATGTAAAACGGTAAATAAAAACCGTGTAGTCATTTAAATAGAGACATTATTAACCTTCAGGCTCCATTTGTTCAGCTTCACAGCTCTGCTTCACGCTAACACGGTTGCTAAGGCAACAGAAGTTACGCTGAGGTAAGGGCGGGAAACGCAGACCAACGTAACACCGGCGGCACACTATGCTAATCTGTCATGTTTAGCTAACAGCTACAGGAAGCATAAGTGTTGCTGTTTGACCATCATTTGTCTACATGACTTCTTATAGACGCTCATTTGACTTGATGATTGACATCAAGCTCATGTAGCTGCACTGCTGCAGCTCAACATGCCGTAAAGGAAGTTTAACCTGATGTTAAAACGTAAATCAATGAATCTGTGTTTGATTAATCTGTGGCTATCCTCTAGGACCCGGATGTGTGACACAAAAAACTGAATTTTGGAACTGAAATTGGATTATAGACCTGAAGTGAAAGTAGTCAAAATGAATTTTTAATACAACGAAATACATTTTAAAAGCGAATGAATTCAGTTTCGAACCATTAAATTCAGTTTCAGTTTAGTGAAATTCATTTTCAAATCAATGCATTTAATTTCAAATTACACAAATACAAATTCAGTCACAGCAATTCAAATTCAGTTTCTGATGGTACAAGTTTCTTCCCATAGTAGCCGCCCTTTGCTGTTATGACTGAAATATTAACCTTTGACCTTCTCTCGATGAACCTCTGGGAAGTTCTTTCAAGACTTTCTGGAAACCATTCCAGGCGACCACCTCATGAAGATCATGGAGAGAACGCCTAGAGAGCAAAGCAGTCATCAGAGCAAAGGGAGGCTGAATCTAAAATATAAAAATGTTTAGAGTTATTTCACACTTTTTGTTTACTACATTATTTCATGTGTCTTCATTCATAGGATTGTTGTCTCTGGTGAGAATATAGTCATGAAAATAAAGAGACCCATTAAGTGAGAAAAGCCTTCTAAAACTTTTGAGCGGTAGTGTATTTATTTAAAAAGTGAAGCTATTAGCTTAAAAAAAATGAAAACAAATACTCACCTCTAAGAAAAAGGTGGGAATCCACAATTTCATTTATTTGTCTTAATATTACTATATTTAAGTTTGTTTCTGTGTTTATTTCCTATTTTTAAGCAAATAAACATGTCATAGTAAATATTCATGGTGGCTTGATAAAATAAGAAACCCAAACAGGTTCATATTGAACCGTTCTATGAAAGAAATTCAGTTTCTTTTTATTTTTCAGGTTTTTTTTGTCTCTTTTTTAGGTTTTAAATAATCATTGTTGGTCATTGTTTTAGATCACCTTCTCTTTCAGGAACTGTGAATAGATGATTTTTCGCTTGTGAAACATTTGTCTTATCTGACCGTCCTCAGCATACGGATCATTATCTTCACTATGTTTATTTAGATTTAAGTGTGGAATGTGCACTAGGTTTTTTTAATACACAGAACAGAGTGGATTGTGTTTTATTTATACTCAAGACCAACACAAACACATTAAAAAGAACAAAATTAGGTGCAATGTACAATAACATAGTTGACAATTAATATGTAAGACTGGGCAATATACCTTTTCTTATATAGTTTAGCATTCTGTAATTACAGTTTAGTATATATAACATTATCTATTATCATTATTATTTTATTGCAATTATTATAATGCTAAATATATCAAAATGTAACATTAAAGTCTGCAATATCTTGGTTCTAAAGGACTTCTTAGACTCAATATTTGGTAGGATGTTATCCATGCAGGTTCTGCAGGTTGGTTGGCCTTTTATTTAGTGGCTGAGATGCTGAAGATGGTAAAGGTGGCGGGACATTGTGATGTAGGAAAAAAACAGTAGTAAGAAAAACAGCCTTTTTATTGTCTTTATCTGACAATTTTCAGCTTTTTTAAAGTTATATTTTCCAGGTTGCTCAGTCATAGGAATTTGTAATTATTACCAGAGCTCATTCATTAGGTGTGCCATTTCTCTATTTTACAAATTCAACTAACCTATTTGTTCACTCCGTCAACTAAAGCAAACCAGTCGTAGACTCCATGAGCCGAGTGCTGACATCCTCCTGCAGAAGTGACGTAACAAGTGAACTCAATAAACTTCTACAGCATCGTTTCATCTCTTCCTCGGCTGTAGAGATTTTCAATCAGATGCAGCCTGCAGCTCTTTAAAATGTAAAACCAGACGCTCAACTGAGATCAAAGCAGGTGTTTCCTGACAGCCTGATCTGATGGCAGACTTCAGCTCGCTCTGCTGCTGATGCTGCTCGCGTGTTGGGGCCTCATCAGGCTCCTGACATCTCCTCCATCTGCAGCAGAT
Organism: Girardinichthys multiradiatus; assembly: GCF_021462225.1. NCBI lineage: Eukaryota > Metazoa > Chordata > Actinopteri > Cyprinodontiformes > Goodeidae > Girardinichthys > Girardinichthys multiradiatus. The sequence continues at coordinate 51,464,556 of NC_061797.1, read as the reverse complement.
CTACGCACTAAAGAAGCCGTCATTGCTCTCTGACTTTTAAGACATGGTAAAATATTTTTTTTAATGAAGACTCACCTCTGCTGTCCTGTCTTCATTTACCTGTTTGGTGCCATTATTGACAGTATTCCATTTTGGGATGCTGTTGTTGGAAAATAAGAAAAAATACACTTTAGGTACAGTGAAATATCCCCAAGCAGATGTATAATGTGTCACTGTTTTGACATTTGTACACTGGACATATTGATGACACCTTGGTTGAATATGTATATGTGTTAAATAAAAATTAAAAGAAATCATCTGAATTCTTACAACATAAGCAGGTTTCTGTTAATCTGGTCCTGGATCCCAGGGGTGCGTTCGACACCTTTCATAGCATCATGATTGACAGATTAGAAAGTTTAGTGGGATTATCTGGTGCTGTGTTGGACCGGTTCCGGTCTTACTTTAGTGACTGGGAATACTTTGTATCAGTTTGCAACAATAAATCTCAGTGAACAAAAAAGAAAATCACATCCATCCATCCATCCATTCATTCATTCATTCATCCATCCATCCATCCATCCATCCATTCATCTATCCCACTTTTCTATACCCACTCCTTCCATACTGGGTCGCAGGGAAACTGGTGCCTATCTCCAACAGTCTACGGTAGAGAGGCGGGGTACACCCTGGACAGGTCACCAGTCATGTGGGGTTCCTCAAGGGTTTATTCTCATACAACTTTTATTCAGTATTTATATGCTTCCCCTATCTCAGATCCTGGAGGATTACTAACAACTCCAACCATATTTATGCTGAAAACACAGAGCTTTATATTTCTGTATCACCACATGACCGTGCCCCACTACAGTCACTGAGTTAGTGAGTTAATGAGTCAGAATTTCCTTAACAGAGAAAAGACAGAAGTCCTTGTTTTAATCCCAAAAATCAGAGATGAGACTAAAGAAGACAGACCATGCAAAGAGACTTAGATGGTTGAACCTGCAGGTATGGACTCAGAGATACATTTTCCACACAAAGCTACCATCCTAAAACATTGCCATATTTAAGGGTTTGCTGTTTAAAACAGGACAAAAACACTTATTCTTTCAGGAGCTAGATGCTGACCAACACCTGGAAAATGGATTTAATTCCATCTGTCCTAAATTCCCTGCAATGACTGCAATTTAAAATCGTGTTCCTGGTCGGTAAAACACTTAAACACTTGGTCTGGTTTGGGTGAACCAGCTAGGCTCCTCATGTCATTAGATATCTTCTCACTAAGTGTTCCTCAGGACCAGAACTTAACATGCAGGGCAGTTTTAAGTTTCTCTGCCCCTCAACTCACTGAAAACCTGAGATGTGCAGACGTTATTGGTCTAATTATAAATTAAAGCTGCACGCAGCATTGAAAGCTCTCGCACCTCAGCCCAACTCGGCCTGTGCAGCGACTGCGGGAGCCCGGCATTGCCGGCTAAAAGCCACCAATGAGGCCGCCGTTCAATTCCAAATGTCGCCACTAAGGGGGAGTGTGAGCAACATATCATATAATCTTCGGTCATGCAGAGTTCTGGTCTGGCGAGAAGCATTCAAAATTTGGAGTAAATCAGATCTTCCAGATGGAAGCTGCACTCAGTTTTTTATCAGTGGGTGGAGTTGAAATGATGTCATGAACTGACTGTGGCAACATGTTTAGCATTGATCCATGATCATGTATACTACATTTCAAGTGGATGTTATGATGAATGAGGGAGATATAGCCCTTGAAGTGTCCTAGGGGGCGCTGTTGATCCAAATTCCAATGTAATCCAATAGAGCTGTTTGGGGGCTGACAAAGACCAACCATATTTATTTTGGAGTGAATCGGACCATGTATGTGTAATTTAGAGCCAAACGTATGGCCGTGGCCTGAAACTGAATTCACCACGCCATCATGGCCACACCCTGCAGCTAAAACAGTCAGTACTGGCGACTGTCTAAGAGCATCATGTTATCTGTTACTTGGGACAGTTTCACATTAATTAGGTGAAGAACATCAAAAATGGACTCTCTAAAGGAAAACATGACACTTCCTGTTCTCAGGGGGCGGGGCTTCAATGATGTCAGCATCTGATCAGTGAAAATTATTCAGACCTAGAGGCAGATCAATCCCAGAAGGTTTCAGATCTCTGTGACTTTCCTTGTAGGAGCTATATCAATTTCGTCTTTTATGGCGAGAAGTCATATTTTGAGGCTTAGCCACGCCCACACGCTTTCATGTATCAAAACGTTTTTGATAACTTTTGATCCCCAATCCCTTAAGAGTAAACTGAGTGATTTTCAAGTCTCTAAGTCAAAAGTTGTAGGAGGAGTTCGCTCAGATATGTGGGCTAGAAATGCCCAAAACAGGGTCAAAATGGCAACTTCAATCCAAAATGGCCGACTTCCTGTTGGATTTGGAACAACGCTCCAAGAGACACTTTTGTAGGTCTTGTCAAGTTACATATGAGTACCAAATTTCACAATCCTCAGTCAAAGCATGGCTCGGGGTTGATTTTTTAAAATTTTCTAGGGGGCACTGTGGACGAATTAGGCCACGCCCACCGAATATGGGACAATGTTGGATAAAATCTTGTGAGTTTTGGTGCATGGCAAAGTCCCCAAATTGCCCCGCAAAGAGGCAACGAAAGAAAGAAAGAAAGAAAGAAAGAAAGAAAGAAAGAAAGAAAGAAGGGTGCTGGAGGGTATGGCTATGACGGCGTGGTGAATTCTGATGTCACGCCATGGCCATACGTTTGGCTCTAAATTACACATGCATGGTCCGATTCACTCCAAAATAAATACAGGTCCTTCTCAAAATATTAGCATATTGTGATAAAGTTCATTATTTTCCATAATGTAATGATGAAAATTTAACATTCATATATTTTAGATTAATTGCACACTAACTGAAATATTTCAGGTCTTTTATTGTCTTAATACGGATGATTTTGGCATACAGCTCATGAAAACCCAAAATTCCTATCTCACAAAATTAGCATATCATTAAAAGGGTCTCTAAACGAGCTATGAACCTAATCATCTGAATCAATGAGTTAACTCTAAACACCTGCAAAAGATTCCTGAGGCCTTTAAAACTCCCAGCCTGGTTCATCACTCAAAACCCCAATCATGGGTAAGACTGCCAACCTGACTGCTGTCCAGAAGGCCACTATTGACACCCTCAAGCAAGAGGGTAAGATACAGAAAGACATTTCTGAACGAATAGGCTGTTCCCAGAGTGCTGTATCAAGGCACCTCAGTGGGAAGTCTGTGGGAAGGAAAAAGTGTGGCAGAAAACGCTGCACAACGAGAAGAGGTGAGCGGACCCTGAGGAAGATTGTGGAGAAGGGCCGATTCCAGACCTTGGGGGACCTGTGGAAGCAGTGGACTGAGTCTGGAGTAGAAACATCCAGAGCCACCGTGCACAGGCGTGTGCAGGAAATGGGCTACAGGTGCCGCATTCCCCAGGTCAAGCCACTTTTGAACCAGAAACAGCGGCAGAAACGCCTGACCTGGGCTACAGAGAAGCAGCACTGGACTGTTGCTCAGTGGTCCAAAGTACTTTTTTCGGATGAAAGCAAATTCTGCATGTCATTCGGAAATCAAGGTGCCAGAGTCTGGAGGAAGACTGGGGAGAAGGAAATGCCAAAATGCCAGAAGTCCAGTGTCAAGTACCCACAGTCAGTGATGGTCTGGGGTGCCGTGTCAGCTGCTGGTGTTGGTCCACTGTGTTTTATCAAGGGCAGGGTCAATGCAGCTAGCTATCAGGAGATTTTGGAGCACTTCATGCTTCCATCTGCTGAAAAGCTTTATGGAGATGAAGATTTCATTTTTCAGCACGACCTGGCACCTGCTCACAGTGCCAAAACCACTGGTAAATGGTTTACTGACCATGGTATCACTGTGCTCAATTGGCCTGCCAACTCTCCTGACCTGAACCCCATAGAGAATCTGTGGGATATTGTGAAGAGAACGTTGAGAGACTCAAGACCCAACACTCTGGATGAGCTAAAGGCCGCTATCGAAGCATCCTGGGCCTCCATAAGACCTCAGCAGTGCCACAGGCTGATTGCCTCCATGCCACGCCGCATTGAAGCAGTCATTTCTGCAAAAGGATTCCCGACCAAGTATTGAGTGCATAACTGTACATGATTATTTGAAAGTTGACGTTTTTTGTAGTAAAAACACTTTTCTTTTATTGGTCGGATGAAATATGCTAATTTTGTGAGATAGGAATTTTGGGTTTTCATGAGCTGTATGCCAAAATCATCCGTATTAAGACAATAAAAGACCTGAAATATTTCAGTTAGTGTGCAATGAATCTAAAATATATGAATATTAAATTTTCATCATGACATTATGGAAAATAATTAACTTTATCACAATATGCTAATATTTTGAGAAGGACCTGTAAGCGGTGGTGAATGCTGCAATAAACACATTGTTTGCCTTGTTTGGAGGAGAGATGACACGTTTACTAAAATTCCACTGCACTACACACAATTTCAGGGTTGAAAAAATGGAAATAGTTAACTCTATATTTACTCGAGAACATGAAGCTGAAAAATTCTTCAGGGTTAGTGATGACTGTGGTCTGAGACAGATCACTTCGCTGCACAAGTTTCCCCCAAAAACTGTTTAAACACAATTTTGCAACCTGCCTTTTGGCAGGATTCACCTTGATTTTCTCATTGGATACCCTGATGGAGTTTGTAGTCTCTTACATACTTTCAACTGCTCTCCTGATCCACTGCTTCAGACGGGTAGCCTGAAGCCTCCATTTTACCCTTCAGGAAGGTGTTGATATACCCTTTGAAGATTGTGTTACTGCTCTTTTCAAAATGCCACACCTCTGTGATTTTAGCAAGGCGATAACCACACTGCAACGCTTTACAAAACTCTACACTCACCCAAACACCCGTCAGAGCTCTGTCCTCATCATTATGCCTGCAGGGACCTGACTGGTTATTTATTTCAGCACATGTGCGGCAGAGAGTAAACACCAGTTTACCTTGGGATGTTCTGTAAGGTAAAACGGGGAAAAAGAGACCTCGTGGGGGGTAGACCACAGCTTTGATTATACCAGTCCGGATCATCAAAATCTTTGCATATGATGGTGGGGTGACCGAGGGGAAAGACGCAGCTAGCATTTACATAAGGGTACAGAGATGTGTAATCCACATAGTGTACAGTTTCACCCAGCCCCGCAGTGTACCTCAGTCTCATAGCGCAGGTGCGTCCACCATACAGAGCATCCCGGGGGGATAGCGGTTCGGGTGCATTAACTTTCTCAAGAAAGCTGATCACCCCCGGGTGGTTTTTTTTCATTTCAGTCCACTCATGCTCCCAGATGACCTCGAGACGAAGGCCGTACACAGTTTGGAGCACCTTGCTTCTCTCGTCTGTCGCTGCGTAAAACTGTTCAAATGCGACCCCTCTCAACGGACACTTGTCATGAGGCATGTAACACTTTTTACAGCCATGGAAAAAACAGCCGTAAAATTCAAATGCAACTTTGACACCGTTAATCTCTGCATACCCATCCACTGAATATGGGCCAATTTTCTTTTCCCCCATGTTTAATGTATGCTCAATAAATATGGTTCTGCTGTCTGCAATCCAGCTGAGCCATTGAATGGACGCGCTGGAGAACGTTTTACTGCTACGTCTGTAATCCAGAAGTGAGGGAATGGCCAAGGTTTTAGGAGGAAGGAAATCGGTTACAAAAACCTTCATGCATGCAGATGCTATTGTGATACTTTTAAATGGATCCACACTTGTCTCCTTAAAGAACTCGTCTCTGAATTTTAAGCATCCTTGAGAAATAATTTCAACGTCATTTTTACAATAACGAATAGCTTCTTTCTTAAAGTCAAAGACCTCTTTGCTCGCTTCTCTGTACCAGCTGTTAAACACCTGTTGTTCTTGAAGACTTATGCGTTCTACAGCGTAGCAGGATGGAGGAGGATATGACCCCACGTACCGGAGGCGCTCTTCGGAAGAGAATAGGTGGGGGAAAAAACCCTTGCTTTGTTTGATAAAGCCTAATGCTTTCGGCATGGCGCTAAGCTTCATACACATGAAGGACAGGCTATCAATGTATTTTAACCTGTAATCAGGGTCGGTTAAACAGAGAACTTTACTTCCTAGCATGATGAGATGAGGTTTAATGCCTAACTGCAGCATAGATGTGAGAATCAGGTAGCTGTCCTACCCACGCGCGTTATGAGCTATTAAGGTGAAGCCTCTGTACATCGGTCTCCTGAAATGTAGAAGAACTTTTTGGGTGCAATCTAACCCATATGCGTGCCATTTATCACCTTTCAATGTTTTAACACAGACCAGAAAGGGGGTATGCACGCCGCTCTCATTGACGAGGCATTCGAAATCATAAAAAATCAGTTTATCATCAAGCTGATTAATTGCACTGCAAGGCTGAATGTAACACTTATGATCATCGCATGTAACGTCTAGGCTGGGGGGTACATTTTCACCGCAAATACTGCATTTTACATTACACACGTGTGGTTTATTCGGTTTACTGATTGGAATAACGTATATCCTTTTGCACACTTTACACAGTTTTACCAACTCACAGTCGCTCATAGGTTTTTCAGCATTATTTCTGTTGCGCGGTTCCCTGTGTCTGCTGAAACATGAGGAATTACGACAGATTCTTTGACAGCCTGCACAGCTTACAGGATTGCTAATCTCTTGCATACATTTATATGTCTGACACACTGGACAATAACCTTCACAATGGTGTGCGTTTTCATTCTCATAGCCGCTGTAACAGAACCCACAGATATATCTGCACCCCATAAAACCTTTTGAGATTTTTTATCCCATAGTAATGACCTTGAAATAACAGCAAAAACAGAGGGTTTGAACGATCGGGGAAACTGGTCTCAAATTTACACAGAGCAGTAGAGCCAGTGGTTCTGTGAAACACTACAATTCTTCTCTTCAGAATGGTTTCAAATTTACCAATATCACTAAAAGTAACTGCTGTTTGCTCGTCAAGGCCTGCCTGACGCTGCCATCTCCTCCCTAGTTCTACAGCACGGTGATCCGTGAGCTCAGGGTCAGAGACGTGTGCGAGGCTGATTGCAAAGCATAACTGATTACAGGTATTATTTATAACATACAAATGACGCATTTTCTTATTAAACAGTTCACAGTCTAACGTTCCTGTAGCCTTACGTTTAGACCCTCCTGCAGGATCATTAACAACCTGAAGAACAAATTCCAGGTTATTATCTACAGGCACATCTGCATTCGATTGTATTAAATCATCTAGAAAGTTCTCAAAAGCAGGCAGGATCATATTTCCATCATCTGTAACTCTAAATGTGACGTGACGATTGAGATTTTCACCCACTAATTCCAGCTGCACAACGTCGTTACGTCTGGTTAAAGATCCTATTTGATCAGAACTGACCGCTACCTCCGGATTGAAATGACCGCCATGCTACCCAGTATGATCAGCGGCGTGTGACGTTGAAGGAATTTATAAGTCAGCTGATTCATTTTGCTGAATGCTGGGTGGAGACGGTGTTCTATTTAAATCTTCAACAGCCTGTTCTAATGAGCGTAAAAAGTCACCGTGCAGATTTTGATTTATTACATTTTCACTGTTAGCAGGAGATGCATTTAACCCAATGTTATCTGCTACTTCTGCATTAACAGGAATTTCACTAAGTTGAGCAACAACATTCCTTATTTCATCCAGGGCAAGTTTGATCTGGCTATCCATTTATATGAGCATAAGAAAAATCAGACAAACCTGAAGAAAAAACCAACCGAAAAACAAAACAAAACACAGTGATCAGTTCAGTTTAAAATCACCTTGATGTCACCAAACTGCTTCTGTAACAGAATCTGACATGCTGCCAGAAGCGTTAAAGATGAGGCTTTATTTCGACGGTCCCGTGCGGCTGTAGAAACGTTCTTTCTGCGCTGTCCGGTTCTGGAACCAATCTGTCCTACCATCAACGTTACCTCTGTAAGGAGAATGAACAACAAAAAAATATATATATATTGAAATAAACAAATTAAAGCTGAAAAAAGGGGGAATTCAAATTAATTCAGTAGGTATGAATTAAAATGTATCGCTCATTAAACCTCTCACGATGGTCGCCCTGGTATGCAGAGCAGAGAGTCGCTGTCTTTTGGCTGGTGTTAAATATTCTGTAAAATCAAAATAAAATAAAGATACCATATGCTGCGCAGCACAGCGTTCATAAATAAACGATAATAATAATAGTTTTAAAATAAACAAGTTTTTTAAGGGGAAGTGAATCCCCATAACTTTATTACTTGTAGGTTTATAAAATAATTTTTATCTTACTCCGAGTCTGTACGATAAAACCTCCAGATTTCGCTTCTTGCTGTACAGGACCGATGCGTTTCTGTTGAACGCTGTCTTGATCTTTGAAAAGCGACCTTCTGGTGCATGGCCTCAGTGTCGCATCTTTGGGTGCATCTGTAAACAGATTTATATGATATTTTATTCAACTATGCTTAAAATACACATATATATATATATAGTCAGTCAGTCATTTTCTACCGCTTATTCCATAGTGGGTCGCGGGGGAGCTGGTGCCTATCTCCAGCAGTCTATGGGCGAGAGGCAGAGTACACCCAGGACAGTTCGCCAGTCCATCACAGGGCAACACACAAACAACCAAGCACACACTCATTCATACACCTAAGGTCAATTTAGAGTTACCAATTAACCTAACAGGCATGTCTTTGGACTGTGGGAGGAAGCCGGAGTACCCAGTGAGAACCCACGCATGCACGGGGAGAACATGCAAACTCCATGCAGAAAGACCCCAGGCTGGGAATCGAACCCAGGACCTTCTTGCTGCAAGGCAACAGCGCTACCAACTGCACCACCGTGCAGCCCCATATATATATATATATATATATATATATATATATATATATATTGTTGTTTTTATTTATTTTTACCCACCTTGCTGCTCCACAGCTGATGACTGTATTCCAAGTTCGGCTTTAGTTTGCTTGATCAGATCCGCTGTGTCTTCCAGAGGTACACTCACCGTCAAATCTGTAAACAGTTTTATCTGAGGTATAAAACAAGTCTCTAATAATTACACATTCACTCTCAAAGAAAATAAATAGTTTTTAGGGCTTACTTTCTGGCCCGGGAGCAGCTGGTAACTTATCCGGTGTGTTTTCAGGGGAAATGATGATAATTGGTGGAGGCGTATTTAAAGATTCAGATTTTAATTCTTTGTTAGAAGAAAGTTCAAATGTTGTTGTTGGTATTTCTTTTTGGAAATAATTCGCCTTCTCAACTTTGACTGTCAATTCCAGCCGCTGAATCCTCCAACTTGATCATTCGGGTTTACCTCTCTCATCAAATCTATAAATTGAAACATTGTCAAGGGTTAACTATAAAATATTTTTGCATTTAACATTTACTTACCATATTCTGATTGTGTCAAGATGAAATCCTCAAGGTCATCAGTGGTGGGTTCTATGACAACAAAACAATATATATATATATATATATATATATACATTATGTATATATGTATATATATACTGAATATATATATATATATATATATATATATATATATATATATATATATACATTATGTATATATGTATATATATACATATATACATAATGTATATATGTATATATATACTGAATATATATATATATATATATATATATATATATATATATATATATATATATATATATATATATATATATATATATATATATATACATTATGTATATATGTATATATATATACATATATACATAATGTATATATGTATATATATACTGAATATATATATATATATATATATATATATATATATTCAGTATATATATACATATATACATATATACATAATGTATATATGTATATATATACTGAATATATATATATATATATATATATATATATATATATATATATATATATATATATACATTATGTATATATGTATATATATATACATATATACATATATACATAATGTATATATGTATATATATACTGAATATATATATATATATATATATATATATATATATATACATTATGTATATATGTATATATATATACATATATACATAATGTATATATGTATATATATACTGAATATATATATATATATATATATATATATATATATATATATATATATATATATATATATACATTATGTATATGTATATATATATATACATATATACATAATGTATATATGTATATATATACTGAATATATATATATATATATATATATATATATATATATATATATATATATATATATATTCAGTATATATATACATATATACATTATGTATATATGTATATATATACTGAATATATATATATATATATATATATATATATATATATATATATATATATATATATCTTGGGTTTATGATTATTGATTGATTAATCTTGATCAATAATTATAATTACAAATCATAATCTGACAAAATCAACTTCCTAACCAAAGTCCTTATTTATGAATCGAGACCAGAGATGTTTCTGGTGTTGTAATTGTGGCTCAACGCCTCTGACAATTACAACCGTGAAATACTCCGTAATAATTAATAACTATTACCAGAGATATCACTGTTTAATCAACCGTTTCTGTCGAAACGTGTGGAACTTTAACCTTATTTTGACTGACGAATCACTTTCGCACACAATGAACACAAAACGCTCTCTTTTTATCTATCTGAATATTTATTAATTTTCACCTACTCAACATGCAAAGTTCTACAAACACAGGGGTAACACATCTAACTAAACAAAATTCAACAAACGGCAGTGGGTAAGTATTGAATCAACCAGCAGTTTATGGCAAAAACAGAAGAAGGAATGAGAATATGAGTGGTGGGGGGTTGGAGCGCAGCTTCGATTGTCCTTTATGGTCTTCTGATCATAAAACTTCCCCCCAACTCCTGAGCACAAAGGATTCTAACTTTTGGCGGCAAGCTAGCACAGTGAGGTTGAAGACAAGGGGAAATGGAGAATTTTACCATGAGGTCGTTTTAACAGTCCAGTCTTACAACGCGCCCGCGTTGACTCTCAGATAGTAGAAACACAAGCAGCTCGAGGACCGCGGCGGATCCCGATATCAACATAACACATCAAAGTTTCAACAAGCAAGGTTACATGCACATATTATTCAGAACACATGAGATCTTAACCAGCGATTCTGATCGCTTCTACAACCTCTGACCCTGCCCAGGCCTTCTAATAAAGAAATAAAAGATTAAATAAAAGATGGGTTTTACTTGGTGAAGCTTCCTTCAGGGTCAGCGAGTGAGAGGGAAAAGGGGGGTTGAGTGTTGTGCGCGTCCGCAGTTACACTGCGGTCACTCCTGTCCTTTGGCCTTCTTGACGAAAAGGAAAAAATAGGATCTGACCATCAGCAGTCGACTAGGGATGAAACACGATGGCGGTTCGTTCCTCGAACTCCGTGTTTTTAGTTAAGTGTTAAACTCACGTCTTCGATCGGAAAGTTAAATTTCTGGCCTTCCTAGTCCAGAAACCTCAGTTATGAATTGTTCGTTGGCCAACGAGAGAGAGAAATAAATGAAGACTCCACGTGGGATCTCTTTTACTTCCAAGGACGCTCCAGTTGCGTGGTAACCCCGTCAAGATTGCCAGCTGAAAGCGGGGTCTTCAACATGGAGGCCTCCATATATAGCGCCCTGTGACGTCAGACTTGGGGCGTGTCATATCAGCCGCCATGTCCTGGATACAAAATGGCCGAAAGCAGCAGGAGGCCTGGTGTCTGTGCAAGTAGTCCAATGTTTAGCAACAAGTGGTCCAACATATATATATATATATATATATATATATAACAATATTAGAGAGCATTCACATGCATTTAATGATTTCTTAAAGATAAATACTTACTTACTTACTTACTTTTAAAGATGTCATTGTACTTCTGTGAATCATTAGAAGCAGATGGAGCAATTTCTTCTTTTCCTGAAATATGCACTGACATATTTTTCTTGTCAGTACTGGTATTTTCAGTGTAACAAGTTTAAACTAGAGTTCTACTAGTATTTTCAGTGTAACAAGTTTAAACCTTTCTTAGCTCTACCAGACTTGACGCTTGACGTTGAGGACAACTCTGATGTCTCTGCTCTGACTATTGTGAAACTAAACCTGTTTTTATTGCCAGCACACTGAAATACAAAAAAAGAGGTCCAATTACCATATTAGCTATTCATTGCACTGTTTCTTGTGGACATAACTCAGTGAGCTCTGACATGGGAAAGCTGTCTCTATAAACTTTACCAAAATCAAAAAACTAGAATTTCCTTTTAGAAGCATGTATTAGCAATGAGAAACCAGCGAACTTTGATATACATCAGGCCCCTGGGGGTCTCACCTGTTCATGAACCTATGTATTGACACTTTTGGAGGGGGGTTGAGAGAGTTCTAATTACTTTATTGCCCTGTGTCCCACACTCGGTCAGGAAACATAATCAGAAGGCCGAGGGCTGATGTTGACTGGGACTTTAGTTACAGAATAACTGTTTCAGTAAGTCTCTCAATGACATTTGCTCTAAGATGAAAAGAAAATGTTTTAGAAAAGCTACAGGTAACTAAAATTATTATTCCTTTTCCTAAAATGGAGTCTCTCATGATTCAAAACTAACACATCATCGCTAAAGTCAATTTATAACTTGGAAACAGTATACTGAGGGATCGTAACGTTTTTCTGTTAATTTCAATTTTTGTCTTACCTCTTTTCTCCTGGTTTCCTGTCTGTTGACGCAGAAGTGGAAGGTTTGCTCGTTCCATAGATGTAGTGAAGCACAATCTTTATTTACTTTTAGGTCTTTTTCTATTTTGAACTGATTTAGACTGGATCATATATTCAGCAAATAGGTCCTGCTGTAAAGCAAAATGAACTTACAATTCTGTCAGGTTACACTTTACATGTTACATTTTATTAGGATTTCATGTGACAGGCCAGCATTAAGTTGAGTATACCTTTAAAGTATAAAGGCTGCATGTATTTTTTAGATGTATTAACGCCTGAAAAACATACATACTGTTTCCAAACCTGCGAAATAAACTGTGGACCTCGGTCAGACAAGATGTCCTGTGGGATTCCATGGAGACGAAAAACGTGTTTTGTGAGGAATTTTGCGGTTTGAAGGGCTGAAGGAAGTTTTCTGAGAGGGATGAGATGGCAAGTTTAGAAAAACTGTCCACAATAGTGAGAATATGGGAGGGGAAGACCAGTAACAAAATCCAGAGCTATGTGAGACCAGGGACGATTTGGGATGCTCAGAGGTTGGAGAAGACCTGCAGGAAGCTGGTTGCCAGACTTATTCCTAGCACAAGTAGCACAAGACTGAACAAATTCCTTCACGTCTTTATGTAATATAGGCCACCAAAACTTCCTTTGGATCAATCCAATGGTTCTACTAACACCTGGATGAGCCGAAAACCTAGTTGTGTGTAGCCAATTAATTAATCGAGCTCATATAAACACAGTTAGGTGGCCCATTGCCAGGATCAGGTTCCTGTTGTTGAGCCCTTAACACCGTGTCCTCAATCTCCCATCTGAGTGCCCCGACCGTCCAACTGGGCGGTATGATGGGTAAATGGTAAATGGACTGAACGTATATAGCGCTTTTCCAGTCATACAGACCACTCAAAGCTTTACACTGGAGCCGCATTCACCCAATCGCACTCACTAACGCTCACACATTCATACACCGATACGCAGATCGGTAGGCAACTTGAGGTTAAGTGCCTTGCCCAGGGGCACATCGACATATGGCAGGAGGAAGCTGGTTAGAGCAGTTAGAGGTGCAGCAATGAGGCTATAGTCCTTGATGAAACCTCTGTAAAAATTGGCAAATCCCAAAAAACGCTGCAAAGACTTGCGTTAGTCTGGCACCGGCCATTCTAGTACAGCTCTTATTTTTTCTGGATCGGAACGTACCTGTCCACCCTCAAGGATGTAGCCCAGGAAGGTGACTGACGACTGGTGAAACTCACACTTCTCGGCTTTTACAAACAAGCAGTTCTCCAGAAGGCGTTGAAGAACTTGACGAATGTGTTTGCAATGCTCCTGCATATTCTTAGAGTAAATCAGAATGTCATCTAAGTATACGAAGACAAAAATGTTCAAAAAATCCCTGAGAACGTTATTGACCAAGGCTTGAAAAACCGCAGGAGCATTACATAGTCCAAAAGGCATGACTAAATACTCGAAGTGACTCAACGGCGTCTTAAATGCCGTCTTCCACTCATCCCCCTGGCGGATCCTGACCAAGTGGTAAGCGTTACGAAGATCTAACTTAGAAAAGTTAGATCTGTGGCACCATAAACAGATTCAAAGGCAGAGGTGATGAGGGGAAGTAGGTACTTATTCTTAATAGTGATCTGGTTTAGGCCCCTATAATCTATACAGGGACGCAAAGAACCATCCTTCTTCCCTACAAAAAAGAGACCCGCCCCTAGTGGTGATGAGGAAGGCCGAATAATACCTGCTGATAAGGAATTATTTATATAGTCCTCTATTGACTTCTGCTCAGGACGTGAAATGTTGTAGAGCCTGCTAGAGGGAAGAGGTGCACTGGGAAGAAGATTAATTGCACAATCATAGGGCCTGTGAGGAGGTAAGGATAGAGCCTTATTCTTGCTAAACACTCCCTTAAGATCATGGTATTCTAGTGGTACCCGAGTTAGGTCGATCCTCTCGTTCTCACTGCTAGCTTGTGGAGGCGGATTAGGGGAAAAGGCTGATCTAAGACAAGATGAATGACAAATAATTATCATGAATCTGAGATCGGCTTACTGGGTTATGGTGGTCAGGTCGCCAGGGGGAATGAGACTCAGCATCCAGGTCTTAAGCAGTTCAGTTAAAGCGTTCAGTTGGTGCTGTTCTGTGTGAGCTCGGAACAAAGAAACAAGTTCGATGTGCGGTGGTTTACGTTGGAGGGTGGAAATGGTATGCTTGTGGCTTGGCTCAGGAGACGAAGAGGACAGGAAGCTGCCAGCTTGATGCAAATCCAAACAAAGGCAGATGACAGGATAGGAATCCTCAGAACGAAGATAGGCTTGATAATCCAGAATAACTTCCAGAAACGAAGTCAGAAATTCAGTGACATAGATCCAAAGCTTAGGTTTCAAAATCTGCAGAAGAGCAAAAACAAACTTAATCGAAGGTCGAAGAACGAAGCACAGACTTAGAGTGGGGCTCGAGTTTGTACCACTGGTGGTAAAACACTCTCGCATTGAAGTGCTGGCAGCCTCCTGCTTAAGTACTCCTCCTAGTAATCAGTGGAACAAGTCGCACCTGTCACCCTGCACACCTGAGAGCTCCAGCACAGTCTGAAACAAAACACATGTGGCAAACACAAACACAAACACAACCCAGATCCTGACAGGTAAAGGATTTCTCCTTTAAAACTTCTGAAACACCATACTTCTTGAGTCTTTTTCTAACTGTCCTGTCATGGAGTTTAAACTAAAATTCAACATAGAAGACTCACCAGTCTCTGCTCCACCAATCAGCATTTCTCCCCGGTCTATCATCCTTCAAGGCTCCACTTTAAAAGATCTTCATCCATGGAACCCTGCAGCTGAAAGTTCTGCAGCTGAACTTTGACCTTCCTCCACCCCATCTCCACCATTTGACTCCCAAACTCCTTCCAAATCTCCTCAGGCCTCCACTCCACCACCATGATCGGATCCCAGGGGGGAAAACATCTCTAAATATAACCCTAAGATGTTCATTCAAGCACGTCATTCTCAGCATCTTCCACTGGGGTCCGATCGCCAAAGAAATAAACATTCACTAATAAACTTTTCTAACTGCATCCCTGTCTTCTCTTTGTGAGTCTTTCCAAGTTGAAATGAAATATATCCGTAATCTGCTAAGGCCTGTAGAGTCTAAGTTGGAGCTCCTGAGGTTTTTGGTCATTTCTCTGAACTTTGAGCTAAATCTGCTGGCACATCCACGCCTGGGAAGATTGGCAGCTGTCTGAAACGTTTTGTGTTCATAAATAATCTTCTTCCCTGTAGAATGATGGACTTCAAATAGATTCAAAGTATCCATATAACCCTTCTTTGATTGATGTGTTAACCCAGACCTGTAGGCTCCAGAGCAGAAAACATTGTACAGTTTTGAGCGTTAAATAATGTCATAATTCACATATTCACATAAGTATATATCAGCTGGAAGTCCGGGAGTATAGCAGTGGATCAGAACCTATGCAAGTTTGCTGAATTTCTTGACCATGACTTTTTTCTCACCTTGAACAGGTTTTAGATTCTGCAGGAAGTAGAGCAAAGAGTCTTTGACCATCTTTTCCTGAGAAACTGGGACAATGTGTGAGCTGCTGGTGATTGATGAAGAAGTTTTTCCTAACTTTTCATACTGGGCTGGTATTCTTAGACTGACCCGTCTCAGAGACACACACATCTTGTCTGGATGAGAGTTTTTTTTTCAGGAGGATGTTTCATGTCTTTGCTCAAGATTTCTGAGGATGTATTTGTCTCTGTGACTTTGCACAAAGTCACAAAGTGTGAGAGAAAGTGAGGTTTCACTTTGCCCGAGGTATCTTCTTTGTGTTTGCCTCACTCCTTCACCTTCAGGAGCTCAGCAGCTTTTCATGATTCCCTCCTGATCTCCAGATCCAGTATTCATGGAGGAAAAACTCAACACTGACTTACAAAGTGAAAACAAGCTGAGGGTTTATTAAAGGACAGCCTGGAACTGCGATCTTCAGGTGATAAACGTTCTGCATGAGCAAAGAACATTAATTCACACAGTTTTTAAAAAGAATATTTTTGCTATTCTTACTTATTGTTACTTGTTTAATTTAACAGTTTGAGACACCAGATAATTTACAGTCAGAGCAAAATGTTTCAGTAATTTCAGATCTTTAGAACTAGGGATTTAAAGACCCCTATGGAGAATTTTCAATTCAGTTTATTTATATTGCACCAGTTCACAACACATGTCGTCTCAAGGTACTTTACAAAAAGGTCAGTTTAATCCAGTCATGCAGACATATTCCAAGTCGGGCTCATACATTCCAATTAATCCTATCAAACTGTTCAGTTAGATTCAGTTTATTATTCAAACTGGTTATACGTTTTTTTCTGCCTAAGGAAACCCAGCAGATTGCATCCAGTCAGTGACTTGTAGCATTTACTCTGGACTCAGCATTCACTGCTGAGCATGTAGCAACAGTGGAGAGGAAAACTCCCTTTTAACAAGAAGAAACCTCCAGCAGAACCAGAACCAGGCTCAGTGTGAGCGGCCATCTGCCACGACCGACTGGAGGTTTGAGAGAACAGAGCAGAGACAGAAAAAGAACACAGAAGCACTGATCCAGGAGTACTTTCTGTGGGAAAGAAGAGTAAAACATTAATGGTTATAGCTCCTTTAGAGGCTTCATCTAGGAGAGAAAGACAGCTAAGTTAGTTACAGTAGAAGCTCAGTCAGTAGCCATGTCTAGGAGAGAGAAAGGGTTAAACACTAAAAGACAGGGCCATGTGGATCATCTGTAGAAGGTGAGCATTAAGTTGTTGCCAGCAGCAGCTCAGCTGATGTCCCCTTCCAGGAAGGTGCCACAGCTAAACACAGAGCCAGGCCAGGTGTAGCTTCTAGAAACAGAAAAAAACAATGAGAGACCATAGAGTTAAAAGCTGAAATATCAGCAATTAACACAAAACTGGAAAGTAGTATGAGAATGTAGCAGAGTAAGGAAAAGTGGTCATTATTTTAATTGGTGGATCTTAAATGGCGACTAAGGCTCAATGGGATGAATTGCTGTGGGTTCAATTCCAGCTTCCTCCCCTGCCACACATCAATGTGCTCTTGGACGAGGCACTTAACCTCAACCTGCCAGCCTGTGTAACAGTGTATGAATGTGAGTCTTTGTTAGAGGTGTAATCATACACAAATACATACCGGAAACGAATGCACAGAGCTAGGGTGCATTGGGCAACTTTAGAAAGCAACACCAAAATGAACTCCCAGCTATCACTAAAGACTTATTCTGTTACAGTGACGATGGAGAAAGAATTCTCTCTTCCATTGTCTAAATGTTGACCTTCCTTCCTCACTCATATAATTCTCTACATTTGCCTCTCCCATAATGTCAATCCTGCACTCCCTCCTGATGTCATTCCTTTTGACTTCTGCACTTCCTTTCTTCTTTTTTTCCACTTGTTCCCCTCTATCCTTTTTATGTCTTTCCTTTCTTATTTCTCTCCTTTCTACCTTCTTGGTGACCTAACTTCATTCCTTGCTTTAGTCCCTCTGTCCTTGTGTCCTCCCCTCTTCCTTCCTTCCTTCCTGTGTCTGCTGGTACCAGGTGCAGACCCTGCCTGCTGTACATGTCTGCCATACGTTTATAGTAAATGTTTATATTCGTACTCGTCGTCTTTCGCTTCATCTGGGACCGGGTCGTGGGGGCAGCAGACTCAGTAGAGACACCCAGATGTCCCTCTCCCCAGACACCTCCTTCAGCTCCTCCGGGGGGAGCCCAAGGTGTTCCCAGGCAAGCTGAGAGACATGGTCCCTCCAGTGTGTCCTGGGCCGTCCCCTGGGCCTCCTCCTGGTGGGACGTGACCCAAAGTTCATGGCCATAGGTGAGGGTAGGAACATAGACCGACCGGTAAGTCGAGAGCTTCGCTTTTCTCTCTTCACCACAACGGACTAGCATAGGGTCCCCATTACTGCGACAGCCACACCGATCCATCTGTTGATCTCCTGTTCCATTCTCCCAACAAGACCCCTTCAACTCCTCCACTTAAGGCAGGAACTCCCCTCCAACCTGAAAAGGACAAGCCACCCTTTTCCAGTCGAGAACCATGGCCTCTGACTTGGAGGAGCTGAACTTCATCCTAGCCGCTTCACACTCGGCTACGAACCACCCCAGTGCATGCTGTAGGTCTTGGCTAGAGGGTGCCAGCAGGACCACGTCGTCTGCAAAAAGAAGAGACGAAATCTACTGGTCCCCAATCAAGACCCCCTCCGGCCCTCGGCTGCGCCTAGAAATCCTGTCCATAAAAGTTATGAACAGGACCGGTGACAAAGGGCAGCCCTGCCGGAGTCCAACATGCACCGGGAACAGGTCCGACTTAGTGCCGGCAATGCGGACCAAACTCCTGCTCCGCTTGTACAGAGACCGGATGGCCCCTAGTAAAGGGCCCCCGATTCCATACTCCTGGAGCACAGCCCACAGGGCATCACGAGGGACACAGTTAAATGCCTTCTCCAGGTCCACAAAACACATGTGGACCGGTTGGGCAAACTCCCATGAACCCTCGAGTACCCTGTAGAGGGTATAGAGCTGGTCCAGTGTTCCACGGCCGGGACGAAAACCACACTGCTCCTCCTGAAGCCGAGGTTCGACTATCGGCCGGACTCTCCTCTCCAATACCCTGGCATAGGCCTTACCAGGGAGGCTGAGGAGTGTGATCCCCCTGTAGTTGGAACGCACCCTCCGGTCACCCTTCTTATGAAGGGGGACCACCACCCCAGTCTGCCAATCCAAAGGCACTGTCCCTGTCCGCCACACAATGTTGAAGAGGTGTGTCAACCATGACAACCCCACAACATCCAAAGACTTGAGGTACTCAGGGTGGATCTCATCCAACCCCGAAGGCCTGCCACCGCGGAGCTTTTTAACCACCTCGGTGACTTCAGCCCGGGTGATGAAAGAGTCCAACCTTGAGTCCCCAGCCTCTGTTTCCACCAGGGAATGCGTGATGGCAGGATTGAGGAGATCTTCGAAGTACTCCTTCCAGTGCCCGATAATGTCCCCAGTCGAGGTCAGCAGCCCGCCACCCCCACTGTAAACGGTGTTGGCAAATCACTGCTTCCCCCTCCTGAGGCGCCGGACGGTTTACCAGAATCGCTTCGGGGCCAACCGGTAGTCCTTCTCCTTGGCCTCACCAAAGTCCTCCGAGGTCCGAGTTTTTGCCTCTGCCACCTCCCGAGCCGCAGCACGCTTGGCCCCACGGTACCTGTCAGCCGCCTCAGGAGTCCTACAAGCCAACCACAGCCGATAGGACTCCTTCTTCAGCTTGACAGCGTCCCTTACTGCCGATGTCCACCACCGGGTTCGGGGATTGCCGCCGCGACAGGCACCGCAGACCTTACGGCCGAAGGTACGGGCAGCAGCATCGACAATAGATGCGGAGAACATGGTCCACTCGGACTCTATGTCTCCAACATCTCTCGGAATCTGGTCAAAGCTCTCCCGGAGGTGAGAGTTGAATACATCCCTGGCCAAGGGGTCCGCCCGACGTTCCCAGCAGACCATCACTATGCGCTTGAGCCTGCCAAGTCTGTACGACTTTCTCCTCCTCCAGCGGATCCAACTCACCACCAGGTGGTGATCAGTGGACAGCTCAGCCCCTCTCTTCACCCGAGTGTCCAAAACATACGGCCGAAGGTCTGATGATACAACAACAAAGTCGATCATTGACCTCCTGCCTAGGGTGTCCTGGTGCCAAGTGCACTGATGGACACCCTTACGTTTGAATATGGTGTTCGTTATGGACAATCCGTGACTAGCACAGAAGTCCAATAACAAAACACCACTCGGATTCAGATCGGTGAGGCCATTCCTCCCGATCACGCCTCTCCAGGTGTCACTGTCGTTTCCCACGTGGGCGTTGAAGTCCCCGAGCAGAATAATGGAGTCCCCAGGAGGGGCACTATCCAGCACAGGGACGCCAAGAAGGGGGCTCCGCACTACCACTCGGCCCGTAGGCCGAAATGACAGTCAGAGACCTGTCTCCAACCCGAAGGCGCAGGGATGCGGCCCTCTCATCCACTGGGGTAAACCCCAACACGAGATGGCTGAGCTGGGGGGCGACAAGCAAACCCACCCCAGCCCGCCACCTCTCCCCGTGGGCCACTCCCGAGTAGAAGAGAGTCCAGCCCCTCTCGAGGAGATGGGTTCCAGAGCCCACGCAGGGCGTGGAGGCAAGCCCGACTATTTCTAGTCGATATCTCTCGACTTCCTGCACAAGCTCAGGCTCCTTCCCCCCCAGCGAGGTGACATTCCACATCCCTAGAGCCAGCCTAAGCATCTGGGGATCGGGCCGCCGAGGTCTCTACCTTCGTCCGCCGCCCAATCTTCTTTGCACCGGTCCCTCACGTTTCCCCCTGCAGGTGGTGGGCCCACTGGGGGATGGTCTCGCGAGGAGCAACCCAGCCACCAGGCGCTCCCCGACGAGTCCCGACCCCTGGCCTGGCTCCAGGGTGGGATCCGTACCAGGCGACGTCACGTGCCTCGATTTTGTAGTCGTCATGAGCGGTTCTTGGGGGACAGTCATGAGGGACTGTCCACTGTCTCTACATGCTCATCCAGGAGGAGTGAATGCTGCAAGTCACTGACTGGATGCAATCTGCTGGGTTTCCTTAGATAGAAAAACTTTTTATCCAATTTGAATAAATAACTGAATCTGACTGAACTGTTCAATGGTTACGATTAATTGGAATGTATGAACCTGACGGTTGTGAAGAGCCTTGAGACGACATGTGTTGTGAATTGGCGCTATATAAATAAACTGAATTTAATTTAATTGAATTAATGTTCCTGGGATTTTATGATTCAACTGTCTGTTGAAGAAATGGGATAACATATTGGAATGTAGTTAAAAAAAAAACTAATCAGTTTGCTAAATGTTTGGGCTATTTCTCCTGTGAACCCATGTGAACGTCTGCTCTCAGGAGCATCGTTTTACACAGCTGGAGCCGCAACGGCACCGCGTTCAGTGTGAGCACGGCATAAATCTGGGGTTATGCCGGGCTGTTCTATCGGCTACAATCCCGATAAAATATTACTAAGGTTTGTGGTTAATGTGAAAAATGGGAAAAGGTTTGTTGCGACCATCAAGTTCCATTCTTTTGGTTGCTTCTGGGTTTGGGTGGATCCAGGTTCCAACGCGCTTACAAATAATATCCAGACTGCCAAATATGTTGGGGAATGCTCTCATTTATTGGACAGTTTGTGAGGTTTGACTACTTAATCCATTGGTCTCTTACACAACACAAGATCACCAACAAAAGCTAGGCTTTGGCCAACAGAGCGGTAAAAACCGTAGGACCTTCCCTCACTCAAACATTGTGCCTTCTCCTTCTGCACCTATATAACTTTCACCCCACACCGCCACCAGTGGTAGAATGAAATATAGGTCAGCGTGTAAACCAGCGTGAAAACACCACCCCAAACAAACAAATAATATAAATCAAACTAGAACCCAACACCAAGAACAAAAATGGCTCCTACAAGGTTAAAAGGATATGGATGCTTTTGCAAAGGACTGTATGTCTTTTTTTTAATAATAAAGAAATTTATTAAAATTTTTGGTGCTGCACCTTAACTCGCAGCAGCCATTGTGTTTCACCGCAGACCTGGACTGAAGCTCCTCCACAAACACCCTAAGCTTATCCTATGGCTCGCTGAGAATCTCCAACAGATTATTTTTGTTGACTGAAACCATGCGTTTTACATCGAGTAATGTTGACTTCCTTGCAAGAGAAAACATTGCCTTTACTTTTTTTTGTTACAGACACAAAAGTCCCTGTTATTTAATTTTTTGGTCTGTTTCTGTCATGTATTACATTCTACATTCCTCTGAACCTAGCAGCCAAACATAAATCAAGCTTTTAACATGGAACATGTCAGGTCCTGCTGCTTCAGGCTGGACATGCAGGCAGCAGCGGATCTCCAGCAGTCTGACTGATTCTGGCTCTTGTCCTCTTCAGCTGTGGTTGAAGCTGCAGGAGGGAGGCAGCTAGATTATGGAGAAGCGAGCTGTTTACTCTGTGTTAGCACCCGCCGAGGACTCGTTTTTTTTTAAACCAACAGACTATAAAACAATCTGAGAATGATTTGAAAGCTTTAAGAGAGAGAGAGAGGGTTTCTGGAAAATGAGGCAGCACACAAACTTTGTCTTTCTGCATGATAATAAAACTGTTTATATTTTATTGACATGAAGTATGACTAGATTAGGCGTCAATGCTGCAGTTTACTGCAAATATAATGTGAGAAATATTTAGCCCATCAGTAGGTAACTAAATAATGTCCCTGTCAAAATAAATGAGTTTAATGCAGCTTCTGAGATTAGCTCTTTGCAAATCCTGTTTTTTATTAGTCAGTTCCTGTGCAGATGCTATTAAATATTGGGTTTGATTACTGTGTATTCTGTGTCCCCTGAAATCATGTCAAACTTTCATGAACAGAGATATTAGTGCCAGTGAAATCCAGCAGAAGAGGATCATGCATTAGACAGTATTGCCAGCCGTTAATGGAGTTTGGTGGGAGTCACAGTGTGGCTTTACATAAGCCCGAGTGGTTGACCCAGAGTCATCTCAAAACATTTGGACATGGTCTGAAGAAAGTTTGCTCTACTTCTCACCTTCAGCTGGTAGATGTTTCAAGTCACCCCACAGCATCTTAATCAGCTCAAGATTGGGCTTTGACTAGGCCCAGGACTTTTCATTTTCTAATTCTCATCCACCCCTTGATAGATTTACTTGTTTGTTTGGGTCGGTGTCATGTTGAAGGGCCCAGTTCTGCTTCAGCTTCAATTTTTTACAGATGGTCTCACATTTTCCTCAAACACCCTCTTATCCATGGTGGATTCTATGATTATGAGCTGGCCAGGTCCTGCTAGAACAAAGGACTCCCTAACCATGACATTTCCACCTCCTTGCTTCAGAGTTGGTAAGAGGTTCTTGTCCTAAAGCACTGTTCTTGTTTATGCCAAACATGTCACTTTTCTGATGTCCAAATAATTCATCTGTCCAATAAACATTCCAGACGTTTCCAGATGTCCTGGTCCTCGTCTATGTTCTTTCTGGTAGCTTTAAATTGGACCTTCATGTGTCCCATAGAGAGCAGAGGTTTCCTCCTTGCTCACCTCTCATGAAACTTTGTTCAGTCTCTTTGTGATTCCAGAGGAATCCATTTTCATATTAATAGTTGCAAGAACCTGTGCTGGTGATGACATTTCAGGGTTTTTGGAGGCTTATTTTAGCATCTAGCAGTCTGCTTTCAGGATGAACTTGTTTGCCAGACCTGGGCCTATTGGCAGATGTTTCCAAATAATAATTTCAATTTATACAAAATTGTCCAGATTCTTGTTGATTGGTCTTTTTACTTGCATGACGCATGCTAACCACCTCATAATTTCCCAAGCAAACTGTTATAAAATTCTTCTAAGTGGCGCCTTAAGAAGTGTTATACTTTTTGTCGTTTTAAATTATGACCAATCAGATGCATCAGTGATCGTCTTCAGGTTGTTCTTCCGGCTGAAACCCACTAATTCATCAAAATGACGCAACCGCAATGAATCCTATTGCCTTCATGTTTTAATAGAGCTGCAGCAGAAAACGAGGCACTATCGAGTAATAAGATAAAATGTCATGTCGGTGTTAATTAATGTCAACGTGTTAATGCTAGATGTGATCAAATCTGCAGCAAAGCAAAGCGTCCTGCAGGTTAACATCTGAAGGTTAACTACTGCAGTTTCTCTTCGTGCCTTCAAAATCTGATGTGAAAATTGATTCCAAAATGCCTTTCGACCTTATTACTAATCTCAATATTGCAGATATTTAAAAGAAAAAAGTTTATCTGACACCTTAGTGAGTCAGAAGAAGACATTTATTTAATGTTGCTGCTGGGGCCATTTTCCTGCTGGATCATTGTACAGGGAAATGAAAAGGCAGAACACATCGCTGTGCGTGTTCCCCAGTGATGGATGCAGCATGGATCTCTGGGTAATAACAGCCATGATGGATTGTCACTCAGCCTGCCGAGCAGCGACTTAAACCAGGAAGATAAACATGTGTTTGGAGATGCTGTTGCTGCTTCATTCTGAACACAGAGAACCACCAAACCCCCACATCCAACCCCAACCCGCTGCTCCCTCCACACATGAATTAATGACTGCATTTAAAAAACATACTGATGCCTCAGGAATCGACTCAGGCCAGCAGGAGAGCATTTAGTCTCCTCCTATGTTATTTCCGTGTTGGAGCAGACAAAGATGGATCTTTTCCCAGCCTTCTTTGCTCAATCTCCCTGACTTGTCCTGCAGATTCATTTCTGTGTTGAAGCAGCCAGTTCTGGATCATTACCCCGCTGAAGGACCCAGAGGTGACCCATATTCAGCTCTTTTGTATTTCAGACAGGTTGTGATGCCAAGCTCTCTAACAAGGCTCCCACGGCTTTACGGCAGAGAGGCAAGCCCACAGCATTATCGATCCTCCACCATACATAACAGTGAGCACAAGGTTCTTTTGTACCAATCGTCCATTGTTTCCCAACAGACCCAACTGGAGTGTTTGTTGCTGAAAAGCTCGAGTTTGCTTTCATCTGTTTCATCTTAAAGTCCCAGTAGAGTTTAGGAAACTCCATATGTTCACATTTGTGATGGTAGAACAGAAAAAACTTTTTCCTGACATGCCTCCCAAAGCAATGGTTTGTATGTAGATATGGTTGCCATGGAAACCCCACGCTGACACTATTTGCTGCAGTTCTCCGGCTGTGAACTTTGGGGATGTTTTTAGCTCCCCCTCACTGTGTCTGCTTCAGGACTTGGAGGACTGCTGTTTATTTTGTGGTTTTATGTTTTCCTTGTTTTAAAGTTCAGATTTCTTTTATACTCTTCAGTTAGTGTTTCCTTCTGTTGGAGTTAGTTCCTGTTTTATTTTGGTAGTCTGGGTTTGCTTTTGCAGTGTGTTTCAGTTAATTCCAGTTCCAACTATTTTTTTTCTAGGATTTTCGTGTGTTTAGTCATGCTCTGTTCAGTTGTTTTTTGTGTCTATCAATCTCCATTCAGTAGTTTCTCGTAGTTGTAGCTTATTAAATATCATCACCTCATTAAGCTTTTCACTTCAGTCCCTCCTTCTTTTTCTGTTTGTTCTTTACTGTGTTTCTTTTAGTTGCCATTCCTGCTCATGCTCAAGGCATTCTCCTGTGAGTTTTAGATGTTCGTGTTGCTTTCTTGCACTTCGCCTACAAGGTGTTCTCTGCTCCTTGCTGCATTTGGGTCCTCTTCAGCCAAACCTCTTGGTAGTGTGGGGCAGAGATTAACAAGGGTCCTCACTGCTGATCCAGTTGCTTTACCCTTTCATTTGGTTAGTAATATGGACAATTTTATACCAGGAAGTGTTTTCTTGTAGCCATTTAATGACTTATAAAAATCAACACATATACATATTTCTACCCTGGGGAAATGAAGTCATGGAGAACTGTTTAGCATAATATGGTCCTCTAA
Organism: Girardinichthys multiradiatus; assembly: GCF_021462225.1. Taxonomy (NCBI): domain Eukaryota; kingdom Metazoa; phylum Chordata; class Actinopteri; order Cyprinodontiformes; family Goodeidae; genus Girardinichthys; species Girardinichthys multiradiatus. The sequence continues at coordinate 51,438,236 of NC_061797.1, read as the reverse complement.
GTAACCTAAAGTAAAGAAAAAATCTCCCTTACTAAGATTTTTTATGGAGCTGCGGCACTGATGATTTAAAGAAAATATGATTTCCTAACATGTTTTTTGGGCCACGGTGAATACATTTCCTTAAATTAAAGGCTGTTTTTTCCCAATTTAGTCTGTGTGCAGATATGCTGCTGCAATAAAAAAATAAAGATATTAAAAGGCTTTGGGATTGTAGAAGCTTCAGCAGAGATGTCAATATATGTAAAAAGGTGTTGTACATATTAGACATTGTTTTGTCAGAAATCCATTGCAGGTTGAGAGAGGAGGCCTGTTCATTTTAATACTGAGGACAAAGTATTAGAAATAAAAGTGTTTCTGTGCAGAGATCTTGGTGCGGACTATTTACTGGAGAGGCAGCAGTGGAAACCCTCAGTCCATTTATCTCGGTGCAGCTGGAAGCGCTGCAGCATGCGGATTCTGCAGGGTGGCAGGTGCATCAGGATGTTTCAGGACTTTCCTCTGGGAACAAGCGATCCGACCGCACTTTGTCTCTGCTGCCCTGTTTTTAGCAGCTGAGTGTCTGGAGATGCTGCTGTGATTTATTCAAGTTCTTCTGCTGCTGCTGCTGCTGCTGCAGAGGTGAGGGTCGGCTGTGACGGCAGGATGAATGAACGGCTGTCACACCTGCTCTCTCTCATGTTAAATGTTTATTTCAGGTTGCAGCAGAACAAACTCAAGCTCCTGTTTTTATTTATGGCGCTGACAGCTGAGTGCTGCTTTACATCCGTGTAAACCTGGAAACAGTTGAGGTGTCAGCTGGAGCTCTCTGTGATTGAACAAGATGGTAGCAGTCTAGATTTAAGTTTGCTTCTTTAGTTTAAAGTTTTTGGAAAAATCTGCTTGTTTCAACAGTTTTACTGTTTTCAAATGTGTAACAAGTGCACAACTGCAAAATTCTGCACATTGTTCTGCACGTTGTAAACCCTAACCTTCTCTAAAAAACAAAATGGCAGCAGGACTTAGGTGAGCAAAACTGCATCTGAATGAAAAACAATTCTGGGACATTGCCCCTTGAGACCAAAGTAGATGTTTGACTGTAATGCACAGCGCCATGTTTGGAGAATGCCACACATGGCATATCAGCACAAACACAGACCATGAAGCACGGAGGTGGAGGGGTGATGGTTTAGGTTTGTTTTCATTTTCCTTTTTTATGCATTTTGTCTTGAACATTTTAAATGCTACAAAGCAACTTTACAGGTTTGTTAATGTAGCAATGGTACCAACTTGAAGAAGCACCTGAATATTGTTTGCAGGCTGTAAATTCTGTTCCAGGTTTTCTATTTGCTGATTGATGACAGCAGGTTGGACATTGTTGACGTTCCCTTCTTTCGTTAGTGGTGGACAGAGTTATTCTATCTTTGATGGAGGGATTGTTCCCAGAACCAAACACAAAAATACATTTTATCCAGTTTTTCATGTTAGACTGGGAGAACACCAGCTCTGCAGTTTAATCAGTCAGGGAGAAGCTGTTTGTTAAATATTTCAGACTCTGTGCCCTAAATCTCATTTTAATTAATTCCCTCATATTTCTCCACGTCTGTGATTCCTACTCTCTCTGTTTCTCTCAGTCACATCTCTCAGACGTTCCTCCGTTTCCAGACCAGCTCCCTCTGTGCTGTTTATTTTGGTCGCCTTGTGGCAAGGATTCGCATAAATGGATTAACTTATCATCTACCTGTTTAGAGCTCTTAAACTCAGCCTGACGGCCCCCCTGAACATCATGCAGATGGATGCCAGAGAGGCTCCATTCAGCACTCGTTGAATTCATTTCCCCAGTTTGTGACTCGGAGGGGTTTTGACGTTTAATGCCAGAAGAGCTGCAAGGCTGATGAGACGGGGAGAGACAAAAAATCAAGCACAAATGCAAATTTGCAGTCGAATTAGGAAGTGGGTGTAGCAGCTGCTATTAAAACGGCCTTTAAGCTCATGGTTCAGTTTTTAAGCAAAATTACAGATCAAATTATATTTAAGAACTTCATTGTTTTTCCTCAAAAGTTACATGGAGAATAAACTAGACCAAAAAGACAATTCTTTTCCTGTATCGGCGAGTGGCTAATATAGCTTTTACAAGAGTTTTGTGTTTTCTCTTTACTGAAGCTGAGGGAGAAGAACTTTTCTTGACCCGAAGGTAACGGGTCTGCGTGAATGGCCGTGAACTATCAAAATTGTCTCTGACAGTAAGAGAACATAGGTCAGTGTAGAACCCCTGAGAGGTATCACTGAGTTTAGGTTGGGTTTTGTAGGTAAGTCCTGAGCAGTCAATATCTTCCCCGCAGCAGGCAGCAATCAGGATGATTTCAGGTTGGAGAATCGAGACAAATCCTCATTGATGAGTCAAGCAACGAACTACTGCGAGCAGGAACTCTTTAAGAGAAGATTTCTGCAATATAAAACAAATGCAGACCTACAGTCTGCTGAATATATTTACACATTAAAACATTACAGTAGATACAGTGCAGATCATGTTTACTGATGTGTAAAAACTTTAAAATAAACTTTTCTTTTATTGCAGCAGCACATTCTCACACTGCAAAAATGAGAAAACCCCAACCTTTGATTTGAGATTAGATTTCTTTAGCAGTGAAAAACATCTCATGTAAACTAAAAAATCATCTTTAAAAAATCACTGGATCATTATTGGCAAACCTAAAAATCATTATTAAATAGTTTGAAACTGGAGCATTTATTATTCACATTTTTTTTTATTTTTAAGTTGATGATATTGTGCATAAACCTTTAATTAGTAATCTCTCTAATTTCTGTCAGCCACTCTTCAAAATGAGAAACACAAGAGAGCATACTATTCCAGTGAGCCAGATATGTAATTCTTCTTCCTTTCAACAAGAAAACAGCTCCAGGTCTAAGCGTACATCTACGTATCGCTACAGTCACAGCAATTATAGAAACGTTTCAAACAACTGGAGGACACATGTTCATTACGCCACCACAAAGTATGACAAGAACAAACATTTCTTTCAGGGCAGAAGAAAATAAATGCTTGCTTGTAAAGTGGATGATTTGTGATGCTGTTTACTGGTTTCTCTTTCAAAGGCCCTGGAAACCTTGTTACAGTGATAGGCATCATGACCTAGCAGGGCATTTTTTATTAAAATGGGTCATCATTGGGTCTTTCAGCCGGGTAATGATCCAGCAGATGTGGCCAAATTAACAAATTAACATTCTCCCTATATTAATTTTCTTCCATGGCTGTCCCAATTCTCAGACCTAAATCCTGAAGAAATCATTTTGACTGAGGAGAATAAAAGAGACGATCAGAGAAGAACCAGGACTGTGGACCATCTAATAACAACACAACCACACTCCCTACTGCAGCAGGAGAGTAAATGCAGACCTGGAAGCATCAGAGACGCAGCAGCTTGAACACCAACCCTCTCTCTGTTCCCAGCAGATGTCACTGTTACATAATCTGTCCCTGATGTAACTCCTCACACTAACAGCCGGAGCTCTGACAGACAAAGAAACAGCCAAACAACAACACCTGAAAACATCATGGCACAGTTTGTGCAGAAGAAATGTTTGGACTGTTTCCACACTGTGCGACTGTGTGTCTGCTTTCTCACACAAGGGACAGAAAATTCAGCAGATTCAACATTATATCAGTTAAATCAACACTTGTGAGAATTCCCCCTCTTTGTGTGATGCTTCATGTGGTGGATTATATGATAGCTGTGGCCTGTCAGAGAGCATGAGTTTCTGCAGGCAGCTACGTGCATGACTAAATGTCACTTTCAGTTTGCTGAGTCAAACAGGCATTTAATCGCACCGTCAAGGTTTGCAATGCATCTGCATGCGAAATTAGTTTGATTATGTGCAAAAAAATGTCTTAAAAACAGTACTGTGCACCAGCTGAGTGGAACGACACAAGCAGTAACAGGTTTTATGAAAATGTTCAAGGAGAAACAGAACGGATACAACACACAGCTCTGTCACAGAGATGTTTACCCCTGAGGCCTCCAAACTCTAAGTCATGCTTTGTTCCTGCACTTTTCTTTCTAAAAATACCTTATTTTAGTTCAGAACTCCCTCTGTCCTGGGTGTTACATCCATTTACTTCCTGTGCTGTTATCTGATATGACCTTGATGTTTAGATGATCTTCATGTCAGCAGGTATGTCAGATGCACAGTGCTTCTGGAGGCGCCCTCTTATTCTTGTTAGGTTGCAGGGAGGCTAGTGCCTAATTGTAGCAGTCACTGGGAAGGAGGTGGGGTACACCCTGGACAGAACACAGTCCATCAAAGGGCAACGCAGAATCGACATCCTGGCACGGGAATTTAGACTAACCAACAATCAGCATCAACATCAGCAACAAACAGTCATGTTAGTCTGTGGGAAGAAGCCGGAGTACCTGGAGGGAACGCACACTGTCACAGAGAGAACATGTAAACACCATCTTCTTCTAAGGCAACAGCGTGACTCACTGCACCATGATTTGAAATGTCGAAGAAACGTACTAGTTTTAGTGTGGAAACCTAAATAATTGTAGAAGCTGATAAAGACCAGTGGACATGTATCTCAGGAAGGTTGTGTGAGGACAAACACCAGCGTTACAAAGCTTTTAAACCAAACCTTCAACCCGTTTTAGTGCAGCAAGCAGACAGAGCTCAGTGTTTCAGAATCAGAATCAGCTTTATTGCCAAGTTCGTGCATACAAACAAGGAATTTGACTCCGGTACTCTTTACTCTTTTGTTCTGTTTTTGCATTACAGAATAAACATATTTACAATATACAATATACACATATATAATAAAAAAGGTGCATTTGCAACATCTGTATGCTGTTGTTTTGTACTTTATTAAATGTTCATCAGAGAAACATCCTGGGGGAAGAAACTGTCTCTGTGGCGGCTGGTTTTAGTGAACAGTGCTCTGTAGCGCCACCTGAAGGTAAAACTCTGAACAGTTTATGTGCAGGGTGTGTGGGGTCTGCAGAGATTTTAGCAGCTCTTTTCCTGACCCTTGACCTGTATAAGTCCTGGATGGAGGGAAGGTCAGCTCTGATTATTCTCTCTGCAGTCCTGATTATTCGTTGCAGTCTGGACCTGTCCTGTTTGGTGGATGATCCAAACCACACTGAGATGGATGAAGACAGGACAGATTGAATGATGGCAGTGTAGAAGATGACCAGCAGCTCCTGTGGAAGGTTGAGGTTCTTGAGTTGCCTCAGGAAATACAGTCTCTGCTGGGCCTTCTTTCGAACAGTGTCTATGTGTGAAGACCATCTCAGGTCCTCAGAGATGGTGGTTCCTAAGAACCTGAAGTGGTCCACGGCCGATACAGTGTTGTTGAGGATGATGAGGGGGGTGTATGGGGGTGGTGTTCTCCGAAAGTCCACCACCATTTCCACAGTCTTGAGTGGGTTCAGTTCCAGGTAGTTCTGACCGCACCAGTGTACCAGCCGATCCACCTGCTGTCTGTATGCAGACTCATCACCGTCCTGGATCAGTCCAATGACAGTGGTGTCGTCTGCAAACTTAAGGAGTTTCACGGACGAGTCCGATGGGGTGCAGTCATTTGTGTACAGAGAGAAGAGGAGTGGGGATAGAACACACCCCTGGGGGGCACCAGTACTTATTGATCTGGATCGGGAGAAGATGCTCCCCAGTCTCACCTGCTGCTGTCGGTCCGTCAGGAAGCTGTTGATCCACTGACAGGTGGAGGCTGGGATGTTAAGCTGGGTGAGCTTCTGGTGGAGGATGTCTGGGATGATGGTGTTGAAGGCCGAGCTGAAGTCTATAAACAGGATCCTGGCGTACGTCCCTGGATGGTCGAGGTGTTGCAGGATGAAGTGTAGACCTAAGTTAACAGCATCATCTGCTGACCTGTTTGCTCGATAAGCAAACTGCAAGGGGTCCAGCAGGGGGCCTGTGATGTCTTTCAGGTGCTTCAACACCAGCCGCTCAAAGGATTTCATGACCACAGACGTCAGGACTACAGGCCTGTAGTCATTTAATCCTAGGATGGTGGGTTTCTTGGGAACCGGGATGATGGTGGATCGTTTGAGGCAGGAGGGGACCTCACATTTCTCCAGTGACTTGTTGAAGATCCTTGTGAAGATCGGAGCGAGTAGATTTGTACAGGCCTTCAGACATGATGGGGAGACGTTATCAGGTCCTCCAGCTTTCTTTGTTTTCATGCGCTGAAAGAGCTGTTTACATCTTCCTCGGAGATCTTTAGTGCAGGTAGAGGATCTGATGGTGGGGGGTTGGTAGCTTTATGGGAGGAATTTGTTCCTGAATGGGATGTAGAGGAGATGATTTGAGGTGTGAATGGTTTCTTGTCATGTCTGCAGTAGAAGCCATTCAGACGGTTGGCCAGGAGACGACTCTGTTCAGGATGGGTGGAGGGGCTCCTGTAGGCAGTCAGGTTTCTCAGACCAGTCCATACAGCTGAAGTGTCACCAGTAGAAAGGATGTTCTTCAGCTTCTCACTGTAGCTTCTCTTGGCTGCTTTGATCTCCTTTGTTAGTCTGTTCCTGGCCTGCCTGTACCGCGCCCAATCTCCACTGCTGTGAACTTCTTCCTTTTCCCTGCGCAGATTCCTGAGGTGTGGAGTAAACCATGGCTTGTTATTCCCAAAGGTGCAGAAGGTCTTGGTCTGCACACACATGTCCTCACAGAAACTGATGTATGATGTCACCACATCAGTTAGTTGGTTTAAGTCAGTGGCTGAAGTTTCAAAAACAGTCCAGTCTGTGCATTCAAAGCAGGCCTGTAGCATCTGCTTTGATTCCTCAGTCCACTTCTTAACAGTGTGAACCTTGGGTTTGGAAGCTCTTAGTCTCTGTCTGTAGGTTGGGATGAGATGGATTAGATAATGATCTGAAAAACCCAGAGCAGCCCTGGTAACAGCATGATATGAGTCCTTTAAAGCTGTGTAACAATGGTCCAGTGTGTTTTTATCTCTGGTGGGACACTTAATATGCTGTCTGTATTTGGGGAGTTCATTGGAGAGGTTTGTTCTTTTAAAATCTTCTAGTATTATGATGAAAGAGTTCGTGTATTTTTTCTCCATGTCTGTAATCAGCTCAGCAAGATGTTTATCAGCAGCAGAAGTGCAGCCATGAGGTGGAAAATATGAGCTGATTATTATAAACGAGGAAAACTCTCACAGTGAATAAAACGGTTTACAGATTATGGAAAATGACTCCAGATCAGGCTATATGTTTTTCCAGCACTTTTACGTCTCTGCACCAACCTTCATTTATATAAAAGCAGATTCCACCTCCTCGCCTCTTCCCCGATAGCTCCGCGCTGCGATCCGCTCTGAGCAGCTGGAAGTCCGGCATCAGCAGGGCGCGGTCCGGGATGTTTCCACTCAGCCATGTCTCGGTGAAGCAGAGAACCGCTGATCCGCGGAGGTCTGAGTTTTTACCGGTGAGAAGAAGCAGCTCGTCCATCTTATTGTTGAGAGAGCGGACATTTGCAGGTGGATTGAAGGCAGTGGTGTGCGAAGTCCTCTTTTATGGAAGCAAATCGTTACCATATTTCAAATGAAAAAGCATTTCCAGAAATGCTTTTTCATTTTAAGAATGTGGCTGCATTGTTTGACTCATAAATGAAATTAGTAATCAATCATCCTATTTGCATTTTCTTCTTCATGACTTCACATTTTATGCCATAATTAAAAAGAAAACAAAGCAGACATTGCTTTTTCGTTTTCGTGATCTGCCCGCAAAGTCCTGCCCAGAACTCGAAAACGAAAAAGCATTCCGAGCTGCGGGCGCAAAAGAGTGACGTCAGCAGCTGCTCTTCCTCAGCTCCCTGCTGACCGAGCTACCCATCTTGTTCGCTAGGGGGCGCTGTGCACGTCTGCATTGCATTACATTGCAAACATGCCGAGAAATTGATTGAATTGCAGCAGGACCGAGCTCAATTTGTGGCAGTGGCAGGAAGAACTGGTAGTTCTGGTGGCAGGAAGAACTGGTAGTTCTGGTGGCAGGAAGAACTGGTAGTTCCGCCACAGCCTGTCACCGGCGCTGCCACAGCCTGCCGCAGGGTGGCAGGGGATTCCGCGAGGATGCCAGAAGGTGCCAGACCGGCCGTAAAAGCTTGCCAATGCGGTTGCCGCTGTTTTTGTGGAAGCTGATGCTGATTATCGGCAAATGGGATTATTGTTGTAGCCTGTTACCTTTAAATAATGATGTCATTATTGATTATTATTTAATAAACAGCTTTAGACCCATAACATAAGGTGATTGTATTTACTTGACATGGAAAATAAATAGCACTATGTGTATGTATGAAGTGTTGAAAGGATGACGATTTATTGCACAAACAGCCGGTTTATTATAGAGCACGAGCGGCTATTCTGAATCGTCACTCACAGAAAAATATAAATAAATGCTTAAAAACACGCTGGATGTCTCAGGCCATAAGGCTGCCACCGGAACTACCAGTTCTTCCTGCCACTGCCACAAATTGAGCTCGACCCCGCTGCAATTCAACCAATTTCTCGGCACGTTTGCAATGTAATGCAATGCAGACGTGCACAGCGCCCCCTAGCGAACAAGATGGGTAGCTCGGTCAGCAGGGAGCTGAGGAAGAGTGGCTGCTGACGTCACTCTTCTGCGCCCGCAGCTCGGAATGCTTTTTCGTTTTCGAGTTCTGGGCAGTACTTTACGGGCAGATCACGAAAACGAAAAAGCAATGTCTGCTTTATTTTCTTTTTGATTATGGAATAAAATGTGCAGTCATGAAGAAGAAAATGCAAATGCAAATAGGATGATTGATTACTAATTTTATTTATGAGTCAAATAACGCGGCCGCATTCTTAAAATGAAAAAGTATTTCTGGAAATGCTTTTTCCTTTGAAATATGGTAACGATTTGCTTCCATACTCTTTGGCGGAGCTTTACCAGCACGCTTTCCCCTCCGACGCTTTCGGCGCTGGATCCCGTATAGAGCCGCAGCTCCTCTTGCCAGGAGCTCAGTGAACCTCGGATCAATGAAAGATGGTGAAAAAATCCCAAGAAAGGACTCTCTGATGTTGAGAAGTTCCTCTCTACTGAAACTAGATTCAACAATAATGTTCAGTGTTTTCCTTTGGATGTTAAGATGTATTGTTTTTATTTAAAGACACTGAATAGAGAGAGGGCTTCATCGTGACGCAGTGGTAGTACCCTTGGTAGTGATGGCCAAATGAAGCCTCATGAAGCAATGAAGATTTCCAACACATTGCTTTGCCTGAAGGTTCGTTACTTGATGCTTCATTCATTTCTCATTAGTGACATCTGCTGCTGCACAGACACTGTGACAGCCTTCATACTTCAAATATCAGAACATGTTTGCAGTATTGACACAATAACGTTTTTTTTAAAACCCATGTGTCATTTCTTTATAGTTCTTAAATTGAATTATACCCAAAATAATTCTGCTAATATGCTGACATCTAGTTTTCTTTTATGTGATATGATTTTTATGTGGACTGATTTGACAATGAAGATGCACTGCATGCTTTGTGTGTGTGACTTCCTTTCCTGGGGCTTCTGCTTCAGATCCTTGATAGTTAGCTGCACATTGAATTTCACTCCTTCAATAGCATTCAGTCTGTTTCTCCTGGTGAGACTGAAATGTCCTTGCCGATCAAACAACTTAATGTGAAATTGCTGGTTGATGGGTATGGTGTTAATTATTTTTATTCAAGAACAAGACATTTTTCACAGTAGTTGAAAGCGGTTTCTTCGTCGGCTGATGAACCCCCCCAGGCTGGAAAACAGTCTCTTGCAAGGCACTGAGGATGCTGGTGAACATAGGGACCTCTGTGCCATGCAGTACAAGCAGGGATGCACATGTTTTCGTGTATGCCAGGACGCCAGGGGGTCTTCATTTCTCTTCAAGTTAACCTCTACCAGGCATCGCTCCACCTCTACTATGGCATCTGCTGTGGCATTGGAGCTTTGTCTCTTCTGGTCCACTGTTTCATCTAGCAGACACCACAGTTCATCTATAACTAGCAAAAAAACCATTAAGTATAATCATACAACACCAACAGCCGAAATACAGCAGTACTAATATGCCAAGTTCAAAGAATTTACAGAATAAATAAAAACTCACCAGAGTTGCTGGTGCCTTCTCCTGCATCTGATGGATGTGGAAGCCAAGATTTTTTAACTTGGAGTCAAGTAATGTGGCCATTGTCATCATGTTTAGGGATTCTAGACTTGTCCCATGTTCTCTGACACGCCTTACAAGGTTGTCTGAGGGAAGTTTAGCAACACTCGTGATATTTGCTGATTTTGCAAGTACTACATGGTGCAGCATGTTCATTAGGGGTATAACCATTGAGGTTGGGACCCTTCTATCTTCAGAGAGCTCTAATGTTGCCTGGTAGAAAGGGAATAATACAGGTAAGGACTCCTGATACTCCTGACAAGATAGTGAGGTTATATCAGTTTTAAGAGTTGTGAGGGCTGCTGCCACGGGATTTTTTTTGTTGAAAAAGACGTTCCAACATAAGACAAGTGCTTTTCCAACGTGTGTCAACACGTTCAGTGAAAAGCTTTTGTGACTGTCTTCCCATCTGTATCTGTATTACTTCTGGCTTTTCTTTACCTGTGGTGCCTGAGTGAAAATATGCTACAATTCGTTTGGCCTTTGTACGAATGTCACACAGAGCAGGGAATTATTCTTTTTAAAAACAAATTCAGTGCATGAGCAATGCACACAGAGTGTCTGATCCTGAAGGCCTCAGCACATACAGTCATGTTTGATGCAGCATCAGTGACTTGGCAATTAACCTTATTAGTTATGCCCCACTCCTCCATGTTTGTATGAACTACCCTTGCCAGATTTTCTGATGTGTGACTCTGAGGGAAATGCTCAACTCCAAGCAGCACAGAGCCCAGTTTGTCATCTGCATCAATGAAGTGGCATCTTATTGCCAGGTATGCCTCTGTATTTATTGATGTCCACATATCTGCTGTGAGGTTCACAGCAGACACCTTCTGTATCTCCTCTTTGGCCGTTTTTTCATATTTTTCCTCCACTTTAATGCCTTGAAGGAAAGGAAATTAATTCAAATTCCTGCAATAATTAGTTATCACTACATTTGATCTTGTTGTGTACACATATAAACCTTTCTAGTAGGGAGAACATAGGTGGGATCCAGCAAAAAAAGGAGTTCCCTGAATCCCTCGTCTTCCACAACAGTAAAGGGCTGTGCATGCTTTACAATAAGATTGACCACAGCACCATCCAACACCTGCTTTCTGGAACCTGAATGATGCTTGGAAATGCAGCACAAGTGTTTGAAGTGTGTGATTTTTCTTTTTCATGTATGGCTCTGAAATACCTAAGCATTGATGAAGTATTATTGTTTTATACCAGCTCACTGGCACACAACAAACACTTCACCTGAAATACAAAGATGAAAGTTAATTGATACATAATTATTGGTAATGATGCAAAGGCAATCAAGTAATGTGCTGCAAACACACACACTTTTCCTTTTTTTTTGTTGACTCCATTCTTCTCAGATGCTCCTATCTATACTGACACGCGACCAAACTATTACAACAACCAACGAAGCAACAAATGTCATCGCGCTTTTATTTTGAAATCAAACACGCAAAATGAAGCAGTGACGTCTCTACGGAAATGCGAGACATTGTCATCGTTTACGTGGTTTTCCACAAGACGACACAATCATCGAAGCGGGGCTTCATCTAACTCGCCCCTTTTTTACTCTGTACACGCCTCAAAGCTTGGCTTCAAATGTCCCATCCTGCCCCTTGGAGTGATAAGGTCCTGGGTTCGAATCCCAGCTTTTGGTCTTTCTGCCTGGAGCTTGCATGTTTTTCCCGTGCATGCGTGGTTTCTCTTTGGGTACTCCGGCTTCCTCTCACAGGCCAAAAACATTTGTCTCTTAAGCACCCTTAAGTTTGAGGTGTGTGCTAATGGTTGTTTGTCCTGTGTGTCTCTGTGTTGTCCTGTAAAGGACTGGCGACCTGTCCAGGGTGACCCCCTTCTTCCGCCCATTGACTCCCTGTGACCCTGCATGGATAAGTGAATATGGACGGATGGATGGAAAGTCCATGTGTCGTGATGATTTAATTAAAAACAGGCTCTTGCCTAAACCAACACCATCAGGACTGGGAACTTCAGTAACACTGAATGTTGTCCTAATGGGATTAAACCCAGGATATGTTGCGTGTAAAGCAGATGTGGTGACCTCTACATTGTAGAACCGACCAATCAGTTCAGAACCAGAATTTAACCATTGTGTCAGTCTCCTGTTTTGTCTCCGGCAACACTCAGAGAAGCTAAACTCTGCCTTCTTTAACTGTCACTGTGTTGGTCTTCATCTCCTCGTGTCGGCTCAGCTTCATCCATCAGGTCCATATGGAGGGGCCTGAAGGCGGGAAGAGGGGCGGGGACCAGAGGGGGCACAGAAAACTGAGCAACATGTTTCCCTCCTCAGCTCAACGAGAGCACAGAAATCTCAGACAATCAGTTTCATTCATTTAATAGGACTGGGACTGAGGGATTTCTCTGTGTGCGCATGTTTGTGTGTCTAACGGGTTCAGTTGGAGCCTCAATAAAAATTTTTTAAAATCAAGAATTAGGAGTTGGACTGTATTGTGCATCTTCTCTGATCCACACAGGGTCACGTTCCTCTAAATCTTTGAAAAAGTGGTGCTGAAGGTTCTGGAAAGTCCTAACCTAACAGAACAAAGGCCCATTTCCTCCTGTGATTGGATGCAGCGGTTTGGTTCTCTTATATTCACATAAAACTGTCTGACAGTATTAACTGGACAGTTTGTTGCTATAGTGTGTCACATTGGTGCTGAATGGGACTGGATGTTTTTATCTGTGTGTTGTTATGCTGCTATAGGTTTAGGCTGCTGGAGGACATAATGACCACTTTCACCCTCTTCACTACATTCTCATACTACTCTCTAATTTTGCATTATTTGCTGTTATTTCAGCTTTTAACTTTGTTCTCTCTTTTCTCTTCCTAGAAGCTACACCTGGTCTGACTCTGTGTCTACCTGTGACACCTTTCTGGAGAGGGGCATCGTCCGAGCTTCTGCTGGCAACAACTTAATGCTCACCTTCTACAGATGATCCACATGGTCCTGTCTTTCAGTGTTTAACCCTTTCTCTCTCCTAGACATGGCTACTGACTGAGCTTCTACTGTGACTAACTCTATGTGCTCTCTTTCAGACTCTAACCTTGAAAACTGGCTCAGAGTTTATCTGTTCTTTCTTTCTAGGTGAAACGACTAAAGGAGCTACATCCATTAACATTTACTTTTCCTTCCCATAGAAAGTACTCCTGGATCAGTGCTTCTTTGTTCTCTTTGTGTCTCTGCTCTGTTCTCTCAAACCTCCAGTCGGTCGTGGCAGATGGCCGCTCACACTGAGCCTGGTTCTGGTTCTGCTGGAGGTTTCTTCCTGTTAAAAGGGAGTTTTTCCTCTCCACTGTCGCTACATGCATGCTCAGTATGAGGGATTGCTGCAAAGTCAACACCAGTGACTGTCCACTGTCTCTACATGCTCATCCAGGAGGAGTGAATGCTGCAAGTCACTGACTGGATGCAATCTGCTGGGTTTCCTTAGATAGAAAAACTTTTTATCCAATTTGAATAAATAACTGAATCTGACTGAACTGTTCAATGGTTACGATTAATAGGAATGTATGAACCTGACTGTTGTGAAGAACCTTGAGACGACATGTGTTGTGAATTGGCGCTATATAAATAAACTGAATTGAATTGAATCTTTCTGACATCTACATATTCAGCAGTAGACAGAATTTCTGACACAATGAACCCAAACTCTGGTGAGGGATCCAAGAACTTTCAGCTTCCTCTGCAAAACAAGCCCAAATCATCATCCTTCTGCCACCGTCCCTGACGGTTGGTTTATTTCTTTTACACGATCTTTCAACATTCCATCTGAAGCATACAGAGTCTAAGATTGAGCTCATGGGTTTTGTTTTGTTATTTTTCTGAGCATTTTACGCTCTGACATTGGAGTGACTTTGCTAAGATGTCCATTCCTGGGGGGACTGGCAGCTGTCTCAAATGTTTTCCACTTGTGAGTTATCCTTTCCTCTGTAGAACACTGGATATCAAATCATTTGGATGTGGTTTTATAAGACTTCCTGGATTGATGGGAAGCAACAGTTGCTTCTCTGAGGCCATTGCTGAAATATTTCCCTCTTCATCTTTTGGCATTGTGCTAACTCTGAAATGCTTTTTCCAGAACATCAAACTGGTACAACTCTTTATTCTATAGAGGTGTGCACTCTGGTGATGATCACTTTATCTAGTGTAAACTGTTGCACAGAGCTTCAGTTCTTCCTTTAACTTATCTTCCAGCATCCTGATATTTAAACAAATTGCAACAATTTAAAGCAAAATGCATCCTGAAGCTGATAGAAGTTTTTGTGCAGTCACTTGATAGTGTTGGGTTTTCCAGAAGATGCTTGATATAGTGGAGGACATTAGCACACAATGTCAACAAGTCCGTCTAAGGTTTATTATTGCTCACACTTAGCAGACAGAAGAGGAAGACTTTCTTTTATAACCCACACATCCACCTGTAGTCTGAAGAACACAGATGAAAGTAAACTGAGAGGCCTTTCCAGCAGCAAGCGTCGGCTGTTTTGTTGGTTGGGGGGGCTTCCCCGGCTCGCAGACCCGCTGCAGCTTCAGTTACTGCAGCAGAGAGTCGGTTGTGTTTGGCTGCTGGTGATAAGCTGCGGCTCTTTCATCTGTCGCTGTGCTGAGGTGGCAGCGAACGTTACTGCGGTCAGACAGGAAGCTACCAGCAGCTCCCTGTGTGTTTGTGACTGCATTGCTCTGTCTACATGTAAAAAGAAAAGCAGATATGCTTCATTAACTTTGTGATCAGAAGGAAGGAGTTGGAGTTTAATGACTTTTAAAGGATAATTTCAACATATTGGGGTTCTCTGTCTGCTGTGTTTTGTATCATTGGATAAGAGAAATAATAAAAATGATCATAGCACCGTCTCACCTTATTACAACATCATGCACAAACAAGGAATTTTAATTTTATCCATTAAACCTGCACAAAAATAGCTTTCTCAAGTGAAGTTACAGAAAGTTTTTATATCTTTGTTTGTATATCTTTTGTAATTAAATAAAAAAAGGTTGTCCTTAAATTATAGAAGATATTTAAACATTCAGTTTCATATAAAGCCTCTGCAATCCTGCGCTGTTCAGAGGTGACCTTGCAATCTGCTACTGACTGCTAAGGTTCATGCTGCTGCTTTTGATGCTCAGCTCCATTTTCTGGCCAAGAGTTGATTTTTTTCTAAAATGTTACTGTGACCCATCAGAACCCTATTAACAGTCCACAGCCCTGAAGTGACCCGGTTGCACAGCCGACGATGCTTAGATGGGGTGGGGGTCGTTTTTTGCCTCAGGTGGAGGAGATTAAGGATGTTGGTTGTTAGGTTAGCGATGAAGGGATGGAGCAGTGGATGGGAAGGTGGAATAGGACTTTCTCTGCTCTGGTCCATGGAGAAAGAAATGAGCCAAAAAGCAAAGCTCCTGATTTGCAGTCCCTCCCTCACATTTGTTCATGATTTGTGGATCATGACCAAATAAATGAGATTCTGTACACAACTGTGTGGAGGGAGACTTGAATCAGGGTTGCTGCTCCTCCACATCAAAAGGAGTTGAGGTGGTTGTAACATCACACCTCCTGTGTGCCTCCTTATGGAGGTTTTCCAGCCATGTCTCACTGGTAGGAGATCCCAGAAAAGAACCAGAGTTCACAAGAAGAACCGTTTATCCCCCTGTCCTGACCTTGAGATCCCACAGAGTATACTGACAGTGTCGCTTGAAAGAAGGATGTCTTGGTTCCCTTTGCAGAACTGTTAACTCTGTGACCCAATTCCAGATAAGCATGACACAATGGACAGACGGACCAGTGGACTGTAGACAAAAAGGAGGATTTTAAGTTATCCTCTACGATCTGGTTTTCAAAGAGAAGTTCAGAGTGATTTGAATCATGTTTTGGAAATTGCTACCAATGCCCTATCATAAGTAGTGAGTGTTCAGCAGTTAATGCAGGTGTACCCCAAGACTCAGTTCTTGGTCCACTTATTTTCATTTGTTATAGACATAATTTGCTAAGTCCTGGTTCAGCTGCATTGTGGCACAGCTGGTAGCACTGTTGCCTTGCAAGAAGATCCTGGCCAGGGATCTTTCTGCATGGAGTTTGCATGTTCTCCCCATGCATGGGTGGATTCTCTCTGGATACCCTGGCTTTCTCCCACAGTCCAAAAACATGACTGTTAGGTCAGCTGGTCTCTCTAAAATGTCCGTAGGTATGAGAGTGTGTTTGTATGGGTGCTTGTCCTGTGTGTCTCTGTGTTGTCCTTTGATGGACTGGCGACGAGGTCCAGGATGGACACCGCCTCTCCTAATGACCACTGGAGATAGGCACTTAGATCTACTGGTTGAGTAACTGGCGGAGTATCCCATAGGAGCTGTTAGTAGGTTTTATGTAGACCTTCTCCAGGACAACCAGCGTCTTCTGTACAAGGAGCCCACATGTGGAACCCCTAACCTGTAGAAAAACCCAACTGAAACATTTTCTTAGGTCATGAGTGATTGCCACCATTGTTTTGTGTTCGTTCCTGTTTTTTACTTTGTGTTGGGTCATAATCAGTTTTTACTCTTTTATGCATTTTAAACTTGAACCTCATGTTTTGTCATGGAACCAAAACTTGGGATATGCAAGACAAATGAGTTGATGTTTTAAATATGTAAGTGTCTGATCACTATAAAAATAGGGTGATAAATAAGAAGCATGTTGGACCGATCTAAGAAAGCAAACAGTGAAGCTAACCCGTATGTCCTCAGGAAGCAGCAGGTGATGTTTAAGCTACTTACCTGTGTATCGGTGAATGCATGTGTCCGCGTTAGTGAGTGGGACTGGGTGAACGTGGCTCCAGTGCTTTGAGTGAATGGTCTGACTGGAAAGGCGTTGTGTCAGTTCAGTCCATTTCCCATTTATGAGAATATGTAAACAATGTAGAAACCTCTAAACTCATTATTCATTGAACACCACAATTCATCTCCTTGGTCATGAAATGTCAAAAATAGATACTGGTGCAGTATGGGAAATGGAGGATGTGCCTCAGTGAAAATCTGTGTGGCAGTGAAGCTCTGCGCCAGCGAGTCACTGAAAGTTCATTCATATCTGTCTGTCTAATCCTTAAATCTGCTTTTATCACCTCCATCTTAAATCCGCAGCTCATCTGACGCTGCAGGCGACTGAAGGCAGCCAGAGGACGGGCGTTTGTCTGTTTTCCTCTTTCAGTTCTGAGCTCCCCGATGAGCGGCGGTGAAATGACTTTGGCGGCTGCTCCTAATGTGTTATAATTGGCACGAGGAGCTGCTCGCTCTGAACAATTATGAGAAGCTGGAGCTTCAAGCTCTGCTGAGAGAGACGGAGACGAGTCCTCTTCATGTTCTGAGCTTCACAGCCTGCCATGTTGTACATACTTGGGAGCTTTAAAACAGGCACGGCGAAGCAGCACCGACCGCTGCAGCCTGAAGGCGTGAACTTCAGGAAGTTTCGCGTTAAGATCTTTTCTTTAAAAAGAGAAACTGACAAGCAGCAGCTCAGGATGTGGTATAACCTGTTTTCTTCCAGTTTGTTGAGATTTTCACATCATACTCATGCTTAAAATTCAGATTTTTACATAAACTCGTCAGGCTGTGAGTGTTAGATTTTCTAATCCACGCAAGGTCATAAATATACATACAGGCTCAAATATGTATGATAAATGTAAATGTAGATGGATAAAATATATAGCTGGCTGTTGATTTGAGGTGAAGTTGAATAATCCTTATTCTTCATCACCCTTTGAGCCCTCCTAGTATACAACTAACTAACAGCTCAGTCTTTGACTTGTCAGATGATCAAGCTTCTGATGTTTGGTTTGAGCTCTGCTGGTTTCTGGGCTATTCTTGAATATCTAGACCAGTTTCACTTCATCGGAGGCGACGGTTTGGGTCAAATGGCAGAAACTCGAACAGAGTTGTATGTTCCAACATAAAAACAGTTGCACACAGATCCGAATGGGTTTTTAACAGATAAAACTAGTTAAGCTTAACCTCTTAAGCCTGAGGGTCTATTTTCCTAAAACTGCATACTCATATTTTACAAGGCATTTTTGAACTTGTACAATGCCTAAACCGCTAATCCTGGTATCAACTAACAGAAAGGTCCTGGAGGATGATGTGGATGTGAAAATTTGAGAGTAAATTATTCTGGACCTGAATAAATGAGGTTTAAATGCCCAAGAAATTATTTCTACCTAAAAGAAAACAGATGTATACATACAAAACCTCTTATGCTCGCTATAAAGAAGGAAATCAACACAACAAGCAATTGACAAGACATGCAGCAAATGGCCAGAGACCAGGAATCAAGCCCAGGACAACCGCATTGAGGACAATAGCCTCTGCACATGGTGAACCTGCTCTACCAGCTGAGCCACCAGCGCCCAGATATTGATAGTTACCTAAAGCATAATGCAAGATCATCCAGAGGTGAAGGCTTTTTAACCACCTAGTTATTACTGCTTTTATGAAATAACTAGACATGCTCACGCATGCTCGCACCAGCTGGATCAGCATCTGTCTTTCATTATTTATGAAAATACCTGCTTCCTCATCTGGATGGAACATCTTATCAAGGTTTTTAAGAAGGTACTCAGAGTGGTCTAGTCCTCATTCTGTCAAAACATGTTTATTCAGAAATAACATATATATGAGGAGTTTGTTGTAAAGCAGTTGCTGCTGGTGTAGTTACCGTTTTCACTTCATCTGGGCTGCAGACAGTCATTCTCCAGGTCCATTTGCTGAGCCTCAGCTCATTGTGAGTAACTGTGTCTCAGCTCCATCCATCAGAGCCCTGAGGGATGTTCTCAGTCTGTCGCTGGCTTCTCGTCTTAAAGCCTCGTCTGTCCGCTGGGGAATCCGGCTGGAAGCATCCTCCACTTCCCTCGTGTGTTCCTGTGTGTTGCTGCTTTTAGCTCGGCTCTGGGAATGAATTATGGAGGCGAGCAGAACAGAGGCAGCCTGTTACTGAGTGCATCATCTTATTTACTGCATGGTTTAATTTTCATTTCAAGGCAAACATGTGGGTCCACTTATCCCAGGTTCTGCAGGATCAACAGAACACAACCCATAAAAAATGAATATGATTCTTATTTTGTTCATTCTGTTTAGTTAAATGCATTACTGTACTGAACGCCCATTTGCTTGCTTGATTCCAGTTGTAGACAAAGTCTGCCTGATGAAGACTTGGTTCCACAAACAGTGAAATAATGTTTACTGCAGGTTTGCAGGAAGTTCATCCTCTTATCTTAAATCAGACACTAAGACAGATGGTGTCAAAACACCACTGAATCCCTGATGGCATCCAATTTCTTAGTAGAAAATGATCACAGACATAGAAGTATTAGTGTTGATGGAGTAAATGCATGACACAGAGCAAGAACCGGCTCTACATTCAGTTCGCACTGATTTAAATAAAATAATTTTCCATTATAAGCCAACAAAGCCTTAATTCACATACCTTAAAGGGATCTTTTTTGCTGTTATTTCAGCTAAACTGGTGTTTAGCTGGTGATACTGGTGCAGTATCATCTGCTCTGCATGACAAGATCTGGATGCAGGATGCATTTATGAATTAAATCTTTTATTTCACAACAACCAGACCATTTTAACGGGGTGTCGATCTTTGACATTAATTGTTCACTTGTGATTTTTCACAAACCTTTATGTGGACCTCTCTGTTCTGCACAGTTTACAGGTTGCTTTGGTTCAATGTTTCACCACTTCTGGCTTCAGATCGCACTTGTGCTCTCAGATTCATGTGACTATAACCTCCTCTCCAGAGGCTGTGCTGTCTGCAGACAATCGGAGTTGTCCCCCTGCCTGGCTCTAAATATTTCAGCAGCTTGTTGCAGGTTTTGGGTCAGTGTGTCAGTGAGCGAGGTTTTCTGACGGACTGCAGTCTGGTTTTGGAAAGTAAATCACTTAGATGCTCTTCAGAGCTGCAGATGGATGTTGGGTCATTCAAAACAAGAACATTTACACTAGCGTTGCGAGGTTTTATAATGTTTATTGAATGACTGCACCATGAATTCTGGTTTATTATTTGACCCAATGCTTAAAATATTAGCTGGGAACAGTTTGTACAAGTCTCTCTGCTTCTAACCAAAATGTCTACTTGAGAGTCTACAGAGTGCAGCTTGAGTTCAGCAGACTGACAGCTTTAGTTTCTGAGCCTGATGGTCTCGCTCTGAATGCTCCTCAGCCACCTGAAACAGAGAGGCTGAAACAGTCTGTGTGCGGGATGGATGGAGTCCTTCATGATGCGGAGGGCCCTTCCCTTGCATCGTGATGTGTAGAGGTCCAAGGTGGTGCGAAGACTGCTCCCCACAGTCCTCTGTGCAGCCTTTACCCTCCTCTGCAGAGCTTTCTTCTCAGCAGCAGAGCAGCTGCCGTGCCATATGGTGATGCAGCTACAGAGTATGCTCTCCACCGCACAGTGGTAGAAGCTCCTCAGGACTCAGCTCCCATGTCCAGCATTCCGCAGTTTCCTGAGGAAGTGTAGACACTGGTGAGGCTTCTTGCCCAGACGGGAAGTGTTGGCACTCCAGGTGAGGTCATTGGATATGTGGAGACCACTTCCACAGCTGCTCCTCCAATGTGCAGGGGAGGGAGAGGGCACTTGTCCCTTCTGAAATCCACCACCGTGTCCTTAGTCTTCTTCACATTGGTGCAGAAGTTGTTTTCTCTGCACCTCTGCACCAGGTGTTCCCCCTCCTCTCTGCATTTCGACTCATCATTATTCGTGATTCGCCCCACTACTGCTGTGTCGTCTGTGAACTTCACTAAATGACAGCTGGGATGTCTTGCCGAGCAGCAGAGTGAACAGGAGGGATGTTCAACACGCAGCCCTGGGGCGATCCAGTGCTGAGGGTGATGGAGGAGGAAACAGTGTTGTGGATCCTGACAGTCTGACAGGTGATCCTGACAGGTCTGTTGGTCAGGAAGTCCAAGACCCAGTTCCCCTTTATGGGACTCAGTCCAAGAGAAAAGGAATGTAGACTTGATAATCATCAGCATAACAATGACATACAATTTCCACACAATGGAACTCAAGGGAAGGAGAAACAGAGACAAAAGAAGGGGTCCCAGAATAGACCCCCGAGGAACCCCATAGCCAAAAGACACTGTAGGCGACACAATCCAATTAATGCTGACACAACAGGTTCTGTCAGTCAGGTAAGACCAAAACCTCTTCAAGGCTTTACCTTTAATACCAACACAGTGCTCAAGACGAGAAGTGTCATGATCCACTGTGTCACCCCACAGGTCCAAATGTTGAAGTCCACATTCTAAATATTTTCCAGTAGGTTACAGTGTCATCTTTCAAGACTAAATGTTTTTAATCTATAATGAAATTTGCCTGTTTTACTTTCTAAGCACGACCTGTCCCTCCCACCCATAGACTGCAGGAGATAGGCACCAGCTCCCCTGCGACCCACTATGGAAGAACCAGTAGAAAATGACTGACTGACTTTCTAAGCAGTGAAGGGCAAACTGATTGCAGCTGATCTACACAGAGGTCCGAGTGGTTAAAGAGGCACACATGTTTATATTTCTTCTTTTCGGTCTGCAAATGAAAAAAGATGAGAAAAACCTTGGATTTTTCTGAGTTTTGGTTGTTGAAGCTAAAACTGGGAAGTTCTTGTCCTCACAGTTGTAAAATGTATCCTTAATGATTCTGATTGTTTGGCCCAGATACCCGGCCCCGCTGCAGGACTGTTACTTGTTGAGGCGACTGTGGTTCAGTAGGAAGAGTAGTCATCTTGCAATCAGAAGGTTGTGGGTTTGATTCCAGCTTCCTCCTGCCATATGTTGATGTGCCCCTGGGCAAGGCACTTAACCTCAAGTTGCCTACCGATCGGTGTATGAATGTGTGAGCGTTAGTGAGTGCAATTGGGTGAACGTGGCTCTAGTGTAAAGCGCTTTGAGCGGTCTGTATGACTGGAAAAGCTCTATATAAGTTCAGTTCATTCACCATCTCTCTGAAGTTCATGAAGTGAATTTGTGTTTGCAGGAGAATTAATTCTGGTGAACAGTCAGAGGCTGCACCAGATAAACGACAGTGTCCGCCGCAGTGCATTTTTGCTGATGAAGGTTTTTGTTTTCCAGTTTTAGACTCAGATGATCAATGAAATCAACCGGATCCTTTATTTTTTCTTCCTCCGCTGCTGCATGCGTGACTTTGTGCACGTTCTTCAGGTTTTCCCCTCTAACACCTCGGTGTTGTGAGTCATGTGGTTGGAAACAGATCAGAGGAAGGCTCACTCTATGTATAAGTGTTATCTAACACCATCATAACAGAGAAAGTTTGACTGTTCTGTGAACTCCTGAAAATCTGATGTATTTTTGCTTCTTTGAGCTTCCAGGAGACACCAAAGCTTAAAGAGCATACTTTCAGTTTATCTTCATCTGAAATCGCAGATGGTTTCAGTTATGGTGTTAAAAGGATGATGGTAAACAATTACTGCTACTGTTTTAAGAAGGAAAGTAGCAGACGGATGCTGCTAATTAAAACATCTCAATGATAGTATATCATGAGAAGGTGTGAGCACCCCCATAAAAGCAGGAGGTTTAAAACCATGCTGCTACAATTGGTGTTTTCAAATGCTTGTTCAGGAGGAGGAGTTACTGCAAAGTCAGTGACTCCATGCAGTCGGCTGGGTTTCCTTAGATAGAAACATTTTGCCAGTTTGAATAATAATCAGGAAATAGTCTGATTACTAGTATTAACTTGGAACGGGTGGACATCTCAACAAATTCGCTATGAGGTCGGGGGCAAGTATCATGCTCAGCACCATGTTTGGAGGAAAGCAAACACAGGCTTTCAGCCACTACCTAGCACAGTGGTGGTGATTTGGGATAGTTTAGCAGCTATAAGATTTGGTCCAATATTTCTCCACAACAGTCTGAGAGACTGAAAGTCAGACAGAAAGCCTCTACTGAGAGCCACATCTGCTATAAGCTGGTTCTACAAGCTGCTGGATCATGGGGTGTGCTTAGTTATAGTTTAATAAATGATGTCAGTGTGGAATCTGTTGTGTTTTTTTGTACACTTGATGTAATGTTGTAACATGACAGTGGCCTGCTGTAGAAACATGCAGAGAAGGGCTACTGTCTTTCAAAAATGTTGAACATCAGCTCTAGACTTACCCAACTATTTTCTCTCCTCAGCTGGCTTCATTCTTTCATTATTTTGCATCATAATAATATATCCTGAATTTATGCACAATTACCTAATATAACTGAGTAAAAAAAAAAAACCCATTATTCTGTCTCTTTTCTGCCTTCCAGGCTTGTCAGCAGCTGTGAAGAAGACTCACTCTTGTAAGTTTACTTCTTTCATCGTCTGAATGGGGGCGGGGGGGGCTTATATATGGCTTTTCTTTAACAATGACTTCCCTTTCAGCCAGTCTTTTCAGCCATGAAGCTTAACCCCTGTTAACAGCAACACTCTCTAAATGAACAAAACACTACCTTGCCATACTCCAGAACCCAAGAATTTCTAGAATTGCGGCGCTCAAGGCGGCAGCAGGTTGGAGTGGCTCTACTACTTTTTATTGTGATTCATTTTTTAAGAGAAATAGGTCAAACACTATTTCATCATGGGAGAAGAAGTGGAGGTGGAGGTGGTGGTGGAGGTCTGCTATAAGACAAACCGCTACAGGAGATCCTTCCAGCCCACAGCCATCAGCATCTACAACGTCTCTTTGAAGAAACCTTCATAATATGAGCTACAACAACATTTAATTTCACTTAGGGATTAATAAAGGATTTTTGAATTGAATATATTTGAAATCTTATTCATAATTTAGCTGATTTGTTTCACACCACAAAGTTTGAGACCTATTTGTTTTTACGGAATGCCAGTGATGCTGAAATTTCTAGTTGTTTGCTGGGTTTTGGGCCCAGAACAGCATCTTTCAGGATGGAGAAAAGTCTGTGATGTCATACATTAAACCACAATGGAAGTTGTTTGTCTTTCCAAAATTTAAAATATACATGTAAAAATAATTTAATAAAGAAGAAAACATCATGTCAAACAGTGTGGTGTCTTTGGGACAACTGTTTATTGTTACTGTCAGGCAGGAGCATACGGCGCGGTGAGAAAAATTATGTTTCCTTTAATCTACAAATGACAAAACTTACAGGCAGGTGGCAACAGAGGCAGGAATGAAAGGAGGCAGGCTTTGGCAAACTGGCATGGATAAAAACAAAATAATTGGGCAAAGAATAAACAGAACTGAAGAGTATATACACTGCTCAAAAAAATAAAGGGAAGACTTAAACAACACATTATAACTCCAAGAAAATCAAACTTCTATGAAATCAAATTGTCCACTTAGGAAGCAACACTGATTGACAATCAATTTCACATGATGTTGTCCAAATGGAAAAGACAACAGGAGGAAATCTTTGGTGATTATCAAGACACTCAATAAAGGAGTGGTTCTGCAGGTGGGGACCACAGACCACTTCTCAGTACCGATGCTTTCTGGCTGATGTTTTGGTCACTTTTGAATGTTGGTGGTGCTTTCACACTCGTGGTAGCATGAGACGGACTCTACAACCCACACAAGTGGCTCAGGTAGTGCAGCTCATCCAGGATGGAACATCAATGGAAGCTGTGGCAAGAAGGTTTGCTGTGTCTGTCAGCGTAGTGTCCAGAGCCTGGAGGCGCTACCAGGAGACAGGCCAGTACACCAGGAGACGTGGAGGAGGCCGTAGGAGGGCAACAACCTAGCAGCAGGACCGCTACCTCCACCTTAGTGCAAGGAGGAACAGGAGGAGCACTGCCAGAGCCCTGCAAAATGACCTCCAGCAGGCCACAAATGTGCATGTGTCTGCACAAACAGTTAGAAACCGACTCCATGAGGATGGTATGAGGGCCCGACGTCCACAAATGGGGGTTGTGCTCACAGCCCAACACTGTGCAGGACGCTTGGCATTTGCCAGAGAACACCAGGATTGGCAAATTCGCCACTGGTGCCCTGTGGTCTTCACAGATGAAAGCAGGTTCACACTGAGCACATGTGACGTACGTGACAGAGTCTGGAGACACCGTGGAGAGAGATCTGCTGCCTGCAACATCCTTCAGCATGACCAGTTTGGTAGTGGGTCAGTAATGGTGTGGGGTGGCATTTCTTTCCATGTGCTCGCCATAGGTAGCCTGACTGCCGTTAGGTACCGAGATGAGATCCTCAGACCCCTTGTGAGACCATATGCTGGTGCGGTTGGTCCTGGGTTCCTCCTAATGCAGGACAATGCTAGACCTCATGTGGCTGGAGTGTGTCAGTGGTTCCTGCAAGATGAAGACATTGAAGCTATGGACTGGCCCGCCCGTTCCCCAGACCTGAATCTGATTGAGCACATCTGGGACATCATGTCTCGCTCCATCCACCAACGTCACGTTACACCACAGACTGTCCAGGAGTTGGTGGATGCTTTAGTCCAGGTCTGGGAGGAGATCCCTCAGGAGACCATCCGCCGTTTCATCAGGAGCATCTCCAGGAGTTGTAGGGAGGTCATAGAGGCACGTGGAGGTCACACACAATACTGAACCTCATTTTGACTTGTTTTAAGAACATTACATCAAAGTTGGATCAGCCTCTAGTGTGTTTTTCCACTTTAATTTTGTGTGTGACTCCAAATCCAGGCCTCCAGTGGTTAATATATTTGATTTCCATTGAGGATTTTTGTGTGATTGTGTTGTCAGCACATTTAACTTTGTACAGAACAAAGTATTCAATGTGAATATTTCATTCATTCAGATCTAGGATGTGTTATTTAAGTGTTCCCTTTATTTTTTTGAGCAGTATATATGGCATGGTAGAGGTGAAACAGGGGGACTGATTGGCATGAACAGGTGGACCGGATGAAGCTAATTACCATCTGAGGCATGGTGAAGAATCAAGAATCTTTGTCATTATGGACCCATAATGAAATTTCTTGTCGAGACACTCGGCTCAGAATGCACATAGATAAAAGAAACACTCAAATAAAAAATATAAGGCACGTCAGAAGGAGAATTGGAGTATTTATAGCAGCTGAAAACATCTCTAAAGAGAAGTATGAAATATGTACATGGGGATGTAGCATGAAGTATTTCCATAAAGTGCAGCTTGTGTTGGAGGATACTATGAACAGACATTGATCAGTAAATGGACTATTGAGTGTCTACAAGGGGCTATTGCCTTTACAGCGTTGGGAAATAAACTGTTTTTAAGTCTGTTTGTTTTGGATTTAATGCAGCTGAACTACCATCCTGATGGAAGTGGGACAAACAGCTCATAGCCTGGGTGGGTGGGATCTGTGGCAATGCATCTGGCCTTCTGCTGAACCTGTGTAACATAAACCAAGTCCAGATCTGGCAGATGGCAACCCACAATCCCCTGTGCTGTCTTCACCACCCGTGCTAAGTCTTTCCTCTCCTGTGCCGTGCAGCTGCTGTACCACACTGTCATGCTGAGACACAGGAGGCTGTCCACCGCGGTCCTGTAAAAGTTTGTTAGCAGCTGAGGTGTAAAAACAAAAACATGAATGAGCTGAACAGAGAAGCAAGAACACAATCTAACCAAAGGAATCTCCTACAGAACATAAAACTAAAATGCATCATGATCAGAACACGAAACTAGACTAAAAGGAATTGAACGAAAGCACCACATGGAAACATGAACAAGGTCCAAAACAAAACTCCAACACCTTAAAATCATCAGTTACACCATAATTGTACCATGAAACTGTTGGGACCCACAGCCATGGATTTCAACATTAAACTCCGGTACGGACTTTTCTGGAACTTTCGAAATAAAGAGCATTAACCTTCTTCAGGCACAGCCAGGAGACGGGATATCTGTGGACTTCCTGTGACGTCACTACCCAAATAAAAGCACAGCTGTTGCTACATCCGCCCTCTTCCACACAGCCTTCCAGAGGGACCGATAGGGGAGAAAAGCGCGTTGATGTCTCTTTGCTGGCAAACAGACATAAACTCTTCAACTGGATCCAAGGATGTCATACGGTCATCGATCATATGCAAAGATAAGTACAAATGAAATACTTTCTGTGTATCTGGTATTTTCATTCATGAACGGGGGTAATTAATGTACAAGCATTGCTTGACATTCTCTCCGAGACCTGTAGGAGCAAACGGTGTTCAAGAGAAACCCCCTGCAAAGACGCAATCTCCCAGTCTGGAAGAAGACAGCAGAGACCGCAGCGGACAGGACGGTCCGCCCAGCTACAGCTCCAGAGCTAACCCTTTTGTTCACATAGCGAACGCACCTTCAACCCCTGAGGTTAGCTTGTTGACTGTGGACGTTTCTTCAAACTTCGCCCTTGGACAACATTTCCTCACCACGGTTCATGAGGTTAAGTGTTTTGGGCAGACAGATTTAGAATGAAATGATCTAAACGTTTTTCATTTTATGAAGTTTTGTTTGTGTTTAACTCAGCTATCTTGGTGCTAGCAGGCTATCTGCAGCACACGTGTTCAGGTTTTGTTCTTTGTGTGTTTTTAAAGTTAAGACAAACTTTACTTGAAGGGTGATTTTAAACAGAACATTGATCATAACGCGCCGTCCGCGCTTATGCATTTTAACCCTTTTATTAACGGTATTTTAAAGGTATGTGTTGATTCTGGTGCTAAGCTATTAGCTTCTTTTGTTAGCTCAAATGCTAACCGGTAAGAACACGTGCTTGCTACTAAAGAGTATTTAACAGAAAGGTTGTTAGTTTTCAAGCTAGTGAATAATAGTCCCTGAACATCATTTTACTAAATTTGATAACTAAGTAAACAACATTAAGCCCCATTTTTCCAGAAAGATTTGGCTCTTTTCCAAAATATTCCTTTAATAATATTTCTTTAAATATTATTTCAATAAATAAAGGCAGCTAATGAGACACCGTTGAGAATTAGTCATCCAGGAGGTTGGTTTTATTCAGCAGATCATTATTTAAAACATTATTTTATTAAAATAATATTTGATCTTACATTGTGAATGGTTGTCTAAACGTTTGCTGATTATTGTCTAAGTTGGTTCCAAGACTAACTTAACTTCACTTCCAGATTCTTCAAGATAATCCTTGGTTCTCAAACATAAACATTGCATGGTAATGTTACATCACTCTTTTGGTCATAATTTCTAATCATCTTTAATCAACTTGTTTATATTGTACATAGTCCATTAGTCTTCATTATTCTTTAATTCTGCTTGGTAGTTTAGTTGGATTGTTTTAGCAAAGTAAAGAGTTTGTTGATTGAAATATGTTTGACTTTGAGTTGACTTATTTTTGTTAATAAATTCTTGTATTTTAAGAAATTGTGTGAATTTATTCCATATATGTGCAGAGTTTATGCTGTTCAATAATGTCAGAGCTCGTCTCACACCTTTCTATTTTATCCTAATACCATCGCCTTACTGGGCTGGTATTCACAGGACAACCCTTAACAGACCCAAATATTATTTGATAAAATATTAATATTAAATAATATTATCAGATTCATAATCACAACAAAACGCTTCTTGCAGTGTTATAATATAGAGTTAATTGCTTTGAAATAAAAAAAATGACAGTAATTTTAAGTGCTGCGCATGTTTTGACATGTGTATGGTTCTGTGGTTGGAACCAACCATTTTAATTTTCATAAATTTTAATGAAGAAAAATTGTTTCCAAATACAAAGATGGAAACTTTCTCTTGGAATAAATTACATCTGTATTCAGAGGTTTACGTACAGAAAATGAAGAAATATTTGCCCCTCAGATTTCCTCCGTCACACTTGAATGTTTTAGACAATAAAACAAAACATATCCTGAGTAAATACAAAATGCACTTTTCAAACAATGATTTCAAGAGAAAAATGCTCTCCAAACTGTTGTGATTATGAATCTGAGAATATTATTTAATATTAATATTTTAATATTGTATTAAATAATATTTGGGTCTGTTAAGGGTTGTCCTGTGAATACCAGCCCAGTAAGGCGATGGTATTAGGACAAAATAGAAAGGTGTGAGACGAGCTCTGACATTATTGAACAGCATAAACTCTGCACATATATGGAATGAATTCACACAATTTCTTAAAATACAAGAATTTATGAACAAAAATAAGTCAACTCAAAGTCAAACATATTTCAATCAACAAACTCTTTACTTTGCTAAAACAATCCAACTAAACTACCAAGCAGAATTAAAGAATAAAGAAGATTAATGGACTATGTACAATATAAACAAGTTAATTAAAGATGATTGATAATTATGACCAAAAGAGTGATGCAACATTACCATGCAATGTTTATGTTTGAGAACCAAGGATTATCTTGAAGAATCTGGAAGTGAAGTTAAGTTAGTCTTGGAACCAACTTAGAAAATAATCAGCAACATTTAGACAATCATTCACAATGTAAGATCAGATAAAATATTATTTTAATAAAATAATATTTTAAATAATGATCTGCTGAATAAAACCAACCTTCTGGATGACTAATTCTCAACGGTGTTTCATTAGCTTCCTTTATTTATTAAAATAATATTTAAAGAAATATTATTAAAGGAAATGGTCAAATATTTAAGGAGGTATTTTGGAAAAGAACCAAATTTTTCTGGAGAAATGCAAAGTATGCAAAATGTGCGACCAAAATGGATGGCCCCAACAATTTATTCAAATAATATTTAAAGAAACATTATTAAGGGAATATTTTGGAAAGGAGCCAAATCTTTCTGGAGAAATGGGGCTTAATGGTGTTTCATTAGCTGTTAGCAGTTAAAGCTAGCAAAAGAAGCTAATAGCTTAGCACCAGAATCAAACACACACCTTTAAAATACCGTTAATAAAAGGGTTAAAATGCATAAGAGCAGACGGCGCGTTATGATCAATCTTCTGTTTAAAGGTTTGTCTTAACTTTAAAAACACACAGAACACAAAACTGAACGTGTGCTGCAGATATTCTGCTAGCACTAAGATAGCTGAGTTCAACACAAACAAAACCAAACTTCATAAAATGAAAAACGTTCAGATCATTTCAATCTAAATCTTTCTCTATTACTCTGCCCAAACCTAACCTCTGACCCATGCTGAGGAGGAGTTGTCCGGGTGACGACGAAGTTTGAACAAACTCTGTGAACAAAGGGTTAGCTTCCAGCTAACCTCTGGAGCAGTGGCTGGGTGGCCCATTCTGTCCGCTGACCACACTGCACGTTACCATGGTGATTCTGCTCTTGTTGTCGTCCTTTCAGACTGGGAAAAACGCTCCACTCGGCTTGTAGAGACAGCGTCTCTACTGGGGACTTCTCTGGGACATTGTTTGCTTCTGCAGGCCTCTGAGAGAAAGTAAAGCAATGCTTATACCTTAATTTCCCCTTTTTATGAATGAATACCGGGTACACAAACAGTAATTCATCCGTATTTAACTTGTGCATAAGATCGATGATCGTATGACATCCTTGGATCCAGTTTGAAGAGTTTATGTCTGTTTGCCAGCAAAGAGACATTAGCGCGCTGTCTCCCCTATCCTGATGATCACCAGTGTGGAAGAGGCAGGATGTAGCAAGAGCGGTGGTTTTATTTGGGCAGTGATGTCACAGGAAGTCCACAGTTACCCCGTTTCTTGGCTGTGCCGGAAGTAGGTTAATGCAAATTATTTTTAAAGTTCCAGGAAAGTTTGTACTGGCCTTTCACATTGTAACCATGGCTGTGGGTGCCAACAAAACCAATCTGGCCCTGTGTGAAAAAGTAACTTATTCCATTGTAAATCATAAATCAACTAGCATAACCTCTGCCTTATTACTACCAGACCTTCATAATTAATAAAATCGCTTAGACAGGTTCTATCTAAGCAATAAATCGCTTAGATAGAACCTGTCTGACAACATGAAGAAGACTAAACGTTCTCAAAAAATAACACATCATGTCCCAACCTGAAGAAATTCAACAACAGATGGATTGCAAAGCCATTGTAGAGGCCTTGGGACTCTGAGAACCACAGTGAGAGCCATCATTCACAAATGAAGAAAACCTGGAACAGTGGCGAACATTCCCAGGAGTTGCTGACCTACCAAAGATACTCCAAGAGTGCATCTACTCACTCAGGAGGTTACAGAAGAACTTTGAACAGTATCTAAAGCACCGCATGCCTCTCCTGCCTCAGTTAGGGTCAGAGTTCATGATTCAACAATAAAAAAGAGAGACTGGGCAAAAATGGCCTCCTGGGAGAGTTCCAAGGCTGACCCAAAAGAACACAAGGACCCGCCTCATATTTTCCAAACAAGCATCTTGATGATCATTCAGACTTTTGGGAGACTATTCAGTGGACCGACAAAAGCCTTTTTAGAAGGTATGCATCCTGTTACATCTGGTGTAAAACTAACACAGTATTTCAAAAAGTTTTTTTTGCCTACAGTCAAACATGGTGGAGGTAGTGTGATGATCCGGGACTGCTATGCTGCTTCTTTACTTGGATGGCTTGCCGTAACTGATAAAAGCATGAATACTGTTGTCTATCAGAAAAAGGACAAATGTCATAGTTCAATTTGGTGGTGGATCAGAGGTGCAGGACGAGCAGAGACAGTTGGTGAGATGATCACTCTTTAATGAGGTGACCCAAATTACAAGTGCCAGTGCAGGCTTAACAGGAGATCCAGGTAACAAAGTTCATGAAAAAAGCCCTGGTTCCTGGATCGCAGCACAAACTTCAACGAAGCTAAGCAAGACCGGCTAAATAAGACTAAATAAGGCTAAGGACACTGCGTGGAACAAAGGACAAAGACGAACTTAAATGCAGACGAAGGTGGACATGAAACAATAGGGCTGGTAATCAGGGAAAACAGACACAGGTGTGGATCAGGCGTGCGAGGAGACAGAGGGGCAGGTGAACCTTATTAGGGATGGTCGAGAACATGAGGAGCCAGACAAGACAAACTGTAAGCAACCCCAAGGAAACCAGAACACAGATCTGAGAATAAAACTAATAGAACAAAACCTATTCAATTCAATTCAGTTTATTTATATAGCGCCAATTCACAACACATGTCGTCTCAAGGCTCTTCACAGTCAGGTTCATACATTCCAGTTAATCGTAACCATTGAACAGTGCAGTCAGATTCAGTTATTTATTCAAATGTGCCACTTTCTTACTTTTTGTGTTTTTTATTGTATATTTCTGTTATTTTCGGGCCATGTTGTGTCTTTGTTTTGGGATCTTGTATCTCTTTTTTACTTTGGTATTTTCCTTGGTCTCTATCTGTTCTCTTCGTTGTAAAAGACGGTTTTTATTTGTTCTTGCATGGAATCTGCAGCATATTGCTTTTCATTCTGGTTCTTGTTTTATATTTAAATAAATCTTTGGATGTTTTGGTATTTCTTGAAAAGCCCAAAAGAAAAATAATGTGGTTTTTGTGTTCTGATTGGCTCAGAGACATGTGGGCAGGATGTTCAGATTGGTAGGGGCGTGGCCAGAGTGATGATGTCACAGTCACATGGATGCTCATGCTGTGCAGAGCAGCCTGAGGATGACAGAGCTGGAAGAGAGCTGCTGCAGATCACACGCAGAGCTCTGCGTCGCTCCCTCCATCAGTCTGGATTATAAATATGTATTTTGTCATTTCTGCCATGAAAGGTAAGTTCAGATGCTTTATTCTCTCGCTGCTGTGAGTTTTGTCAGAAATCTGCGGAGATGTTCCCCTCTGGCTCCGGATGTTTTGCAGCTCATGCTGTCAGCTCTGTCTCGGGCTGCGCTGTGTGAACCCGGGGCTGATTGCAGACAGTGGAGCCCGGCAGCACCGCGCCTGGTTATTTTGGGAGTCAGACTTTAAAGGAGAGTGTGATGTGAGACGATGTGTGTTGGACAGGAGGAGGATGTGAGACATGAATGTTCTGGAAGTGCTTCTCAGATCTGTGTGAATCCTAGCTGCCAGAATCTGATCTGGATCTCATGGCTTATATGTTCAGAAGTTTTTTAAAAGCTTTGTGACTGATCCAACTATTAGGTTCTGACTGAAAAATATCAATAGATTTTGCATCAACCGTTCCTAATTGTTAATATGATTTTAAGTACAGATTATGAGACAAATAAAGTGTCTCTGTCCAGACTTCAGTCATAATTGGAGTCTCAACTGGATCTTGAAGCATTGTGACATTCTTGGTGCAGATTCTGGTTTTAGGGTAAATTTCTGATTCCATCATTTTCCTGCTTGTTCGTTTTTATTGTCAGTTTGCATTTTGCGTTTCTTCACTACTTTTCAGTCTTTGAGTTGAACTTAAGTCATTTTGTGTTCATTTTTTGAGTATATATCATTCCCTGCATGGTGGGTTTCATGTCTGTTTTGCACCAAAATGAGGTCATTAGGTGTCACTGCAGTTATTTGAGAATAAATGACATTTGTGTCTGTTTAGATTTGTGCCATTATCTCCATGTGATGTACACATTTGTATATTTCTAAATATTAGTTTGCTTACACTCACTGTGGCCTGACGTTTTACGTATTGGTTTGACGCATACTTTCAATACTCTCATACTTTCAAAATCAACGCCTGGAGCTGGACTGAAATTTTCAGCCGCTCACATGGACGAGCCAACTGTGTTCTTTAGAAACATTTGATGGCCAAAAGAGACAAAAATTGAGCTGTTTGGTCCCAAAGAGAAAAAATAGTTTTGGAGGAGTCAAGGCTTGTCAAAGCTTAAGATCACTGTAATGGCTGTAAAGCATGGTGGTGCTAGCATCATGCTGTGGGGCTGTTTGGCTACCAGTTGTACTGTTGCATAAGACTATGTAAACTGAATAATGAAGAAGGACCACCTCCAAATTCCACAACTTTACCCCAAATCAGCTCAAATGAATGAATGGATTTTGGTTATCTTTTGTTCTCATGTTGATAAACTGTGGAAGTTTTCGATGGAGGACACTGTCTTTAATTTCAAAAACAGAAAAACAATTCAAAAATGGTTGTCTTTCTGATCAGAACATTAAACTGATAGTCCAGGCTTTTCTGACTTGGGGTACTGTTGTGAGGATATGATCAATCAATATGTTACCTGCAGTAGATTATTTTTCTAGTGCCTCCAATTTAATGGAATCAAGACTTTTCCAGCTGATAGTCGGAGAGGGACCAAGTCATAGATAATCTTCTTCCAAGTTCAGACAGGTCCCTGGCCACATTTCAGGCTTCAAACATAAAGATATAAAATTTAAATTTTTTGTGAAGAATCAACAACAAGTGGGACAAAATCGTGAAGTGGAATGAAATTTATTGGATGTGTCAAACTTTAACAAATAAAAAACTGAAAAGTGGGGCGTGTAATATTATTCAGCCCCTTTATATTCAGTGCAGCAAACTCACTCCAGAAGTTCAGTGAGGATCTCTGAATGATCCAATGTTGTCTCAAATGACTGATGATGATAAATAGGATCCACTTGTGTGTAATCAAGTCTCCGTATAAATGCACCTGCTCTGTGATAGTCTCAGGGTTCTGTTCAAAGCACAGAGAGCATCATGAAGACCAAGGAACACACCAGGCAGGTCCGAGATACTGTTGTGGAGAAGTTAAAAGCTGGATTTGGATACAAAAAGATTTCCCAAACTTTAAACATCCCAAGGAGCACTGTGCAAACAATCATATTGAAATGGAAGGAGTATCAGACCACTGCAAATCTACCAAGACCCGGCCGTCTCTCTAAACTTTCATCTGGAACAAGGAGAAGACTGATCAGAGATGCAGCCAAAAGGCCCATGATCACTCTGGATGAACTGCAGAGATCTACAGCTGAGGTGGGAGAGCCTGTCCATAGGACAACAATCAGTCGTTCACTGCACAAATCTGGCCTTTATGGAAGAGTGGCAAGAAGAAAGCCATTTCTCAAAGATATCCATAAAAAGTCTTGTTTAAAGTTTGCCCCAAGCCACCTGGGAGACACACCAAACATGTGGAAGAAGGTGCTCTGGTCAGATGAAACCAAAATTAAACTGTTTGGCCACAATGCAAAATGATATGTTTGGCAACACATCTCATCACCCTGAACACATCATCCCCACTGTCAAACATGGTGGTGGCAGCATCATGGTTTGGACCTGCTTTTCATCAGCAGGGACAGAGAAGATGGTCAAAATTGATGGGAAGATGGATGGGGCCAAATACAGGACCATTCTGGAAGAAAACCTGTTGGAGTCTGTAAGAAACCTGAGTCTGACGGAGATTTATCTTCCAACAAGACAATGATCCAAAACATAAAGCCAAATCTACAATGGAATGGTTCACAAATAAACGTATCCAGGTGTTGGAATGGCCAAGTCAAAGTCCAGACCTGAATCCAATCGAGAATCTGTGGAAAGACCTGAAGACTGCTGTTCACGAACGCTCTCCATCCAACCTCACTGAGCTCCAGCTGTTTTGCAAGGAAGAATGAGCAAGAATTTCAGTCTCTTGATGTACAAAACTTATAGAGACAAACCCCAAGAGACTTGCAGCTGTAATTGCAGCAAAGGGTGGCGTTACAAAGTATTAATGCAAGGGGCTGAATAATATTACACGCCCCACTTTTCAGTTCTTTATTTATTAAACAAGTTTGACACATCCAATAAATTTCATTCCACTTCACGATTGTGTCTCACTTGTTGATTCTTCACTAAAAATTAGAATTTTATATCTTTATGTTTGAAGCCTGAAATGTGGCAAGAGGTTGAAACGTTCAAGGGGGCCGAATACTTTCGCAAGACACTGTACAAAAGATATGAAATGGTGGAGAGGCAAAAATGGCAAGCAGCTTCTGGGAAAAAAAAACTACCCACAGCTAAAGTCCAGGGACCTGTCTGAACTTGGAAGAAGTCTATCTATGACTTGGTCCCTCTCCGACTATCAGCTGGAAAAGTCTTGATTCCGTTAAATTGACCAGTTCAAGGGGGCCGAGTACTTTCGCAAGGCACTGTAGTTGTAGTTGTTTCTTACCCACCTTGGTCAGCATGTAATGGAAGCATCTACAGCAGGACGTATATATTCATACACACCAGGTGTCAGTTTCTACCCGTTTTGACAGCTGATACTAAAAGTAATTTTATTTAACCTACTGGTGGTCTTGTCAGGAAATGTTATTTGGCTCCTATAAGAAATATCCACTAGCAGGAGGTAATTGATGCAAATCCTAAAGTACAAAGAAAAATAAGAGTTTTAGCACATGGGAATAAAACCTGTTTGTACGAGATGACTGTGCATAGGTACAAAATGGGTGTGTGGATAAACATTGGGTAAAATTAGATCGCAGTGGTTTCTGAAGGGGCAAAATGTGAACCTGACTGGACAGCTTGATATGGTATCATAAACATGTGTTTTCATTGAAGCAAATGTGCAACAAGAGTAAGATATTTACTGCTAATAACCTCTTACCTGAACCCCACTTCATTAAATCAGAAGTGTCCCTTGAAGATAAAGTAAACTCCTCTTGAATATTGTTGTTAATTCATCAGAGTACATGTGAGTTTTGCTCCAGTCTGACCATTAATCTCCAGAATGTTTTAGTGGCCACAATCTTTGCACATGTGTGTTTAGTTTGTTTTTAGCTGTCTTGTCCAGAGTTACAGTCTGTGAGGAGAAAACAGCAGCAGGCGGCGTTTAGCTAGCTTGTTATGTCAGAGGATTACACCAGCCAAGAGATTATTTAACTGTTACTGGGAGGAGGAGGAGGAGGAAGAGGAGAAGGTGACATCATTAAGAAATGTCTTTTTATAACAAAAAATAGTCTACAGCTCTCATCCTATATTTATAGGATGAAGGTGAAGTTTCATAATTTGCTTTAAATTTGAAATTCCTTTGGTTTAACAGGTTAAACAGATTTAAATTAATCTTTTTTGCTGTAATAAAATTCACTACAATAAATGTATTTCCTACAAAATGAAACATAGCGGTTTTATCCCTTGGCATTTTCCAGTAATAATTAACTGTAAATGAAATGCTGTTTAAAGTGTGACAAAGAAAGTAAAAAAAACTAGTCATATTTTAACAATATTACAAAAAAGCCTTGAGTAACATGAGAGTTATGTGATGAAACATCAACTATTAATGACAATCATGTTTAAACAAACGGATATTGCCTAAAAACCTGCAGGACAACTGATCTTTTTCAGGATTTATCCACATCCCTTTACAACTGGTCACCCGCTGTTGTTATTCAGGATTTATTTGCTCCCTCATATAAATTGATACAGTCATCCAGGAATTATTTATGGCCTCTGTGGGCTTTGGTTCATATGTACTCATTTCTTAAGCCTCTTTATTAATTAATCCAGTTTGCTTGAGGTGTGTTCAAGTGCTCCCTCTATTTACTGACCTCCATCTTCTGTTTGCAGCAGCTTTTTGTTTTGGAGGAAATGTTCTGCAGTCGTAAGAAAGGATTCAGAAACTAAAGGAAGACTTCAGCTGCAGCAGGAGATAAAGCAGGAGACTGTTTTTGTTGGTGCAAGGAAACCTTGACATGCTTCAAATGCTAGGCACCATCTCTGCAGCCCTCTTTGATCTGGGCTTTGAGGAACATTATTATTTCTTTAGAGCTCAGTTGGAGGTAATTTATCCGTCAGGAAATCGTTTTGCCTGAGCTTTAGCATTTTTGGAGTGAACAGTGGTGGCTGTCGTGAAGTTCTTCCTGCTCATTAGGCTCCGCTTAGCGCCACTATCCTGTTAATTAGACTTTCTGCTGAAGTATCTGAGTGCAGTGTCCTCGGAGAACAGTTTTTAAAGTTCACATGTTCATCTGCAGCTTGGGTATCATCATTTTAGATGCAGAATGAAAGGCCTGCTTTAAGCTGCTGCAGTGCAACAATAGCTGTTTATGGGCTCACGTGCCTGCAAGTCCTTGGATAAAGGTTTCCATAAAGTGTCCATACTGCCATAAAATAATATGAATAACCTTGTTGCTTTCACAAGATTTAAGAGGGGAAGTAGCAGCCAGGTGCTGCCTGATTAAATGCATTGATTAATCATCTGCAAGTACCACAACTTCAGGAGTTTGGGAGGTTTTTCAAATACAGGTGAAGCCATGTGTGTGTTAATAAAATCCCAATCTGGACACAAATCAATAGTAATGACATAAAAGGTCTGAGATGAATGACTGTGCTTGACCATTCCAAGCTCTATAAGTGAGAACATAAATCTTGAAGTGTTCTCTGGACTGGAAGGGAGCCAGTGGATCTGGATGATAGTGGTGTGACATGAGGAAGTTTTGGTGATTTGGTCAGATGTCTGACAGCAGCGTTCTGTACAACCTGCAGATGTGGGGACAGATCTTTGACATAGTGGATGACAGTATTTTATCATCTCAACTACAGAACCAAGTGGGTCATTCTCTCTTCCTCTACCTCATGGGGTTCCACAGGACTCTTAGGTCCCCTGCTTTTTATCGGCTCCCTTTGAGTTCAATACTCAGGAAGCATGGGATATTTTTTCATTGCTACGTTGATGACAGTCAGGTGTATATAACACCTAAAATAGAAGCCCCCTCAGTTGAACCACTACTGTTGTCATGGTCCAGTTAGATTTCAACTTGATAACTGTGATGCCCTCTACCTTGGAGTCCCCCCTCTCCGGTCGGTCCAGAAAGCTGCTGCTAGGCGTCTAACTGGAGTTGGTAAGAGGGAGCACATTACCCCCACTCTGGCTTCCGGCCACTAGCTGCCTGTGCATTTTAGAGTTAATTTTAAGAGTCTCCTATTTGTTTTTAAAGATTTACATGGTCTTAACCCATCTTACCTCACTGAGCTGCTTCACCCATATTCTCGTGCTAGTTGCCTCCGGTAAGCTGATCATATGCTGCTGGAGGTGTCGAGGTCTCACAGGAGGCTCAGAGGGGACAGAGCCTTCAGTGCTGCTGCTCCCAGTTTATGGAATGACCTCCCTTTGCATATTAGACGCGCCCATCTTGTCCAACTCTTCTAAGAACACATTTTTATTTCTTGGCTTTTGGCACAGCCTGAGACTTGTTTTTGCTGCATAAGACTTTGCAGACAAGGTTATAGGACCAAGAGTTTCCAATCTAGAATTACATGCTTTTCTGGAACACAAACAAGAATTTAAATGAATTTCAGAAAAAATATTGAGTGATTTTAGCTTTTTACACAGTCCAGTGCTTCCTCTAGGATTTTTTAAAATCATGGCGGTGGGCTGCGGAGTGGGAGGGGGGAGGTGTACGTCGTGCTGTTCAAAATGTATCTGAAACATTATGCATTAAAGTAAAAGTTATATTAATTAACTACATCATTGTCATTCAAATGCAACAAATGTCCACTCCAAGTTCCTTGGAGCCCGAAGGAAGCATGCGCGAGAGAGGTACATTGGTTGACCCGGCCGGAGCAAGACGGACCAGAATGGAATAGAAAATTAGAGTTGTTCCGTAATTTGGCAGAAAACTACGGAGAGCATGTCCGTCGACGGTGACGTTCGGAGTAGTCACGGAGAATGTGGAACCATTAATTAACATAACAACAGAGTTGCTCCGTCGGTCGGAACGGAACAGAGCAAGAACGGAGGATGTTGTATTCTTTCACCTCCCTACAAACAACTATGGCAGCTTCCCAGGCAGGA
Organism: Girardinichthys multiradiatus; assembly: GCF_021462225.1. Taxonomy (NCBI): domain Eukaryota; kingdom Metazoa; phylum Chordata; class Actinopteri; order Cyprinodontiformes; family Goodeidae; genus Girardinichthys; species Girardinichthys multiradiatus. The sequence goes on along the minus strand of NC_061797.1, from coordinate 51,398,504 downwards.
AGGAGCCAGCGGTGTTGGTTTTTTAAAATAAAGTCAATTTTAAGGTTTCATAATATTTAAACTCTCTGATTATGGTTTTATATATATATATATATATATAAATAAAAAAAACTTGGAAGTGTGAAGGAGGTATTTTGCCGATCAATTACATGTAGCGGAAACCCTGCAGTTTAAGCATTCACGTAAGACGTGCAGACATGTCCTCCCTGACATCCAGGGATAAAACCATCTGCCAATAGCTCATAAAGACCATTAATCATTAGATATCTTTTTCTGACTGCTGCCCCTTTTAAACAGTTTGGTAGAACATGGTGCAGACAGAATAACGTTTCACGGACACTTCCATTACTGGCATAGAAAAGATTTTCACTTAGTGAAAAATCGCAAAAGCATTTCAGTCCACAGTCATAATAAATTCTGTGTAACAAGATTTTATGAGTCAATTCTACTAGCATAGATTCAGGCTGCAGAACACTGTCCCAGTCTGCAGTAGAGGTGACCAATCAATTTACCAACTGTAACTGATGAACAAGCTGCTGCTTCGTCTGCTGACTGGCTGCATTGCAGCACCATGTGTGTCGCCATATGTCTGCCGTTGGAAGATCCTCACTGAAACTGGCTTTAACACGGGGAAAAAATAGATTAAAGGGCTGGGCCTGTTGGCTGCAGGAGGTTAGGGTCGACCACAGCTGCCTGTAAGCAGCACAGTCAGTCCCTTAGTTGGAGCTGGGGCCTTTTGTTGCATTCAAAAAGGGATCTGGGATTCAGAAATGTGGATTAGAGTCTGTTGTTGCATTTGATGGAAAGAATAGCCCTTTCTGCTCCTTTTGCACTGCTGAACTATGAACAGGAGAAGATCTTAGTCAGCCTATGTAGTCTGGAGATTAAACTCAGAAAGTGATTTATCTTGTTATAGTTGGCATAAATGAGTAAAGAATTTTCTCCTAAACATATGACCTTGTTACAGTCTTACTCCATCTTAGATCTCCTCTCATTGCTACAGTACACAGCCTGGGAAGACATGATGAGAAGGATCACTGCTTCATCTGAAAGGAGAAATGATGAAAACGAGAGCGAGCCTGCTTAAAGGTCCAGCAACCCTGAGCTCAAAGGGATTCAGTCACACAGCGGCTCTGCATGCTCTGCTGTTTGACGAGTGTTTTCGCTACAGAGTTGAGAGGAGAACATGAAAGTCTTTAGTTTGGTTGATGGATGCAGCTCTGACGGCTGACGAGTCATTAAAACGAGTTTCTCTTCAGATTGAGTCATGTTAACGCTCACCAGAGAGGAAGAAGAGTGCGGCGTTACATCGTTCTTTCTAAATGAGCTACATCATTTATAAATAAATAGATAGATAGACATTTTGAGACCGGAGCCACGGGGCTAGAATGTTAAACCCTCACCCACCTGGTGTGATGCTGTTTAAACACAATGTGGGCTTTTTTAAGGAACCAAGTGGTGATACCTGGTAACGTATACTTAATGTAATTTATCAGAGGTAATCTAAAAGAGGTTGCAAAGTATGAATGACAACCCACAAAGTAAAAGTAATAATGTGTCTGCAGAGATGTTAGCTGCCCTTTTCCTGACCCTTGACCCATTCAAGTTCTGGATGGAGGGACGGTCAGCTCTGGTGATCCTCTCTGAAGACCTACAGGTCCCTTCTCAAAATATTAGCATATTGTGATAAAGTTCATTATTTTCCATAATGTCATGATGAAAATTTAACATTCATATATTTTAGATTCATTGCACACTAACTGAAATATTTCAGGTCTTTTATTGTCTTAATACGGATGATTTTGGCATACAGCTCATGAAAACCCAAAATTCCTATCTCACAAAATTAGCATATCATTAAAAGGGTCTCTAAACGAGCTATGAACCTAATCATCTGAATCAACAAGTTAACTCTAAACACCTGCAAAAGATTCCTGAGGCCTTTAAAACTCCCAGCCTGGTTCATCACTCAAAACCCCAATCATGGGTAAGACTGCCGACCTGACTGCTGTCCAGAAGGCCACTATTGACACCCTCAAGCAAGAGGGTAAGACACAGAAAGACATTTCTGAACGAATAGGCTGTTCCCAGAGTGCTGTATCAAGGCACCTCAGTGGGAAGTCTGTGGGAAGGAAAAAGTGTGGCAGAAAACGCTGCACAACGAGAAGAGGTGACCGGACCCTGAGGAAGATTGTGGAGAAGGGCCGATTCCAGACCTTGGGGTACCTGCGGAAGCAGTGGACTGAGTCTAGAGTAGAAACATCCAGAGCCACCGTGCACAGGCGTGTGCAGGAAATGGGCTACAGGTGCCGCATTCCCCAGGTCAAGCCACTTTTGAACCAGAAACAGCGGCAGAAGCGCCTGACCTGGACTACAGAGAAGCAGCACTGGACTGTTGCTCAGTGGTTCAAAGTACTTTTTTCGGATGAAAGCAAATTCTGCATGTCATTCGGAAATCAAGGTGCCAGAGTCTGGAGGAAGACTGGGGAGAAGGAAATGCCAAAATGCCAGAAGTCCAGTGTCAAGTACCCACAGTCAGTGATGGTCTGGGGTGCCGTGTCAGCTGCTGGTGTTGGTCCACTGTGTTTTATCAAGGGCAGGGTCAATGCAGCTAGCTATCAGGAGATTTTGGAGCACTTCATGCTTCCATCTGCTGAAAAGCTTTATGGAGATGAAGATTTCATTTTTCAGCACGACCTGGCACCTGCTCACAGTGCCAAAACCACTGGTAAATGGTTTACTGACCATGGTATCACTGTGCTCAATTGGCCTGCCAACTCTCCTGACCTGAACCCCATAGAGAATCTGTGGGATATTGTGAAGAGAACGTTGAGAGACTCAAGACCCAACACTCTGGATGAGCTAAAGGCCACTATCGAAGCATCCTGGGTCTCCATAAGACCTCAGCAGTGCCACAGGCTGATTGCCTCCATGCCACGCCGCATTGAAGCAGTCATTTCTGCAAAAGGATTCCCGACCAAGTATTGAGTGCATAATTGTACATGATTATTTGAAGGTTGACGTTTTTTGTATTAAAAACACTTTTCTTTTATTGGTCGGATGAAATATGCTAATTTTGTGAGATAGGAATTTTGGGTTTTCATGAGCTGTATGCCAAAATCATCCGTATTAAGACAATAAAAGATCTGAAATATTTCAGTTAGTGTGCAATGAATCTAAAATATATGAATGTTAAATTTTCATCATGACATTATGGAAAATAATGAACTTTATCACAATATGCTAATATTTTGAGAAGGACCTGTAATTGTTTGTTACTGTCTTGACCTGTCCTGGTTTGGGGATGAGCCAAACCACAGAGTTAGCGACGAATACAGGCCATCATTCAGGACAGAATGAATCATGGCCATGTAGAAGATGACCAGCAGCTCCAGTGAAATAAGGTTCTTCCTGATTTGCTGCAGGAATTTCAATTCAATTCAGTTTATTTATATAGCGCCAATTCACAGTACATGTTGTCTCAAGGCACTTCACTAAAGTCAGGTTCATACATTCCAATTAATCCTAATCATTGAACAGTTCAGTCAGATTCAGTTATTTATTCAAATTGGATAAAAAGTTTTTCTGTCTAAGGAAACCCAGCAGATTGCATCCGGAGAAGCACTGATCCAGGAGTACTTTCTATGGGAAGGAAAAGTAAATGTTAATGGATGTAGCTCCTTTAGTCGTTTCATCTAGAAAGAAAGAACAGATAAACTCTGAGCCAGTTTTCAAGGTTAGAGTCTGAAAGAGAGCACATAGAGCTAGTCACAGTAGAAGCTCAGTCAGTAGCCATGTCTAGGAGAGAGAAAGGGTTAAACACTGAAAGACAGGACCATGTGGATCATCGGTAGAAGGTGAGCATTAAGTTGTTGCCAGCAGGAGCTTGGATGATGCCCCTCTCCAGAAAGGTGTCACAGGTAGACACAGAGTCAGGCCAGGTGTAGCTTCTAGGAAGAGAAAAGAGAGAACAAAGTTAAAAGCTGAAATAACAGCAAATAATGCACAATTGGAGAGTAGTATGAGAATGTAGCGAAGAGGGTGAAAGTGGTCATTATGTCCTCCAGCAGCCTAAGCCTATAGCAGCATAACTACAGAGATAGTTTCAGTTCAGTTTATTTATTTATATAGCGCTTATTTACAACAATGTCGTCTCAAGGAACCCCACAAAGGGTCCGGAACGGCACGGGGCCGGCGGGGAGGCCAGACCAAACCACCGAGTGCCAGAGCCCGGCCACCCCAGAATGGGCCACGTGTAGGAGTACTAAGTAAAATAATAAACTGATAAAATTTGTCCATCTAGAGCCCACTGATGGTCATTGTTCTACTAAAAACCACAAGGATTGGGATACCTCTCTCTGTCAGACTGATTATAACCATTGGAAAAGAGAAGGGGTCATACAGGTAGCAGAAATGGAGGGTGTGTTTGCACCTCAACCAAAACTGAGCTGGTTTAGGCTAAATCTGACTCCCCCTTACTCCATCCAACAAGAAGGGAGGAAGACAGAGGTAAAAAATAAGGAAGATAGCTCAGGATAAACTAAGCCACTCTAACTATAAGCTTTATCAAAAAGGAAAGTTTTAAGCCTAGCCTTAAAAGTAGACAGGGTGTCTGCCTCATGGACTAAAACTGGGAGCTGGTTCCACAAGAGAGGAGCCTGATAACTAAAGGATCTGCCTCCCATTCTACTTCTAGAGACTCTAGGAACCACCAGTCTCTGTGCAGTCTCTGCTGGGACTTCTTCTGAACATTGTGTTTGTGTGAGTTCCTAGGAACCAGAAGAGATCCACAGTAGACACAGTGTTGTTGAGGGTGGTGAGTGGAGGCAATTAGGGGCTGTTCTCCGGAGGTCCACCGTTATCTCCACAATCTTGAGTGGGTTAAGCTCAAGGTGGTTCTGACCACACCAGTGGAGCAGCTGTTTCACCTTCTGTCTGTGTGAAGACTTGTCACTATTATGGATCAGACCATTGGTGTCATCTGCAAGCTTCAGGAGTTTCACAGACGGGTCCGCTGAGGTCCAGTCATTTGTGTAGAGGGAGAAGAGGAGAGAGAACACACCCCTGGGGGTGCCGGTGCTGATGGTTCTTTTGCAGGAGAAGATGCTTCCCAGTCTTGCGTTGTCAGACAGTCAGGAAGCTGGTGATCCACTGACAGGGGGAGGCCGGGACTTTCAACTGGATGACCTTCTGGTGGAGGATGTCTGGGTTGATAGTGTTGAAGCTGAAGTCCACAAACAGGATCATGGCGTACATCCCTGGGTGGTTGAGGTGTTGCAGCATGAAGTGTAGTCCCAAGTTGACTGCATCATCTACCGACCTGTTTTCCTGGTAGGCAAACTGCAGGAGGTCCAGCAGCATCTATGATGTCCTTCAGGTGCTTCAACACCAGACACTCAAAGGATTAAATGACAGACAGGCTTGTAGTCGTTTAATCCCGTTATGGTGATTTCACTGTAGTTTAGCCTTTATTTGGATTTTTTTATTTTTAATTTAGACCAAAATCTGCCAAAAATACCATACATGGATAGAGATTATAGTTTTCCTATCAAAGATTGGCAGAAATAAATGTAAGCTGTAACTAATAAATAAATTGAGTCTGACTTGACTTTATATGGGCCTTTTAAATCGGTATTAAAATGCCAATAAACATGTATTATTTTTTATGAAACCCAATTTAACCCAAGGTTACCCTCAGCCTCTCTTCCTCTTATCAGTTAGACTCTTCTTCCTCTTCGAATGTTTTGTTATCTGCCAGAACAGAGAAAACAGCGTGGCCTTCAAGGCTTCTCGGCTCTGTCCGAGGGGAAGGCTGCTGGATGTCAGAACCCAAACAGAGGTCTGCAGCTGAACGTATAAATATCTGCTGCTCCCACATCAGCTCTAATTTTAGGCAGAGGCTTTGTTCAACATCTGCTTTGATGTTGAAATGCTGAATTCAGGCGGGATTAACATTCAGAGAGCTAATTACAGCAGAGAGGAGACTGCAGCAGGCAGGCCTCAGTGTCTGAGGCTTCACCAGGGTTCATCGGTGTGTAGGTTTGAGGTTTTCTGTCCAAGTTTGGTGTGTGGTTTCCAAAATTCTGTTGAAGGAGTCCAGACATATTTTTTACCTTTTTACAATTTATCTCAGAGCACCAGCATCATCCTGCTGCTGCTTCTCTGTGGATTCAGTCGGTCTCAGTCTAATCCCAGATCTCATCCAAATAACACCAGGTGGTGCTCTGCCAAGGCTGGATCAGTTGCAGTGGGTCTCTTATGGAGACCACATCACCTTGAAATTATTTTTGGATTTCTAAACAAAATTTTAAGCGTTTGCTCTCCATTTTTACCCATTTTAAATAAAACAAAAGTCATCTATAGTTGTCAAGTTTTAAATACAAATATAAAAAATACACAACAAAGGGACGGACGGATGGATGGATGGATGGATGGATGGATGGATAGATAGATAGATATGTTGAATGGGAGTGTGTGGTTGAATTTATCAACTGGAGTTGCACAGTTGCTGCAATATTCAGCACCCAAGAGCATATAACATAGGACACCACCTTGGAGTACCATACACTCAACACAAAGGTAGGTCATCAGCGATGCAGAGGTTCAGGAGCCCCTAGGCAGATAAGGGACAGGGAGTCATGCAGGCACCGAACGTGGAGCTGCTGCCACTTCCCAGAGGGCAGTCTAAGCCCAGAACCAAGTCAACCTGCACCAAGCAGGAGAGTCGACACAGTTGTAGGTCTTCAGCGAAACGCAGTGTCAAGAGACCCCAGGCTAAAAAACACAGGGAGAGACTTAGGGCATTCTGGCAACCCAACCCCCGGAACCCCACCTGTAGCAAGAGCGCCCTGCATAGAGAAACCAAGCAGGAGAGACCCCCCAGAGCCCCCAAACAGTCGGGCAAGTACCAGCCCACTGCAGCAGTCTGAACTCAAAAGAAAGGGAAGGAGGGCACAGTAGCATTTCTAATGTAATTGCAGGGAACTTATTTTATCTTTTTACAGGCAGCATGTTGATCTTTCAGTCCGAAATGAATTTATTTGATCCTCGTATTTTAAAGCAAGCATACAAGTTTTCTCTGATCCTGGAAGAAATTTAAAGTCAGGCTAAAAAGGAGTGTTTGATTTGTCAGATGAACAGTTTCCAGCTTGTCTGTTGTCAGTGGATAAAAACGTCTCTGTGTTGTGTTAATGTGGCGGCACTCTTACATAATGTCCCTCTGCTTAATATAGCATCTAAGAGCCTCTGTGAGTATAAATACACTCGGTCAGGTTGGCTTTGAGCTGTCTGACAGATAATATCCAACAGTTTCTATAAAAACGTTTGGGTCCTTTATCGCAAAATTATGGCCTTAACGATGTTTACAGAATTTTCATACTTCTTATTGCTCCATTTCTCATATAAAAATACTTTAAAACTTGTGGTGCAGTTGAAAATAGTGTGCAGTGACTTTACTCCATAGACAACAGTATGATTTGAACAAAACGAGTGGGAACTCAGCAATACTTTGTAGCAGAAATGCCATCAAAAGTTTAAACAAGCTGCAGAATGCTGGAGATGCACTTCAAAATAAGAGCCTGCCTCTGTCATGAGTTGGATCATTGTACAAATAATCTTATGATGCAGTGATAAGAACAAAGCTGATGTGTTCTGGATTCGACTACGCACTGTTCGGCAGCTTCTTCATCCATGTGGCTCTTTCTGAGATCTTTGACCTTGTCTGTATTTCCCTCCTGCAGCTCAGATTGAAATCATCCCCTGTAAGATCTGTGGAGATAAATCCTCAGGGATCCACTATGGTGTGATTACCTGCGAGGGCTGTAAGGTAAGCTCCACCGTCTCTATATGTTCCTAAACCTTTGGATCTATATCTTCCTCATTTTCCTGACATCAAGTCACTTATTTACAATTTTCCAATCTACTTGTTTTATTTAATATTTAATTCTAATTTAATATATCTCAATTAAATTCAAACAAACCCTTTGTTCTATTATAGATATGCACAGGGACCTTTGTTTTAGTCCAGATGCACAAGGTAGATCATCCATCCATCCATCCATCCATCCATCCATCCATCCATCCATCCGCTGACAGGTTGCAGCCACTTTTTACTGTTGCTCTAGTGTCTCCCTCTTCTAATGCAGCCCTGGGCAACGGCCCATGAGTCCAGTTAGTTGATCCAGTTTGCGATATTCTTGACATTTGTTTAGTGTCTGGCAGGATTCAGTCTGGATAAGTATGGTTGAACTGTTGGCAGTTCAGGCATTAACAGAATCAGAGGGAACATGTTTCATGTGGACCATCAGTCGCAAGGTACTGGATCAGAAAGCCATCTCCTCAGCTCAATGCTTGGCTCTGATGCTTGATGCTCTGACAGCTGGAGGCTCATCTCACAATTAACAAGCAGGTACCTTAAGGAGATTACACGAGAGAGGGATGATGTTCAGAGCAAACCCTAAACCCAGTCATATTATCACCGGCTTAAATAATCATCTACTAGGATCTATTTTCTAATAACTAAAGTTCTTTGGGGGTATTTTTGTAGACTTTAGATTTTTGCTTATATATTTTCCATATTTTGGCTCTGGTACTTTTCATACAAGGTTTCTAGGCATTAAAATCATGCAACAAGAAGACAGACACAGTAAATACAGTTAATTTTAAAGTCAGGTCTTTTATCCAGGAGATTAGGATTAGTGTCCTAAAAGAACCATTTTAGCCAGATTGTTTAATCCTGCAAGTCTTTGTGACCTTCCCCTCAAGATCTTAAAATCTGCAGAATCAAATAAAAGAAACGATTCTACAACAACAGCTGAAGCTTGGGTCTGGTTCTAAAGAAAGATCTCGTCAAGTTTGAAGACCTATTTTCTTTCTGCTTTCGGTGGAGGAGGACGCTTTCTCTGTCTCTCGCACCCTCCCATATCTGCCCTGCTTCAGCTCTGTGTCTTGTCTTTCTTTTTGGAGCCTCTTTTTGCATATCTTCCAAAATTCTGAGTTATGGATTTGTTCAGCTGGTCTCTCAATGAAATTAATAACATTTTCTCGAGGAGAAGACAGGGTGAAGGGGAACCCTCTTGTCCAGACGGGACGTTTTTCTCCGGATACACGATGGACTCCTGGCAGAAGTGGAGGATGGTGTGTCTGTCGATATAGTCAGTCAAGGATGTCGAAGATGTGTATACAGGTCCTTCTCAAAAAATTAGCATATTGTGATAAAGTTCATTATTTTCTATAATGTCATGATGAAAATTTAACATTCATATATTTTAGATTCATTGCACACTAACTGAAATATTTCAGGTCTTTCATTGTCTTAATACGGATGATTTTGGCATACAGCTCATGAAAACCCAAAATTCCTATCTCACAAAATTAGCATATCATTAAAAGGGTCTCTAAACGAGCTATGAACCTAATCATCTGAATCAACGAGTTAACTCTAAACACCTGCAAAAGATTCCTGAGGCCTTAAAAACTCCCAGCCTGGTTCATCACTCAAAACCCCAATCATGGGTAAGACTGCCGACCTGACTGCTGTCCAGAAGGCCACTATTGACACCCTCAAGCAAGAGGGTAAGACACAGAAAGATATTTCTGAACGAATAGGCTGTTCCCAGAGTGCTGTATTAAGGCACCTCAGTGGGAAGTCTGTGGGAAGGAAAAAGTGTGGCAGAAAACGCTGCACAACGAGAAGAGGTGACCGGACCCTGAGGAAGATTGTGGAGAAGGGCCGATTCCAGACCTTGGGGGACCTGCGGAAGCAGTGGACTGAGTCTGGAGTAGAAACATCCAGAGCCACTGTGCACAGGCGTGTGCAGGAAATGGGCTACAGGTGCCGCATTCCCCAGTCCTGGGCTACAGAGAAGCAGCACTGGACTGTTGCTCAGTGGTCCAAAGTACTTTTTTCGGATGAAAGCAAATTCTGCATGTCATTCGGAAATCAAGGTGCCAGAGTCTGGAGGAAGACTGGGGAGAAGGAAATGCCAAAATGCCAGAAGTCCAGTGTCAAGTACCCACAGTCAGTGATGGTCTGGGGTGCCGTGTCAGCTGCTGGTGTTGGTCCACTGTGTTTTATCAAGGGCAGGGTCAATGCAGCTAGCTATCAGGAGATTTTGGAGCACTTCATGCTTCCATCTGCTGAAAAGCTTTATGGAGATGAAGATTTCATTTTTCAGCACGACCTGGCACCTGCTCACAGTGCCAAAACCACTGGTAAATGGTTTACTGACCATGGTATCACTGTGCTCAATTGGCCTGCCAACTCTCCTGACCTGAACCCCATAGAGAATCTGTGGGATATTGTGAAGAGAACGTTGAGAGACTCAAGACCCAACACTCTGGATGAGCTAAAGGCCGCTATCGAAGCATCCTGGGCCTCCATAAGACCTCAGCAGTGCCACAGGCTGATTGCCTCCATGCCACGCCGCATTGAAGCAGTCATTTCTGCAAAAGGATTCCCGACCAAGTATTGAGTGCATAACTGTACATGATTATTTGAAGGTTGACGTTTTTTGTATTAAAAACACTTTTCTTTTATTGGTCGGATGAAATATGCTAATTTTGTGAGATAGGAATTTTGGGTTTTCATGAGCTGTATGCCAAAATCATCCGTATTAAGACAATAAAAGACCTGAAATATTTCAGTTAGTGTGCAATGAATCTAAAATATATGAATGTTAAATTTTCATCATGACATTATGGAAAATAATGAACTTTATCACAATATGCTAATTTTTTGAGAAGGACCTGTATAATTGGATGTTTCATATCAGGATTTCTGCTTTTTGGAGTCAGCGGTTACCTGGCATATCAGGAAATTCGGAGAATGTCAGCAGCTGTTCTGGCCATTGTAAGGCTGCCTGGCATGTATGATGGGATCTTCAGAGCGATCAACACTCAGACTGAGATGTTACGTGAGCTGAATCGCAGACTGGATGTGATCCTTACAGGATCGCAGGCAGGTTGCGGTTCCTGGACTCAGGGGTGAAATGGGATAAATCTTGGAGAAAGTTGTTCGCTCGGATCTGGCGAAAGACCAGGAATTTGGCAGTTTGGATTTGCCTTTGAGAAGAACCAGCGAGACTCTCAAGGCTGACGGAAGATTAAGAGTCAGTTTAACCCAAATAATTATTGTTTTTCTGAATCTGGCTCCCCTGCACGGCCTTGATGGCTGGTTATCTTCAACTTCTCCTGGAAGTTATGTAAACATGACGCTCTGCTCCCTCCCTTCCCTGAGGACATCTGTGGACCTGCTCAGAACTTTGTGGCCGGTTGATGATCCTTCCATCGTATCATCAAGGACAATGGCCTCTGTGACAGAGACTTACTTTGCACACACACACATGCTCAAGAAAAACATATGCACCCCTTCACAACGCCTTCACCGGATCCCCGGCATGATGTTGTTTCGTAAACTTGTTGCTTCTTTGTGCTGAGGTTTTTTGCAATCTCAAACTGTATCCTGTAAAGGATGAAGTATGAAATATAAATTTTTTCCCCCCCTTTTCTTACCTAATGTGGCCTCTTTTCTCATCTACCTAAATGTGATTTCATTACTTCTCATTAGATTTTCAGATTTCTCAGAAGGATTACCAGCAAAAGCCAAATATTATTAGTATTTGAAAATTTGGACTAAAGCTGTTTTTACACCAATGACCAGAGAATTTTAGATTTCCTAAAAGGATTGTATTACAACTATATCATTCCATTGACATCTAAACATTATTAGTATTTAAAAAGTTTGGACTAAAACTGTTTTATACCAGTGACCTCAAGGATTAATATTATAATTTTTCTTCAAACACAACATGAATTTCTTACCACAGAGGACTTAATGAGCTAATTACCTCTATTAGAAAGATTGGATTAGAACCAGCTCTAACCAGTAAACCCCCAAGGATTATTAATGTCATTTGATTCTGTGTTTGATTTTCTGTATCATTGTAATGTTTTTCCCCATGTGCAGCGCTTTGAGTTCCTTGTTGCTGAAAAGCGCTATATAAATAAACTTGACTTGACCACTTCACTGAATTATAACTTGAGTTTCTTGTCTTTAATGTCAGGGTTTCTTCAGGCGGAGTCAGCAGAGTAACGCCACCTACTCATGCCCCCGGCAGAAAAACTGTCAGATCGACCGAACGAGCCGAAATCGCTGCCAGCACTGTCGTCTGCAGAAATGCCTTGCTGTCGGGATGTCCAGAGACGGTGAGACAGGCACACCACCTCACACAAAACAGTCTCATCAAACACATTCTCATCTGTTTAACAAAATACAGTATCCCTGCGCAGATTCCTGAGGTGTGGAGTAAACCATGGCTTGTTGTTCCCAAAGGTGCAAAAGGTCTTGGTCTGCACACACATGTCCTCACAGAAACTGATGTATGATGTCACCACATCAGTTAGTTGGTTTAAGTCAGTGGCTGAAGTTTCAAAAACAGTCCAGTCTGTGCATTCAAAGCAGGCCTGTAGCATCTGCTTTGATTCCTCAGTCCACTTCTTAACAGTGTGAACCTTGGGTTTGGAAGCTCTTAGTCTCTGTCTGTAGGTTGGGATGAGGTGGATTAGATAATGATCTGAAAAACCCAGAGCAGCCCTGGTAACAGCATGATATGAGTCCTTTAAAGCTGTGTAACAATGGTCCAGTGTGTTTTTATCTCTGGTGGGACACTTAATATGCTGTCTGTATTTGGGGAGTTCATTGGAGAGGTTTGCTCTGTTAAAATCTCCCAGTATTATGATGAAAGAGTTCGTGTATTTTTTCTCCATGTCTGTAATCAGATCAGCAAGATGTTTTTCAGCAGCAGAAGTTCAGCCATGAGGTGGAAAATATGAGCTGATTATTATAAACGAGGAAAACTCTCTCAGTGAATAAAACGGTTTACAGATTATGGAAAATGACTCCAGATCAGGACTACATGTTTCTCCAGCACTTTTACGTCTCTGCATCAACCTTCATTTATATAAAAGCAGATTCCACCTCCTCGCCTCTTCCCCGATAGCTCCACGCTACGATCCGCTCTGAACAGCTGGAAGTCCGGCATCAGCAGTGCTCGGTCCGGGATGTCTTCACTCAGCCATGTCTCGGTGAAGCAGAGAACCGCTGATCCACGGAGGTCTGAGTTTTTACCGGTGAGGAGAAGCAGCTCATCCATCTTGTTGCTTAGAGAGCGGACATTTGCCAGGTGGATTGAAGGCAGTGGTGTGCGAAGTCCTCTTTGGCGGAGCTTTACCAGCACGCTTTCCCCCTCCGGCCCTTTCGGCTGAGTATCCCATAAAGTGTTGCAGCTCCGCTTGCCAGGAGCTCAGTGAACCTCGGATCGATGAATGATGGTGAAAAAATCCCAAGAGAGGACTCTCTGATGTTGAGAAGTTCCTCTCTACTGAATGAGACCACAGTACTGTGGCTCGAAAAACATAAAAACACACAAAATACGCAAAGAAAGAGAGAGCGAAGCTCCGAGGCTGCCATCGTTGGCGCCATCTTGCTTTTTGCTTACTAATGGATTTATTCTTAATAAAACTTCAGACTCATGTTTAGACTCCACTGTTGAACTGTTGAAGGTGCATGACATCCTATTACTTAAACAGGATTTTAGTCTCCACAGATTGCAAAAAATAATTAAGCAAAGTAACACATAATAACATACCTCGATCACTGCATAACCTCTGACCTCTTTATCATTTAAATTTTAAACATTTTCCTTTTGCTTTTTGTCAGCAAAGTCAAAAGCATCTATGAATTATTAGGACACATTAAAATGAATGATATGTTAACACAATGATGTAGTATATCAACCCAGAGCATGTTATCTAAATACATTTTTGGTTTTTCAATCATATTTTACTGATTTATTGAAGTTTTTTAACTGATAAAAGCTGTAATCTTAAATTTTATGCCTAATTCTATAAACTAATGCCAGTCCCACTTAAATCTTTTATCATTTTAAAATTCTGTGAGTTTTTGACAGAGATATTCCAGTAATTGTAGTAATAATGGTGAATGTTTACTTATCCTATTATCTCTCTTCCTCCATCACAGCTGTGAAGTTCGGCCGGATGTCTAAAAAGCAGCGGGACAGTTTATACGCTGAGGTTCAGAAGCACCGGCTCCAGCAGCAGCAACAGGATCCCCTTCGGACCTCCCCCAGCATCGGCAGCCCCAGCCCTGATGAGGCAGAGTCTCTGTCCCCCCAGTACACTCTGTGCTCCACGAGCCTCACAGAGCTTTCAGATGACCCGGGATGCTACATGGACAGGACCTCACCTGACGGAGGATCTTTGACATCCAAGGTCTGTAGTTTTAACTCTTAACACTTACAAAATGACTTGATAACCAATCATTTCTACATCAGTTATGTTACCCATAAACAGGCAGAGTCTGGAGGAGCAGACAGAGGATGTGAGGGTTTCTACCTGGATATTCATCCGTCTCCGGATCAGTCCGGCCTGGATCTCAATGGAATCAAACCAGAACCGCTGAGCGACTACGGACACAGTGACGAGTTCTTCCCATACTGTTCCTTCAGCAACGGCGAGGCATCTCCCACCGTGGCTGAACATGGTGAGTTTAAACAAGATCATCTCAGAAAATCTTCCAGAAACAAGTAAATGATACAGTCATGGCCAGGGTGATCAGATGCAGGATACACCTACTTTCATATAAATCATGCCATCAGCAGACTTGTTGCTGTAAAAGGCAACCACATGCTGAAATCATCTTCTTCATGAGTTCAACAATTGTTACCTCCATAAATCAGCATGCAGCCACCATCACTTTGTACCAAAAAGGGTCATGATGGAGAAAACAAGATCAAGTAGCAGAAATGAGCATTGTCTGTAGGGTGACTGGGCTCTGCAGGACCTCAGATTGTTCCTCCACATTAATGAAGTCAGTTTGCCTCCTGAACACCTCCTTTGGAAGATTTTATGAGCAGATCCAACCTGGAGGAGACCCAAGGAAAGATCAAGCTCTTGTATAACCATTCTGCTATTTGAATGCCTTTCAATGCCGAAATAGACCTGCAGAGTGTTACTGGGTAGACAGATGTCTGGGTTTGCCCTATGGACCTGTTACCTCCTCAGCCCAATTGTGGACAAGGAAAAAGATGCGGACAGACGGATGGACGGACTCTGTGGTCCTTCTTAACAGTGCGTTCACACCAGACCTTTAGTATGCTTTGTACCATTGCCAGAGTCCGGTTTCTGGTGCCGATGTAAATCCATCCCTTAAACCGTCCAGAGAACAGTACCCTGGCATGGTTACAGCTGCCGGTCTCGGCCCAGTTTATCCGGACCCTGGTTTGCTTGCAGTGTGAATGTGCCTGAGTCTCAGGTTGGGCTCCAACTGTGATCTCCATCATCAGACTGTTGAAACAACAGGCTCCATTCCAGGCTGCATGTGTGACACTCTGAGAAATGGAGAAACAAAGATCTATAAAATGTGCTGCAAGGTTGTCTGCAGCTACAGGGGGAAACAAACAGAGAGGATGAGGAAATCTGCTGAAAGAGGCGAAGCAGAAAGAAGCAAAATAAAAGCGACAGAATAAGAAGTCACAGAGGAAAGGAAAAAAGAGCAAAGATGCTGACTGTGGGGCAAACAGAGACAGTAGGTGGTTTAAAATAGCAGGAGGTTGGAAACTCATCTTCAGAGCTCATTAAAATCTCTGTGTGGTAATTAGTTATCTGTTAATTAGGACCAACTGGGACGTGGCTGGACGTTCGTTTGGGGAAATTATCTTTTTTTTATTTTCCCAGGAGATTTACTGCATGATAACCCCCAAAACTTACAAACCCATTCAACCCATTATCATCTGGCTGAAGCTTGGAGTCTCTCTCTGTCGTTTATTATCATTAATTAAAAGCAACATTATGAAGCTCGAAGAACTAACTTTGTTGCTGATAAAGGGTTGTTTTTATCGAATTAACTGCAAAAACTTCATTTTTAGGCTCCTATTTTCACCCAGAATGAAAATGTGGTTTAAAGCCTAAAATGATGCTGAGAGGAATTAAGGATGTTTAATATGAAAAATGTCAGATTTTATTTTTTACGAAGATTTTCAAGGTTTTAAGCTTGAAACACACTGAGGGTCTGTCGAGGGTCTTCTTTGGACTTTGGCTGCATTTTCACTCTCCCACACAGCGCGAGATCAAGTTTTATTTGTTCATCAACTGAATGAAGGAAATACTGAACATCATGCAGAAATGTGTCAAATTTAAGCTAATAAGTGTTCGGGATTTTTTTCTATCAAACCTTTCCTAACTGGTACTAATGGTTGCTTAGCCCCAATTTTTTCTGTTTCCACTGACTGGAAGAAAAACCTGCTGGACCAAAAAAAGAACTGCTTTTGTCAGCAGGTGGAACCTGGTTTCTGGAGAGAAAAAAACAATCAAAAATATTGTGTTAATATTTAGAAATGGTGGCATGCAGCAGGCACTTTTGCACAAGTACAAAGGAAGTACAAATACAGGTCCTTCTCAAAATATTAGCATATTGTGATAAAGTTCATTATTTTCCATAATGTCATGATGAAAATTTAACATTCATATATTTTAGATTCATTGCACACTAACTGAAATATTTCAGGTCTTTTATTGTCTTAATACGGATGATTTTGGCATACAGCTCATGAAAACCCAAAATTCCTATCTCACAAAATTAGCATATTTCATCCGACCAATAAAAGAAAAGTGTTTTTAATACAAAAAACGTCAACCTTCAAATAATCATGTACAGTTATGCACTCAATACTTGGTCGGGAATCCTTTTGCAGAAATGACTGCTTCAATGCGGCGTGGCATGGAGGCAATCAGCCTGTGGCACTGCTGAGGTCTTATGGAGGCCCAGGATGCTTCGATAGCGGCCTTTAGCTCATCCAGAGTGTTGGATCTTGAGTCTCTCAACGTTCTCTTCACAATATCCCACAGATTCTCTATGGGGTTCAGGTCAGGAGAGTTGGCAGGCCAATTGAGCACAGTGATACCATGGTCAGTAAACCATTTACCAGTGGTTTTGGCACTGTGAGCAGGTGCCAGGTTGTGCTGAAAAATGAAATCTTCATCTTCATAAAGCTTTTCAGCAGATGGAAGCATGAAGTGCTCCAAAATCTCCTGATAGCTAGCTGCATTGACCCTGCCCTTGATAAAACACAGTGGACCAACACCAGCAGCTGACACGGCACCCCAGACCATCACTGACTGTGGGTACTTGACACTGGACTTCTGGCATTTTGGTATTTCCTTCTCCCCAGTCTTCCTCCAGACTCTGGAACCTTGATTTCAGAATGACATGCAGAATTTGCTTTCATCCGAAAAAAGTACTTTGGACCACTGAGCAACAGTCCAGTGCTGCTTCTCTGTAGCCCAGGTCAGGTGCTTCTGCCGCTGTTTCTGGTTCAAAAGTGGCTTGACCTGGGGAATGCGGCACCTGTAGCCCATTTCCTGCACACGCCTGTGCACGGTGGCTCTGGATGTTTCTACTCCAGACTCAGTCCACTGCTTCCGCAGGTCCCCCAAGGTCTGGAATCGGCCCTTCTCCACAATCTTCCTCAGGGTCCGGTCACCTCTTCTCGTTGTGCAGCGTTTTCTGCCACACTTTTTCCTTCCCACAGACTTCCCACTGAGGTGCCTTGATACAGCACTCTGGGAACAGCCTATTCATTCAGAAATGTCTTTCTGTGTCTTACCCTCTTGCTTGAGGGTGTCAATAGTGGCCTTCTGGACAGCAGTCAGGTCGGCAGTCTTACCCATGATTGGGGTTTTGAGTGATGAACCAGGCTGGGAGTTTTAAAGGCCTCAGGAATCTTTTGCAGGTGTTTAGAGTTAACTCGTTGATTCAGATGATTAGGTTCATAGCTCGTTTAGAGACCCTTTTAATGATATGCTAATTTTGGGTTTTCATGAGCTGTATGCCAAAATCATCCGTATTAAGACAATAAAAGACCTGAAATATTTCAGTTAGTGTGCAATGAATCTAAAATATATGAATGTTAAATTTTCATCATGACATTATAGAAAATAATGAACTTTATCACAATATGCTAATATTTTGAGAAGGACCTGTACAGCTAAAAGAATTGAAAAGCTCAATATGTTTGTCACTCATTTCAGAAAATAAAACTTATAGATACAAATAAAGATGTACAGTAGATATAGATATAGATCCATGCCACGTAGAGTGAAATGTTTCAAGCCTTTAATTCTGATTGGTAGTTTAGTTGAATTGTTTTAACAAAGTAAAGAGTTTGTTGATTGAAATATGTTTGACTTTGAGTTGACTTATTTTTATTAATAAATTCTTGTATTTTAAGAAATTGTGTGAATTCATTCCATATATGTGCAGAGTTTATGCTGTTCAATAATGTCAGAGCTCGTCTCACACCTTTCTATTTTGTCCTAATACCATCGCCTTACTGGGCTGGTATTCACAGGACAATCCGTAACAGACCCAAATATTATTTGATTAAATATTAAGGTATTATATTAAATAATATTTTCAGATTCATAGTCACAACAATGCTTAGGTCCGACCTAGCGGACTAATTCTGAACCGTGCTCGTTTTGTTCCAGATCACTTGGCTCAAATCATCTCCAAGTCTCACCTGGAGACATGTCAGTACCTGAGGGAGGAGCTGCAAGAGATGAGCTGGCAGAGTCTCCTGCAGGAAGAGGTGGAGAAGTATCAGAACAAGGTCTGTTTGCTCCATCGATGAACACAAAGATTTTCTGCTGCATCTTTAAAGTCAGAACAGAGAAGAATCAGTTTAAAAAGTTTAAGTTGAGTTGTACTCAATACATCCTGTGTGCTTCTGGACTCTTGGAGCATTATTTCATGAAGAAACCTCATGTAGCATGTTTGGGATCGACACCAAGTTTTTTGATCATGGTTTTATCTCAGTCTTTATCAGTCTCCCTTTGATGCAAGGTAGATCTGGAGACATCAACACCTTCACTGGAGCCTTTTTTATACCCTTGAACAACCTTAAACACCTATTATCTATTTCAGTGGAGTGTTCCATTTTAAGCTGTTTTTTGAGCTTAATGTGTCACTTTCTGAAACCTCTCCCTGTTCTGCTCCGTTTAGCCACAGGAGGTGATGTGGCAGCTTTGTGCAGTGAAGATCACAGACGCCATACAGTATGTGGTTGAGTTCGCAAAGCGTATCGACGGCTTCATGGATCTCTGCCAGAACGACCAGATTGTGCTGCTGAAAGCTGGTGAGGAACATCTTCTAACTCAATAGCTCCACATTACAAGACAAACTGGTCCAGTGATCTAATTTTATCTAAAATGAACTCAGATTAGTTTCATTCAACCCAACACAGTCATATTCTTTATAGTTTGATTCAGCTTCAGTTGGATCCAGTCCAATTCATTCCTAATTAGAATAAAATACAGACAAGTGCCAGCTGGTGAAAAGGTATCTATCCAAGAAAACCTGGCTGTTTGCAATGAACTGACAATTGTGGAACTCATCTGCCTGAGCAAGCATGTACTCACATAGAAGTTGCTCGGACTGGAGGAAACCTCCAGCAGAACCAAGCTCTGTAAGAGCGGCCATGCCACAAACTGCTGGCAGTCCTGAAACAGGAAGGAATCACAAAAATAAAAAACAAGGAAGCTCCAGGCCAGGAGTACTTTCTAAGGGAAAGAAACACAGAGAACATAAATGGTATCAGTAGCATTTGGCCAAGGGTAGCCTCAATATAAAGAGAAAACATAGAGAAGAAATAATTGTAAATAATTTGGAAGTGGAGAGTAGTATGATAATGTAGCGAAGAGGGTGAAAGTGGTCATTATGTCCTCCAGGAGCCTAAGCCTATAGCAGCATAACTACAGAGATAGTTCAGGATAACCTAACCCACTCTAACTATAAGCTTTATCAAAAAGGAAAGTTTTAAGCCTAGTCTTAAAAGTAGACAGGGTGTCTGCCTCACGGACTAAAACTGGGAGCTGGTTCCACAGGAGAGGAGCCTGATTACTAAAGGATCTGCCTCCCATTCTACTTCTAGAGACTCTAGGAACCTCATGCGCGTGTTGAGGTTCTACTGTTAGTGAACTGTTACAGAAACTCTGAATAAATAAAGTTTAAAAGCAAGTATTCTGAGAAATAATCATAACTTTTCTCTGCATGTGAAGCCGTTGCATCAAGGTTTAACAAATCTTTGTTACCCCAATAGCCTCTTGTCAGACGGGACTGACATCACGGACTTTAATTAGGCTCTTTATGTTCTCCCTGGCAGGTTCTTTAGAGGTCATCTTTGTACGAATGTGTCGGATTTTTGACTCCCAGAACAATTCTGTCTACTTTGATGGGAAGTTTGCAAGTCCTGACGCCTTCAAATCATTAGGTGAGTAGAGGATCTTACAACAACTATAACTCATATTTATTTAAATCTCTTCCTCTTTTAAACTTGTTTTACTCGTGGTGATTTTACCCATAATTTTACTCCCCATATTCCCTTGGCTGTAGCTGTGCAGCTTGCTGCCCTGCGAATTTAAAAGAGGACAACTTATAATTGGCTGAATTGGAGTAGTGCAAACTAAGATATTTATACGAACTAGAGTGAAATATGTAAATCGAAGTCAGTTTTATCAAAATAAAGCATCTGAATGTCTGTAGGCCAGTGACTGTTTAAGCAGCTCTCTCCTGTATGTTTTCGCCAGGCTGCGATGACTTGATCACGTCTGTGTTTGACTTCGCTAAGAACATGTGTTCCCTGCACCTTACAGAGGAAGAGATCGCACTTTTCTCTGCGCTTGTTCTGTTCTCTGCAGGTACATACTCTCACTTTTCATACAAACGTATCTGCAGAGTCTTTTTCAGCTGGATATACCTATGCATGGGCTTATCTTTGTGTGTTTGTGCAGACCGGTCATGGCTGCGGGAGAAGCTGCAGGTGGAGAGGCTTCAGCAGAAGACCGAGTCGGCTCTGCAACATGTTCTGCAGAAGAACCACAGAGACGATGGAGTACTGGACAAGGTACTCAAAAGAGCGCTTATTGAGTACCCAACATTAATATTTTTAATTGTACACTTCATCATAATTCAAAGCAGTAGAAGAAAAACCCAGAATGCAATATGAAACTGATACTATGCTGCACCCATGTGGAAAATATATGAATTGCAACTCTAAAACCCAATTTAACAAGGAAATGTCTGGTTATTTATCTCTGTGCCCAATTAACCAACAAAATAATCAGACATGAAGTAAGATCTAGTTAAAATAAAACATTTTAAAAGACACAATCAGCAACATGCTTAATGCTATGTGTTCAGTGTTTTTTCCCAACATGTATAGTTGGTTTGTACCACCTTATCCATTCAGGCTCAAATACATTCAAACAAGCCATCTAATATTTAGTTATGTCATGTCGGCCACATGCTTTTTGTAGCAATCAACCAACTCCTGGCACCTTTCTGGCTGGATGTTCGACCTCTCGTTGTGGAGGAACTGGTAGAGTTCATTTGAACTGGTTGGTTGCAGCTGGGAAAGAGTTCAGACGAAACATTAAAACTCCACATTAATGACATTCGTGCACAGGATTAATGAGTTCTGTCTGCAGCTGTATGCAACTGCAACCTCTGGCATGCAAACAAATCTAATGATGTAATCAATGCTGTAAAAACTGATATCCTGCGTTTTGTGCTCCCTCCTCAGCTCAGGTGTAAGGTGTTGGTGCTGCGTTCTCTGTGCAGTCTGCACTCGGAGAAGCTGTCGGCATTCAGAGCCGTTTACCCCGACACGGTCCGAAAACTCTTCCCTCCTCTCTACAAGGAGCTGTTTGCTGCCGACCTGGACGGGACTTTACACACCAGCAACACACCTGATATGTGAGCTCGCCTGCACCTGCTCCTCTAATGAATCACGTTGGATGCTCTGGTAGATCACTTAGAGCATTCAAGCGGAAACCAGATTTTCTTCAGTTGTTGCACTATTGCGCTGGACTCAGTATTGATGCAGGAACAGCAACAAGGGTGTCTGGCGCTGGAAACATGTGGACACTACCTGCAGGACTGCTGGTTACTTGGTATTTTTAATGAACTCCTAAATAACTTACTGAAGAACACATGTCAGAGCTACTGATTAGGACTAGCTATCCCATTCAACGCATTTTCTGAGATGCTTGAATTCTAAAACTTGAGGCTTTTATACAGAGAAAGACAACTTAGTTTTCATGTACATATTCTTAAGTAGTTTTAGTTGCATCAAGTATTTACAGGCTGTTCAACCATCCTCTACTTAAAAAAGAGTTGAGGTTAGGTGAGTCTGCGAAGGAAGATGTTTTACTCTGATCAGTATTGAAGTACAGCTGAAGGAGCTTCATATTAATCATTTTCAGCAGCTAAGATTTCTTATTGTGATAAGTGAAGCCTGGTAGATTTGCAATGGAGTTTCCAATCCCTGGCAAATAACAGAAATCACTTCACCTAATGCATGTTCAATTAAAAATAAGTCCCAGAAATTACACTAAGCTGTTTTATTGACCTGCTGGACAATCTGGCTCGGTAAACCAAACTGAAGAAAATGACATTATCTGTCATTTTTGCAGTTTATTACAACCGTGCAGAGAGTTTGATCACATTGAGCACACAAAGGTCTGGGAGTTATCGCCCCTCCTTCCAGCTGAACCTTTACTGTGTTAGTGACACTGAAACTGTCTGCACAATGGCTTAGACCCTGAATCTTTGCATACAAGGCATGCTTGGAGATTATCACGGGACAATAATCTTGAGTAAAAATAGTTTGTCATTGTTTTGCGCTATTGCTGTATTTACAGTCTAGAACATGATATAATTGCTTTAATTTTATATTTGATACAAAATTCAGGTCAAAAACAGCTACTTTTAGAAGTAGTTTTAATTATACCACCTGGTGTCTAATAAATAAAGACTGTTACACCTTTCCCTCATTTACAAGAAAGGAACATTTGGCTGTTTGGAAATTTTTTTTAGTATCAAAAAAGGTCAAGGTAGAAAAACTAAAGAAGCGCCATTTATTACTCTTTCACTCTTGTTGAGCTAGCTGTTTGAAAGCTACATTTGGTAACCTGTGAGCAGCATGTCTGTTTTATTTATGGAAAGCCATTTTGTGCATTAATCACAAACGCATCTGTACCACCTGGCATCTAATGAACGCAGCTGAAAACACCACCTGGTGTTCAGAAAACGTAAGCGTAAGCCCTAACTGTAAACTGATGGAAGTAGAAAGCAGGCCTATGAACCCCAGGTGGCGCTGGAAAGAGCGCAATCAATGTCTCCAACTGCTTGAGTAACTCAGTTAAATACACAAGTAGTACATATGGTCATTGGCACGCCTTGCTACATGTCATAAGTTAATAATAGGAAGGAAATACATATTTTACACATGAAGAATTGATAGACAGATTCATTGTCCATCTGCTGGTTTTCTTCACACACTCCCCTTTAGACGTTTCATTAGGATGGCACCACACAAAGATTCCAGGATCATGTCCTTGGCCAATCTAGAACAAGGATTTGTCCCGGATTTCCGCTTTTATCCCATCCTCTGCAGACCATGTCTGCTTCTCTTCAGCCATCCAGAAGATTGTATTATTCTTTTCATTAATGGTGGTTCTAGTTTGGCTTCCTCCAGCTAATTTCTCCCAGTTCAGCTTCTGAGTTTTCTGTCTCAACGGTTTGATGTCCTCCTCTGTCTACCTGGACATTTCCCGTTTATTAAATTTAGTTTGGACCCAGCTGTTCAGGATGGATAAATCTTTTTCAGCCCTCCAATTCTGCTGACAGCTCGCTCATTGTGTCCATGTTTCAGCTGCAACAGCTCTGCAAACTCTCATAAGCGCAGATTCATTTGCAGAATTAGACTTGTGCAGGTATTTGTTTCAGTAATGCAGATTACAGGCTGACTCCATCATTTTGCCTCTACTTTATCTTTAAAAAAGTTTTTCCAGACATTATAATTACATCTTTTTAAATTTGTACGGGTATATTTTGGAGACCAGAATGTTCAGCAAATAACTAAACTTGTTTTGTGTCAAATTAAACAGCAGACTAACCTCAAAGAGTAGAAATTTACCAGGGGTCGTACCATGTGTTCTCTTAAATCTGGCATTACGTATTTTTCTCTCTGCAGATCTTTATGCAAAAACTAATCTTAAGAAGTGTTTAGACGTGTACAGGTCGGGTGTAAGTCCATAAAAACTTTCAGTGAAAATGCAAAAGCTGCAAAGATGCACTAATTATTAAGCAATGAACATTCAGATCCATTCTGGATTGTTTTTAGGTTAAAAAAAAATCCAAGTTGGATCAAAATATTGTCAGTTTATAAAAAGTCCTCATGGTAAGGATTAAACATGTGTAGCTTTATAGTTTGGCATCCATCCCAGCTGCTCAAACACAATAATCTCATAATCACAAGCAGCACCACAGCAGAGCAGATCCTGCTGCACAGTTAAGTTGTATTTTAGTAATTTAATAACCTGCATTGCTGACAGATTACATGTGATGATGTCCGAACTGGAGCAGGTTCAAAATCCTCGGTGTTCAGCCAACAAAAACTTAACCAAATGTTTTCCTATATTTCTCCTCAAACACGCAGGCGAATAAATGACAAGGTCATCAAAGGTTTTATTCATTTTAGTAATTCAAAAAGTGTTTTTTTTTTTCAGATTATGGCTTACTGCTGATGAAAAAATAAAACCCAGGTTCTCTGTGGCTTGGAGACCATAAGCCTGTGGTTCTGCTGAGGTGAAGCCCAGGTTGCTTTGATAGCAGTCTTCAGGTGATCTGCATTGTTGGGTCTGGTGTCTCTCATCTTCCTCTTGAAAAAACTCAAAAGCTTCACTATGTGGTTCAGGTCAGTCTAGTTTGCTGGTGATACTATGGGGATTAAAACAGGTATTGGTACCTTTGACAATAAGGGCATGTGCCAAATTCAGCTAGACAATGAAATCAGCATCTCCACAACGTTTGTCAGCAGAGGGAAGCATGAAGTTCTCTTAATGTTCCTGGTAGATCTTTAAAGCAGCTCCTCTCCTGCTTTCAGAAGGACATATGTTGTAGCCTATATGATTGCAGCATGACCTCCAACACGGGTTTTGTAAACGTTGCTTAGGGTTAAGCTTCTCTGCCGGCAGAACTTGGGCTTAATAAAGAGAGATAGGATAGGTTGTACCTTTTCACCCAGATCCAGCTAAGAATAGAAATAAATTGGGTTTGTGCGCTAAACATTTACTAAACGCAACATTATTTTTGGAAATCTTGAAATCAAGAAGATTTTGTGTCAGAGCCTGCAGATGGCAGCGTCACACTCAGCAGCAAACCTGCAGCACCACCTGCTGGAACTGACACTGAAGTACCAAATCATTGTTTCTCCTTTTATGATTTACAAATCAATTTAATTTATACCTTATTCCTGCATCTTTATTTCTTTTGTTAAAGCAAAAACATGCAGCAGCTCTCCACTCAGGTCAATAGATGTACTAGCAATATATAAAAGGTAAGCAATAAGCTGTAAAGAAATGTTTTACTCACAATCAATAAGCTCATAAAGATTTATTATCAGTCTTGCAATAAATGAAGAACCGCTAAGATATTTGGAACTATGTTAGATCCATTCATAATTTAACCAATTTACAACCTAAACTAGGATCCCAATATAAGTCCAGATTCTTCTTCGTTGATATAATTAAAGGAACATTATAAGACATGATTTTAAATTTCATTGGTTGGTAAATACTTGTGAATATGCAAAGAATATATAAAATAATTAGCAATTTCCCTAAAAATACAAACTAACTCATTCAAAGGTGAGAACCTCCCTTTAACAATGCACGCAGGTGGGTTCGTGATATTCTGAGTGTTTATTGGCATATTGTAGTATGTATGTATGTGACACAGCATATGAGCAACATTTTTTATTATAAGTTTCAGTTTTATGTAAAACAATCCATTTAAAAATAAATTACCACCAATGTTGAAGAGGTCCTCTGACCTATAAATGTGTAAACCTCAATAACTGTGATAATTCTACTGAGCAGCAGAAAAACCTTCCTTTTACAAATAATATTGACTTTTCCTATTTGATTTTGGTAAAAATATTGTTTAAATTTTATTTTAGGGTGAAAAGTCCTAATTCTGTATTTTGCCTGTTAATTTCCACAGCAGCAAAACTAATATCCCACAACCTTAGAACAGATGCCAACTCTTGCTATAGACGCAGATTAAAATACAAGTCATTGTTTCTTTAAAGGAATAAATGTTCCTTCAGATAAATTTGCAGTCTTTACTTTTGCAGCTGTTGTTTGTGTTAGTCTGGCCAGCTAAGCCAGGAAACTTGGGCTAAATTCACAAGCTTGCCAAAACTGGACAATAACAGCTCTGAAAAATCTTGCTTGGTGCAGTCGGCCTTGATTTCTTAATGAAGTAAAAAAATGAAAGCAAACATTCGTTATGCCCTGTAGCAACACTTAAGACTGGTGGTGGTATAGTGATGTGGGGATATTTTCATGGCACAATTTGGGCCCTTTATTAAAAACTGAAAACCATTTAAACGCCTGCCTGACTAGTTGAGAAAGCCACAGGGAACCCATCTTCTGCTTCCAGGAGATGTAAAGAATAAAACGGGCAAAATACATCATCTTTTGTACACACAGATGAAAATACACACAGCAATAGAGAGCTACCAAAAACAAGCTAAATGAGCTTGTTCTGTACTAAAGAATAAGTCAAATTCAGATGCCTGGGTTTTTATGTGCAACACTTTCTTTTTTTTCTCAACTCAGTTTGGACCTAGTCAGTTTATGAAACAATGATAGTAATGCCCAAATAATTGTATTTCATTGCCGTTAGCGTCAACATAAAGGGTGGCTTGTCCTCTTCAGGTTGGAGGGGAGTTCCTGCCTCAAGTGGAGGAGTTTAAGTATCTCGGGGTCTTGTTCACGAGTGAGGGATGAATGGAGCAGGAGATCGACAGACGGATCGGTGCGGCTGCCACAGTAATGGGGGCGCTGTGCCGGTCCGTTGTGGTGAAGAGAGAGTTGAGCTGAAAAGCGAAGCTCTCAATTTACCGGTCGGTCTACGATCCTACCCTCACCTATGGCCATGAACTTTGGGTCATGACTGAAAGAACGAGATCACGGATACAAGCGGCTGAAATGAGCTTCCTCCGTAGGGTGGCCGGGCACTCCCTTAGAGATAGGGTGAGGAGCTCGGCCATCCAGGAGGAGGCCCAGGGGACGGCCCAGGACACGCTGGAGGAACTATGTCTCTCGGCTGGCCTGGGAACGCCTTGGGCTCCCCCTGGAGGAGCTGGAGGAGGTGTCTGGAGAGAGGGAGCCCCAGCTAAGCTGTTACCTAAACAGATATTGCATTATTGTACATTTGTTTTGTTCTTTTACCAATAAGTTATTAAAACATTAAAATGTATAAATAAAGCACAAAGTCACACAGCTGGTAATTCAGACCACAAAACTAGACAAGTTAAGTTAGCTTGTAGCTGCTTGCTAACAAAAAAATACCAACTTTGCAGCATTTTTTTCTAAAAGTGATTGTTTCAAGAGATGTTGGGTACACATGATGGATGTCTTTATAAAGACTAACTTTAAATCAAAAGCAAAACGAATGCAGAACGCAAGCATCTGCACAATTCAATTGGCCCATTAGTGTGTTATTAACTAAATCCAGTTTGTGGATATTTAGCTAGTTCTTATTTTTTGTTTTTTTAATGGTGGAGGTCAATGTCAGCTACAATCCAGCCATTTTAAGGCATTATTTGTAGGCTGATGTTCTAAAAAGGACTATAATACACTAACAAAAGAGTGGAAACTTAATGAGACAAAACAGTAGGTCCTTTTAGACCTCTGGTGGGGATTATACTGATCAGTAATTACATGAAGTTTGAATTGGGCTGCAATATTTTAGAAAATATTGTGATGGCAGTATCTGTTGCACAAAATCCATATTTTCCTCCCTCCTCTTCTAACTCTGTCCAACAGACTGAATGTAATATGAGCATGCAAAGTAATTCCTGACACTTGGAAAATTTAACCCAACAAATGCATTCCAAACAGTTCATTATGAGATTAATATTGCACAAACTGACAATATCTCTGATGTATTGTGCTGAGTGAATTTTTCGCTGTAGTGTGGCGCTTTTTGATTAAAATCTTCAGTGTCTTTGAGTTAACCTTAAGCACAGAGAAGCCACAAATCAATTCATTTTCCTTATTGGATCTGCAAGGTTACATAATTATAATTATCATGATTTTTCTGTAGTAAGAAACTGAAGAAATGCGACCAAGGTGGCTTTGGACTAAGAGTTTGGGCAATGGAATGTATTTTTAATTTTAAAGAAACTTTGATTCAGGTTGGATTTTACTGCCACATGTGAACGCTTGTGTTTAAAGCTGTCCACTTTATCTAAAATCGGAACAGGGTCTATTAATAAATGGAAAATTAAGGTTTATTTTCTACAACTATAATGCAATGAAACATTTTCATGTTCAAGTTTACATAATTTGAAATAGGTACATTGTGGGTTTTAAAATCAGTAAAACTGATCATGTGTTTTACCTCATGCTAAACATATCAACAAAACCGTGAGATATTTGCAGGCAACTGCTGGACATCAGTCAAAGCTTAACTGAAAGAAAGTAAAAAATGGCTGCAGATTTTCACTCTGTAATTTGGAAATGCATCTTTTCATTTTTGCAGAGTGATATCAGATGATCGCTGTTTTAAATAAATCAAATTTTATTATAGTGTTGCTATATTTGTATAACCGGAAGTTATTTCAAATGTCCTAACCAGACATTTGTCAGTTTTTCCTCAGAAATAATGAACATAATTTAGCCATAACTGAATGTCAAGCAATAATCAAACTTTTAATCTTTGACACTTGTGAATAGTTTTAAAAATAAGACATGTAAATGCAGATTCTTCTTTTATTCTTCTTTTATTCTTTCCATTTATTAAACTTTGTTTTGTTTTCTGTAAACAACCTCATAAGTTATTTTGCGCAAACTATAAGAAAATGCCAAGCATCAAACTGTTTATCTGCTGGTTTTAATGCATCATATTGTATTATATGTTGTTTATATGGACAGTTTTTGTAGTTTACTAACAGAGAAACCATCTTTGTGTTTTTTATGTGTATGCTGCAAGCTCATCTTTTGTTATCAGGGTATTAATTTAACTATGCCACTTTGTGTGTTTTATTACGATCTAAGACAATAAAGAAAAGAACCAGATTTCTGATGGTCTTCTTAGCAGTAAGTGGTATTATTTGTCCTCTAACATAATTACTGGCATGGTTTCATTCACTGGATCTAAATTGCGGCCAGGTGCTGCAGATCAAATGCACATAATTAATAGATGATCATCAGTGTAAGCAGCGCTATAAAAGCAAGGGTTTTGCTACTATGCTGCTCAGGAGCATAAAGGTGTGTCCTAACATCATGCCAATGTGGAAAGATGGCAGGAATAACTTTAAAGAAGCAACTGTTGCTGTCCATCAAACCTGGAAGGATTAAAGGGGCAGTTCCATCATTTTAAAGAGAGAATAGGCAACATTTTAAACAGCTGCCGATCTTCCCAGGAGGACGTGAAAAACCAACATGGCAGCACAGCTTTTCAGCTTTGCATCTGAATGAAGCACAAGACTTATGTAACAATGTCCTTTGGACACATGAGACCAAAGTAGAGATGTTTGGCCAAAATGTTAGGAGAAAACTTCATACTGCAAGATCAAATACTGAAAATATAATTCAATAATATAAAGATATCATTAAATAATTAAGGTTTTATTTGCATATTTTAGCAGGTTTGTTGTGAAAGCAAATAGGATTTTACCAAAAATAGGGCACAGAGTATATCAGGTTCTGCCAAACTTCTCTTCAAACATCCGAATCATTTCTGCTTCCATCACATCTACCTGTCGTTCTTTTTTTCGTCAGTAGATGGCACTGAAGGTTCAGATGTTTTCATAAAACATGCACTAAGGAGGAGTATCTGCAGAGCACATTCTGCCTAAATGGCTTTTATTTGTTAGTATTTTTTTTTCTGTGTTTCAAATGACACTTGAGAACTAAGTAGCATTTAGTAGCAACATAACTGTTTTGATTTAATACTTAAAGCTTCAACTTTGTGTCTTGGTTCAGAAAATAGTAAAAACCTTTTTTCTCTGCTGTGTGGAGCTACGTTTTGTTGTCCTCGAGGTAATTTTCTTCTGTCTCCACAAACCGCCCTCCTTAAAGGAACAGTTTGGTTTTCTATGTTCAGACTGCCTCTGCTGGACAGGTGTGGTAAGGCGTATTCGTCACTTCCTGTTCTCACTGTTGCACTCAGTGAATTGTTTGGTGTGTGAAGCTCATCATTTGATCTGATTTCTCTCTACTGTGATATCTCTTACTTGTTATAATACATAAGCACGTTAAAACACTTACTTTCTGTTGCTACATTTAACATTTGGGGACTCTCCGTGTTTTACACGGTTTTTCTAGTAGTGGTAAGGGGTCGCTAGCTTAGCATTAGCTCCACCATGGCTACCCGTTCTACTGTTTCTCTCTCTGAGTCTCCTCCTCTCTCCTGCTCTCTGTGTCAGATGTTCAGTTACTCCTCTGCCTCCTTTAGTGATAATGGTACGTGTAATAAATGTAGTATTTTTGTAGCTTTGGAGGCGAGGGTGTCGGAATTGGAGGCCCGGCTCCGCGCTGTTGAAAAACCAGCAGATAGCCGAGGCCCCTTAGCCAGCATGGAGCCACCGAGGGTAGCTCCCCGTAGCTGTCCTCCAGCAGAGCCCGCGCAGCCGGGACTTCAGGCCGGCTGGGTGACGGTACGTAGAAAGCATTGTTCTAGATCCCAGCCCACAGGTCACCACCAACACGTCTGCGTTTCTAACAGATTTTCCCTCTCAGCGACACACCCGCTGAGAAGCCAACTCTGGTAATCGGCAGCTCCATAGTCAGAAACGTGGCACTAGAGACACCAGCGACCATAGTCAAATGTCTGCCAGGGGCCAGAACGGCGACATCAAATCCTACCTGAAACTGCTGGCTAAGGATCAGTGTAAATACAGTAAGATTGTTATTCACGCTGGCGGTAATGACACCCGGTTACGTCAATCGGAGGTCACCAAAGTTAGTGTTGCTGCGGTGTGTAAGTTTGCCAAAACAATGTCGGACTCCGTAATTTTCTCTGGTCCCCTCCCTGATCTGACCAGTGACGACATGTTTAGCCGCATGCTGTCATTCAACCGCTGGCTGTCTAGGTGGTGTCCAGAAAACAATGTGGGTTACATTGATAACTGGTGAACATTTTGGGGAAAACCTGGTCTGATCTGGAGAGACGGCATCCATCCCACTTTGGATGGAGCTGCTTTTCTTTCTAGGAATCTGGCCGAATTTATTAGTTCTCCAAAATTCTGACAACCCAGGGTTCAGACCAGGAAGCAGGGTCGTAGTTTAACACTCCTCTCTGCAGCTTCTGTACTGCTACCCACCCATTACCCTATTAAGACAGTGTCTCGCCCCCACGACCAAAATTGAATAGATTAAAAAATAATCTAAAAGGAGGAAATCAGGAAAATCTCATAAAAATAAACACAACTCAGACTAAAAAGAAAAATAAAACAATTAAATGTGGCTTACTGAACATAAGATCTCTCTCTTCAAAGACATTGCTAGTTAGTGACCTGATTTGTGACAATCAGATTGATTTATTTTGCCTCACAGAAACCTGGCTGCAGCAAGAGGATTATGTTACTATAAATGAGTCAACTCCTACTAATTATTTAAATTTTCACATTCCTCGAATTACTGGGCGAGGAGGAGGAGTAACAACCATCTTTCAGTCCGATTTATTGATTAGTCCCAGACCAATCAATAGCTACAACTCTTTTGAATATTTAATCCTTAGTTTTCCTCATCCAAATTGCAAAGCACTAAAACCACTTCTGTTTGTTGTTTTGTACCGTCCACCAGGCCCTTACTCTCAATTTTTAGATCAGTTTTCAGACCTTTTATCTGATTTAGTGTTAAATACAGATAAAGTTATTATAGTGGGGGATTTTAACATTCATGTTGACACTGAAAGTGATAGCCTAAATATAGCGTTTAATGCTATCTTAGACTCAATTGGCTTTGCTCAAAACATTAACAAACCTACCCACCTTTGTCTTCATTCTCTGGACCTTGTGCTGACATATGGCATTGAGTGTAAAGACATAACAATAGTTTCTGATAACCCTGTCCTGTCTGACCATTTTTTAATAACCTTTGAATTTAATTTAACAGAGTACTCCACACCTGAAAGAAAATTTTATTATAGTAGATCATTATCAGACAATGCTGTGACAACCTTTAAAGAATCTGTTCCACTTTTAATTTCCTCATTATCACTGAAAAGCACAGTGGAGGGCAATAATTCTGTTTCTGCCCCTTCACAAATTGATTCTCTTGTTCATAGTGTTTCTTCATCATTGCGTGATGCATTAGACAATGCAGCCCCCTTGAAAAAGAAGGTAATCATTCATAGGAGGCTAGCTCCTTGGTTTAATTCAGAGCTGCGTACTTTAAAGCACAATGTTAGAAAATTGGAGAGAAAATGGCACTCTACACACCTAGAGGATTCCTACTTAATCTGGAAAAATAGCCTACTGTTGTATAAAAAGACACTTCACCAAGCTAGAACAGCTTATTTCTCATCATTAATAGAAGAGAACAAGAATAATCCTAGGTTTCTCTTTAGTACAGTTGCTAAACATTCCCTTAGCTCTCAGCAGTCATGACTTTATGGGATTCTTCTTAAATAAAATAGATTCTATTAATAATAAAATCTTTGACATACTCCTGAAGATGATTACTTCATCCTCAGCAAGTGAGACAACATCGGAAATAACTGTAGAACCTGATTTGTGTTTGGACTGTTTTGATCCAGTGGAGCTTCCTGAGTTATCAGAAATATTAGCTTCATCTAAACCTTCAACTTGTATGTTAGACCCAATCCCAACCAAATTATTTAAGGAAGTGTTCCCTCTGATTACCAGCCCCATTTTATATATGATTAATCTATCTTTAGTAAATGGATCAGAACCACAGGCTATAAAGTTAGCGGTAATTAAACCTTTACTTAAGAAACCTTCGCTTGATCGAGATGATTTAATAAATTACAGACCTATATCCAATCTTCCATTCTTATCTAAAATTCTTGAGAAAATA
The DNA here is from genome assembly GCF_021462225.1 of Girardinichthys multiradiatus. Lineage (NCBI taxonomy): Eukaryota > Metazoa > Chordata > Actinopteri > Cyprinodontiformes > Goodeidae > Girardinichthys > Girardinichthys multiradiatus. The sequence continues at coordinate 51,365,312 of NC_061797.1, read as the reverse complement.
GTTGCTAATCAAATGTGTGAACATTTATACAGCAATGACCTGTTTGAAGAGTTTCAGTCAGGTTTCAGAGCTCATCATAGCACTGAAACAGCTCTGCTGAAAGTCACTAATGATATTCTTATGGCCTCAGATAATGGACTTGTGTCTGTTCTGGTTCTGTTAGATCTCAGTGCTGCATTTGATCCAGTCGACCATAATATTCTCTTAGAAAGGCTGGAATATGCTGTAGGGATCAGAGGAACAGCGCTAGGCTGGTTTAAATCTTATCTGTCTGACAGATTCCAGTTTGTTCATGTAAATGATAAATCATCTTTAAACTCCAGGGTTAATTGTGGAGTACCACAGGGTTCAGTACTTGGGCCAATTCTCTTTACTATATATATGCTTCCAATAGGTCAAATTATCAGGCAGCATAGGATAAATTTTCACTGTTACGCTGATGATACTCAGCTTTACTTATCCATAAATCCTGATGAACCCAACCAGTTAGATAGACTACAAGCATGTCTTGAAGATATAAAAACTTGGATGACTTTAAATTTTCTGCTTCTAAATTCAGACAAGACAGAAGTTGTCGTCTTTAGACCGGAGTCTTTAAAAAAGAAACTGCTTAGTCAATCACTTAACCTGGATGGCATTAAATTGACCTCCGATAATAAAGTAAAACACCTTGGTGTTATTTTTGACCAGGACATGTCATTTAAATCCCATATTAAACAGGTTTCTAGGATTTCCTTCTTTCATCTCCAGAACATTGCCAAAATTAGAAATATCCTGTCCAGGAGTGACGCTGAAAAACTAGTCCATGCATTTGTTACTTCAAGGCTGGACTATTGTAATTCTTTACTATCAGGATGTCCACAAAATGCAGTTAAAAGCCTTCAGCTGATTCAAAATGCTGCAGCAAGAGTTCTGATGAAAATTAAAAAGAGAGATCATATTTCTCCTATTTTAGCTTCCCTTCATTGGCTTCCTGTTAAATCCAGAATAGAATTTAAAATTCTCCTCCTCACATATAAAGCCCTTAATGATCTAGCTCCATCATACATCAGAGATCTGATTGGTCCATATGTTCCTAAAAGAGCACTTCGTTCTCAGACTGCAGGTTTACTGGTGGTTCCTAGAGTCTCTAGAAGTAGAATGGGAGGCAGATCCTTTAGTTATCAGGCTCCTCTCCTGTGGAACCAGCTCCCAGTTTTAGTCCGTGAGGCAGACACCCTGTCTACTTTTAAGGCTAGGCTTAAAACTTTCCTTTTTGATAAAGCTTATAGTTAGAGAGGCTTAGTTTATCCTGAGCTATCTCTGTAGTTATGCTGCTATAGGCTTAGGCTGCTGGAGGACATAATGACCACTTTCACCATCGTCGCTACATTCTCATACTACTCTAATTTTGCATTATTTGCTGTTATTTCAGTTTTTAACTTTGTTCTCTCTCTTTTCTCTTCCTAGAAGCTACACCTGGCCTGATTCTGTGTCTACCTGTGACACCTTTCTGGAGAGGGGCATCGTCCGAGCTTCTGCTGGCAACAACTTAATGCTCACCTTCTACAGATGATCCACATAGCCCTGTCTTTCAGTGTTTAACCCTTTCTCTCTCCTAGACATGGCTACTGACTGAGCTTCTACTGTGACTAACTCTATGTGCTCTCTTTCAGACTCTAACCTTGAAAACTGGCTCAGAGTTTATCTGTTCTTTCTTTCTAGATGAAACGACTAAAGGAGCTACATCCATTAACATTTACTTTTCCTTCCCATAGAAAGTACTCCTGGATCAGTGCTTCTTTGTTCTCTTTGTGTCTCTGCTCTGTTCTCTCAAACCTCCAGTCGGTCGTGGCAGATGGCCGCTCACACTGAGCCTGGTTCTGGTTCTGCTGGAGGTTTCTTCCTGTTAAAAGGGAGTTTTTCCTCTCCACTGTCGCTACATGCATGCTCAGTATGAGGGATTGCTGCAAAGTCAACACCAGTGACTGTCCACTGTCTCTACATGCTCATCCAGGAGGAGTGAATGCTGCAAGTCACTGACTGGATGCAATCTGCTGGGTTTCCTTAGATAGAAAAACTTTTATCCAATTTGAATAAATAACTGAATCTGACTGAACTGTTCAATGGTTACGATTAATTGGAATATATGAACCTGACTGTTATGAAGAACCTTGAGACGACGTGTGTTGTGAATTGGCGCTATATAAATAAACTGAATTGAACTGAATATGTGTTAAATAAAGTATTTAGATGTTGTAGCCCTTTTAGATGTTTGTTAATGTATGTAGGTTCTGGTTACCCTGTGTCATGGTAGATGTGTTAATTAGTGGGTGTACTCAAATAACAGATTTTTAAATTCTTCTGTTGGTCTATAAAGCACTAAATGGTCTTGCCTGAAATACATTTCCGAGTTTCTTATCAAGCATAATCCTTGTAGACCCCTGAGATCTTCAGAGACCTGCTTACTTAGTATTTCCAGGACCCAACTGCAAGGTGAGGCAGCACTCAGTTTCTATGCTTCCCAGATCTGGAACAAACTTCCTGAAAACCTGAGATGTGCAGAAACTGTTTGCTCTTTAAAATCTTGAATAAAAACATTACCGTTTACTGCAACTTTCTATCAAAGAATCTGACTAATGAACTGTTTGCCCGATCAGTGATGGGTGATTGAAGCGCAGGACTGAAGACAGCCAGCATAGATTCGGTAGCATAATAATCCATGGAAAGTGAGTTTTAATTATTATTTTTTGCTCTTTATTTGTTTTAAAATCACGGTTTAACAAATATTTGTTTTTCTACAATGCTTTTAAGAGTTTGACAGACTGAGCCCTCTTTTCAAGCAAATCTTGTTTTAATGTATTTCCATTAATTTCCTGTACATGGTTACTGTGGTTTTGGAAGTTTTTGCACAAGTTAAAAACACTCATGGACTCATGGAGATCCCAAAACACTTTCCACTACAATCAGTCATCCATGCATTCAAACACTGACAGTGGTGAGCTACAATGTAGCCACAGCTGCCCTGGGGCAGATTGACAAGTGAGGCTGTCATACAACTGACCCCTCTGACCACCATGAGCAGGCAAGGCGCATTTAGTCTCATGGCCAAGGACACAACTAAGACGGACAGAGCAGGGGTTCGAACCGGCAACCCACTGGTTACAGAACCACAGTCGCCCCCATACTGCAGCTGCAGCGGAGGTTCAAACTGCACCTGCTCAGACTGGTGTGGCTATTCTCACATCCAATTAACATTTCTTATTAGGTACATGAAGAATAATCTGAAAAACCTCTCAGTCGTCCCCGTCTGCTGTCTCTCATTTACCATGCATCTGTCTCAGTCAACTACTTCTGATTGTGAATGATGGGCGAGCAGAGAGCAGACAGCTGTTTCTGGTGTTTTCATGCATCATAACATGATGAGTCACTCAGCTATATTTGCTCAATGGACAAATTACTTCCTGTGAACAGATTAGTGCAGGAAATAAACGGTGGTGCTGGAGAGGTGAAGGCAGACCGGGCGACAAATGGAGCCGAGGGAGGACACCTGCTGGACACCTTTTCAGCTCTGAATGGGGCCCCTTTACATTCACTTAGTCAGCAGGTTGAGGCAGACGAGTCAACACAATCACCATCTCACTGAGGAGTTTATCCCTCCAAGAGACCACAAGACATCAAGAGGGTTTCCTTCGCGATGTTCTTGTAATGTAGTTTATGTATATGGTGCCAGTTCATAGCACACGTCGTCTCAAGGCACAAAAAAAGTCAATTCAATCCAATCATGCAGACCGATTTCAGGTCAGTTACATACATTCCCAACTGGTCCTAGTTATCAAACCATGCATTCCAGTTCAGATTATTATTCAAATTGGATAAAAAGTTTTTCTATCTAAGGAAACCCAGCAGATTGTATCCAGTCAGTGACTTGCAGCATTCACTCCTCCTGCATGAGTATGTAGAGACAGTGGACAGTCACTGGCGTTGACTTTGCAGCAATCCTTCATACTGAGCATGCATGTAGCGACAGTGGAGAGGAAAAACTCCCTTTTAACAGGAAGAAACCTCCAGCGGAACCAGAACCAGGCTCAGTGAGGGTTTGAGAGAACAGAGATACAAAATAACACAGAAAGCACTGATCCAGGCACAGATGGGAGCTTTGGATGAACATGGTGATTTTTACTAAACAAAAATAGAACCAAAGAGGGCACCAGGAAAACAGGGTGAGGAACAGGGAACTAAAAGAGCAAGGGTGGATTCAGTGTTTTTAGTGTCTTTTTCTTTTTCCTTGGCTGGGGTTTTCTGGATGCCTCTGCCTCTCTCCCCTCTACAGCCACTGAGTGTCAATATTATTTATTAGCTGGTCAAGTTACATCCAATTTTAAAGTATGAAGGTACACTCCTTTCTGCACTCTCACTACCCTTCAGTAATTAGCATTTTCCCATCCATCCTCTTTCTTGCTGCTTTTGTATGAATATTTTAGGGCAGCTTTGACCAAATCCTCTACCAACCTTTAGTCTGTTCCACCTTACCAATCTCTTATCTTTCTGGGAGGTGTGTACAAGACCACCTGAAGCATAGAGACACTTTACAGGCTCATGTAGTGTTGATGTATCCCTTTAAAGGGGCCTTCTGCTGGTTTAATTCACCGTAACCTAGAGGAATTCACAACACATTAGAATAAATCACACGGAGACAGCTGTATGTCATTCAAATACCTGGACCCAGGGAGAAGAGAGAGCTCATGTGGTCAGGACACACCGAGATTTCTTCTGGCTCTCTCTCACTGGGCTCATTTCTTTTATTAAAACACACACAAAAATGGGCAACGCCTTGTTTACAATATTTTCTACACATAGTCACGTACACACTTTTCTGGCTTACCATATTCAGACAGGTATTGTCCCACAGCTGCATCCCGTATCTACTGATATAAGCAGGGAGTAACTCAGTCAGTTGTACTATCTCTAATTTTCATACACATGCAGTTCTCAGTAATTTTCCACTTCACCATACCCCTGTGAGAAATACTTCTGCAGGCCACACAATGTCTTATACTAACACATGTTACACATTTTATTTCCCACACTGTTTTGAATCATAGTAATAATGCACACACATAATATATTTCCACATTGGGAACACTAACCTTGGTTGACAGATAATCACTCTTACTTATAGTAAACAAACTCTGTCTCTTTATCGATGTGAAAATGTATTAACTAATAGTCCTTCTTACAACCAAACTATTCTGGTACAACAACTTCCACCTAATTAAGCATGCACTATTCTACGAAGGGGTAAATTAATAATCAAAAATAAAGATGCACAATATAGAAGGAGATCAACCCAGCCGTTAATGGACAGAAGTGGGAATAAATCAAAGCTTTGGACTGACCAGTGATATGGAATAATAAGGATTTATCCACATAGGCAGCTTAGGGGTAGCTCAGCTCTTTAGCCACTAGCAGAGCAAGCTGGCAACACAGAGGGTCATAAAACTCAACTCAGTAACTGGTGGAAAAACGCAAAGGCCACAAAACGACGAGACAACGAAAATGATCCGAACTCAGCATGAGGCTCAGATCGCAGCCTCAGCCTGCTTTAACTTCAGTAGTCCAACCTTAACTCCCAGCTGGTCAGAAGCACACTGAACACAACACACTGTGCAGGCATGCTCATAGCTCAAACACATTGTTACACACTCCAACATGGCTCGGCACCGCTCAATAACATTAGATGAACCAAGCGGTGATCCTAGATCACCCTAGTACTTCCTACTATACCCTCCCCAGGACTACAAAGTAGAAAAAGAATTGATGCCAGCTCTCCTCCCGGGGATAGGAATGTAGAAATAGGGGTGGGGTAGTTGGAGTCGTCCTTCGTCCGTGAACAACTCAAAACGGTCAACTCCTCCTGTATGGTGTAAGTACACTGTCAAAAACAATGTGTATGTAAATACAGAAATATGTGCATATTAGTCAATAGTTGTGCATAAGTAAAATCCAAAAGAGGTATTGTTAATTGGTAATGTTACAGCTTCAAGAAATTATAAACACAAAGTTCAAGTTTACAGTTGTGGTTTATTCTTTATGAATACAATATGCTATAACAGTTTATGAATACGATTTCTTTTCTTTGAGAATACGAATCTACATCAGCGACTTGGTGTCACGTGATCTCAGGCTCAGAATATAGTGGGTGGAGTTATACAATCATGTACAGTAGGTGGCGCTATGCACCTCTGAATTTGTTGCGAACCGCCAGCAGAAGAAGAGAAGAAGAAGAAGCAGCACTAGCGCGAAGATGACGGACCAAGAGCATATATTAACGACATTAAGACATATATAAACTTTTTAACATTACCTGGCTTTGTACCGTAGTTTATTGGTCCGTTCTTTTGGCGCTAGTGATGCTGCTTCTTCTTCATGTGTACATGTATGTATGTATATATATATATATATATATATATATATATATATATATATATATATATATATATATATATATATATATATGTGTATATGTGTATGTATATATATGTATGTATGTATGTATGTATATATATATGTATATATATATATATATGTGTATATGTGTATGTATATATATGTATGTATGTATGTATGTATATATGTATATATACAGGTCCTTCTCAAAAAATTAGCATATTGTGATAAAGTTAATTATTTTCCATAATGTCATGATGAAAATGTAACATTCATATATTTTAGATTCATTGCACACTAACTGAAATATTTCAGATCTTTTATTGTCTTAATACAGATGATTTTGGCATACAGCTCATGAAAACACAAAATTCTTATCTCACAAAATTAGCATATTTCATCCGACCAATAAAAGAAAAGTGTTTTTAATACAAAAAACGTCAACCTTCAAATAATCATGTACAGTTATGCACTCAATACTTGGTCGGGAATCCTTTGGCAGAAATGACTGCTTCAATGCGGCGTGGCATGGAGGCAATCAGCCTGTGGCACTGCTGAGGTCTTATGGAGGCCCAGGATGCTTCGATAGCGGCCTTTAGCTC